>NW_021604577.1:8879692-8983879 GCF_004785775.1 Grammomys surdaster
TCTTTCTTTCTTTCTTTCTTTCTTTCTTTCTTTCTTTCTTTCTTTCTCTTTTACTCTAATAAAAAAAAAAAACTGCCATTGAACGCACAAGACTGTAATTGAGCAGATTCCTGGAAGCTTCAGGGTAATAATAAAGGTGCACATATGGGCAGTTGCTTCCAAGGATGGAAAGCTTAAGATGTTGAGGTGGATTTTTGAAAGAGTGAACACTGCACACAATGAACTGGCCTGTGCTTTCTTTCTGCTCATCCAGTCATGTTTCTCAGTGGTCATTGTGTTTAGTTTAGTATTTAGCTGAAGTGAGCTTAGGGGAGACTGAATGGCAGAGCCTAAGACAAGCGACAAGAACACGTGATTAATGCTAAATGGAATGAATATATTAAGCAATGGAACAAAAAAAATGATAATCTCAAAGGGGCTTGAACAAGGAGACGTGTAGTTTTATCCAACTGGACCTTCGGAGCAAGAGCAGGCTACAGAAATACAGACCAGCAGTGGGCAATCCCTGTGTGTTTGCTCTGAGTACCCAGGCATTAGGTCAATTTCAGGACTGCAGTGGCACCTCCCCCATTCTTTGAGTGTGCCATGGGGTGTGCCTCAACCAGGGAATCATAGAAACCAAAGCTGAAACCGTCATCCACAATGAAGACAAGCACTGCTTAGCTGCAAACAATGAAATTTGCCATATATTTTGCTGTAAAGACAAAAATAATATCCATTAGTATGCCAAACCTTTTCTGGTGGAGGGAACATTTTAAGGACGCAGATTCTATGCAAGTATACTAAGGATAGTTTATAATTTAAAACTTAAAATAACCCAGAAAAATGTGACAAGACGATACACCACTGTGCCTTGTTCTGCTTCCAGCAGCAGCCCGTGTGATCTCCATCAGAACCAGACAAGGCAAGGGGAATGCCCTGTAGGAGACGGTTTATCACAGGATAAAGTGAAAACACTTAACTGGTGAGAGTGGCCAGTAGCTGGAGGGACCCGGTTCTGACCTATATTTTAGGAAGGCTTCACGTTATTTCTAAAGTTTCTGGAAAGCTTCCTTAGGAGAACATTTTCCTGCACAGGTGATTGACAGAACCATTTGTACTAACTCTTCTCAAAGGAACAACAGTAGGTTTTGCTTATTTACTGAATTACTTTTCTAGCTCGTATCCTTATCACCTGCCGGTGACTTAGAATGTCATGTCTCCACCTGGCTGTTAATCAGAGTCCACTTGTTTGCATTTCTGTTTTTACATCATGCTTCGTGCTTATGAATTGAGAGTCCCTCCTCAAATGCTTTCAACTCTCCCAATATTTAACTAGATACCTAATAAAGGGAGAGAAAAATAAAATTAGTAACTGGCCACAGTATAACACTATCATAACAAAGATTTCAATCTTCATTATCTGGTATTGAATCAATCATGATAAAAAAAACAATGAAATAGCCTTTTCCTCTGCATGAATACTCTCCACTGTGAATGGCAGATCCAAAGAGAGAAAAGCTGCCTCTATGTTAAAGATCAGACAAAACTCTTTACCTGATTAGTACTTTCATGGCTATCAAGCACTGGAATGTTTCCCATCTAGAGAAAAATTATCCCAGGCTATCCTCAGCCCTTTTAATATCCATTCATTATCCATCTCTGTATTTGATCTAACATCCTGTGACTATTGGGTAAAACTGTTTGGAATGTACCAAAAGGCCATTAGCTTCCTATAACCCAAGATAGCATGTACTTTTCAATTTGCTCTAATCTTACTACATAATGTTACTGCGATATATTTGAACCGCACCCTGATTTATGACTGCTAGAGTACAGGCTTATACCTTTTATCCAGATCCCTCAGCATGAAAAAAAAAATTAGGCTTTGCGTCCTTGATGTTCTCCCTGTGACAGAAAAGTAAAAAGTAGTCTGTGCATTTACTTGACAGCTCTCAATTTATGATATCTGGGTCTTCCTTTTTCCTTGAAATGGCTATGCTGAATGAAATAAGGTGATGTGAAACCTCTTGCCAGTCTACTCAATCTCACAAAAAAATCTGATGTTTTCTTTACTCCTAAGATTCGTTCAGCTAGGTGGCACACACCTTTAATCCCAGCACTAGGGAGCCAGAAACAGATGGATCCCTGTGAGTTTGAGGCCAGCCTGGTCTTCGGAGTTCCAGGACAGCCAGGTCTACACAGAGAAACCCTGTCCGAAAAACCAAAGTTGGGGAAAAAAGATTTGTTCAAGGGGATTGCTCTGGAAACTATACTCAAGACTCCTTTGCCCGACTTTATTCCTCTCACCTCCTCCTTTTGCGCTCTCTCTCTCTCTCTCTCTCTCTCTCTCTCTCTCTCTCTCTCTCTCAATGAGGACGATCCTGCTCATGGATAAAGGGGATTTCTGCTTCACCATACTGTTTCTATCTAATGTTCTTCTTTCTGACCCAAGGCTCTTTTTTTCCTGATAAACTTCATCTTCTGAAGTGAATTAATTTTAACCACCTTTTCAGATAATCTGTTGCTATTTTATTATATTTAACAATGGCATTTCTTTTGCTCTGTTCTAATACTCCATGATAGAGTTATCAGGTTGGAATGTATCTGAGGAGACCTGAATCTGTGCTCTCGGGCCATCGTCATTCACACTTGGTTCCAACACAAATCATCTCTGTGTCCTTTGAGGTGAGAGCTGTGTTTGTCATGTCAACTACATTACAGCCAAAGGAAACCTTATATTAGGAGATAAGTGTACCATGTAGTTTTTGCTACCCTGCTTTAAGCTCTGGGCACACTGCACTACCAGCCCCACCCTGGTTCCTTGGGTTCATGAATGAAAGACACACACACACACACACATACACACACCACACACACACACACACTAGGTAATCTTTGATATACTTTAACTCCTCATTGGCCAGGCTCTTCTAAGCCTCTCTCAGCTAGTCTGACTTCCTCTTCACTCCCAGCTCAACCCCTCTATCTCTGCCCTCAGTTCTGTTGCTCAGTTACCTTTACTCCTAGCTCAGCATACTAAATCTTCCCTCAGCTTAATTATGTTTCTAATATCCCACCTGCTACCCCAGGCCCAGTCAGGGAAGTGGGCAATGGCCACTCCACCCTAGATCTCACATGGCTGGTGGCTTCTCCTCTCTCCAAAGAGTGGCTAAAACTTTTTCTTCCCCCTGCAGCTGCTAGCCTGCCTGAGGGAAAGCTGGAAGTCCCGTCTATTCCACCCCTCTCATTGGCCGCTAGCATCTTTATTGACCAATCAAGAACCAATTGGGAACAAGACTTTCAGTGCTCACACACCAATTCCAGATCAAAATATCCGAACCACTCCCTACAGATAAGAGCTAAGAGGGACAATACCTTCTTCAAAATCAAACGAGAGACATTTGTCCTGGAAAATGGAGACAGAGTAAGGATGGTCTGAACAAAATAACTTGAGGATATAATTTCTCCTGAACAGAAGGAGCAAGATAGAGATAGAGACGATTATTTTAGATGAGCAGCCTGTTCACTAAAATATTATACTGTAACAATAAGACAGATCTTTCATATACATTGTTTCACATTTTTTCACTGATCTCTTCTTTTGACAATGACCAACAAAGCTAGTTTGATTTTGTTCTGTAACTTGCAGGAAGTTAGGCCTAGGTTACAGGAGTCAAGCATTGGAGATTACACCTGGTCCATGGTTTAAGCGCCAATGTCCCAGCATTGCCATTCATTCCTACTGCGGTGAACCGAACTGGTTGACAACACTTTCACCACCACAGAAGGAAACCCCATTGAAATCATGAGAAGAGGTAAGGCATCGCTATCCTACGGTGTTTTTATGTGGTATCAAAAGAGAAAATTATAATGGAACAATAAAATATTTTGAGAGATCAATGCAGCATTATTATAGGTCAGCCATCATTGTGGGATCACAATGCTGCTGTGTGAGGACAGAATAAGCATTAGAAAGGGAGAGTGTCATTCATCATCTTAATTGAACAAAGTAAAGTTTTTATGCCAACTGGCACCATTGTGATTTAGCTTGACACTGTTTATGGTATAATGGAACTGGCTTGGCAGGATGAAACAATGAAGTATCAGGACGACACCAATGCCACACTTTGACATAAAAAGAATTCATCATTGTGATGTTACTGTATACAATTATGTCGACACAATAAAGAACTGGGATATCACCGTGCAGTGTTGTAATGACAAATTGGACAATTGTGATGGCAAGTTTAGTACTGTAAGATCAAAAGTCACCATTGTGATGGGGCAATGAAACATTGTGATGTCACAACTCAAAACTGTGAAAACAATACGACGTAGGGATATATCAGTTCAGCATTCTAGTGGTATAATGATCACCAAAATCCCACAACAAAGCAAAGTGTCAAAATATGGCAATCTGAAGGCACAGTGGAGCACTGTGCTGGCTCAGTTCAGCTTTTGGATTATAAGATACTACATTGTGTTATCACAGTTTATCAAATTAAAATTGTATATCAAAAGGAAGGATATATATATATATATATATATATATATATATATATGATTTCATCTTAACGTTCTAATTGGAAAGTTAGTACCTAAGAGAAAACGTGGGTTCATATCTTAATTTACATGTTGCAATGCTTTTGGCAGTAAATATTGTCCAGCTGCTCTGTGAATTGCAATATATTTCACTACAACACATAGAATACGCAAAGACTTATGCTGAGTGCACTCTTTTAATTATACTACTGTTACTTCAATTAAATCATTAGTCTACATTATTTTCAAACAGTATAAGTAGAACCATCTTAGGCAATGACAAAGTTTTTTTTTTTATTAATTGTACTTCACATTTAAAATTTGTCCAGTCTAATTTGTTAATTAAATTCTTAGTGTGTGGACTTTATGTGTCGATTTGCATAATTAGTTACTTTTACATTTTCTTGATGTATAACTTTCATAAAAATGGACAACCAACAGCCAAATAAATTATGATGTAGCTGCTATGAAGCCCTCATTCAGCTAAAGATCATGAAGCCTCCAGACAAAGTCCTTTCTGTGCTGTCTTAATTCCAAACCTGCTTTAACCTACCAAACTTCAGTGAAAGCATAAAGTTTTGAGGAATAAAAGATCATATAAGTTGTGCTATTCTTCATCAGTATCTTTTCCAGCTTATTTTTAACTGACAAACATAGAATATAGTTTTTTATTATACAATATGATGTTTTGAAGTATATGTATACTACAAAGTGGCTAAATCAATTCAAGGCAATTAGCACACACATCACCTCACAGCCCTATCTTTTTTTTTTTTTGTAACAACACATAAAATGTAATTTCCTCGTCCTTTAGAATACAATAATGCACTGCTATTCATTATACACACACACCACAAATGTTGATTTATTAGTTGTTTTTTGTGATAGGGTCTGGGTAGTTCACCACCTGCTGTTTGTTCTGTCTGAAGAGACAGAGGACCTAGGAGTGGCTGAGTCTACAAAGATGGATGCCTTAGGAATCCTAGTTCAACATTGAAGGCTACAAGTTCCCTTGAGAGTCTCTGGCAGTGGTGCAGTTTGGGAAAATGGTGGCAGCAGAGAATAGTAGCAGGAACAACAGATAAATCTGCTCAGGAAGAACCCAAAGGCAGGCAGATGCACAGTGCTTCCTCCTTGGAACTGTTTATCTAGACCAATGTCTGAAGGCACCACCCAATTTGACAACAGGTGTTCTACTCTCTGACCTCTCTGGAAATGGTCTCAGAGACACAGCCAGAATCCAATCTCATAAATTATTCTAAATCATATCAAGTTGGCAAGACAAGCTATTACAAAGTGAGATTACAAACATTTGGTTTTTTGGGGGGAGGAAGGTATTTCATTTAACTTATAATTTTCCAATTTCATCTTAAATCTAGGAAACTGAACCATTTCTTTCTTGACAGAGGGCTAAATAATTTTCTGCTGTTTAATCTTATGACATCATTTATCTACTGTCAATTAGATTGTTGCCTTAGCTAGGCTTTATGAATAATACTGCAATCAACATAAGAAGACAGATATGAAAACATTCCTAAATAGAAGAGGAAACAGCACTAACTAGAGGAGTGTTACTGAAAATCAGAGCTAGTGTTTATCAGTTGATCTCATCTGGTATATAAAATCATGAACCATATAACAATATGTTGGAATAAACACAACTGATGGAAGGTTTAGAATACTCAAAGAGCTTATATAAAAAAGTCAAACTCAATAAACTAATATAAATTATCAAAATACTGTGATGATACTTAACGAAGAACAAATATCAATATTCAATAAATACAACCTCATTATGTACCAGGCAAGACCATGTTGAAGTACCCAGACATCTGGATGTCTCTTATAAAATCTGGAAATTAGTGTATTTATAAAAAGTTAAAACTTATATGGCTATGAAATGAATGTGAAGCTTGGGTAGTAATATTAGAAGCTAGTTATAAATACTAATAAATCGTGCTATTAGAAACTGGTTCAATATCTTGAGAGAATTGTCAGTATTTATTAAAATTATTATGCATTTCTTATTGCTAAAGCCTTTTGTTACTTGACATGAATATTTGATAAATAAAACTGCAAATATGTGTACCACACGGTACATATGCAAGGATATTTGAGGCCACCTTGCTTATAACTTCACATTGGAAGTACATAGATTTTTCCCTACTTCCTTACTATAAAATAATTGTGATATAGTCATAAATAGGAATAACAGTTGTGGATTTTTAATGAGTGACTCTGAAAATTTTTAATGGTAATGTGAATATACAATATTAAATATATGGTAGCCTTAAAATGGAGCATATATACACACCCACATGTAGGAGTATTATTTAATCATAGAAGAGAATAAAATTCTAGCATCCTCAACAACATAAATTAAGTGTGAGGGCGTAATAATAAAGAAAATTGATTAGATTTATAAAGGTAAGTACTTTATGATGTTGCTTACATCTTCTATAATACATTAAAGAAATGTCACAAGAACATCCATTGCAAGTGCTTCACAAAGTCATTAGATATCGTTCTCCATCATGATCTATAGTCTTTATGTAACGTTCCATCATATCACTCTGTGCCAGAAGGCATTTGATCATGAATTAGTGTCTTGCAGTGCTTGCGCCTAGGGATCGCGGGCTGACGGGACTGTTGCAGGATACCGCGGCTGGTGTCAGCTCCAAGCCGGACCAGTGGGGGTGGGTTAGCGGCCTCCGGGGGGGGGGGGCGGGGGGCGTGGAAGGAGCCAGCTCGGCCCAGGGCCTTCAGCAGCCGACAGGGCGGGGCTCGCTCCACAGTGGCCTCTGGTCGCCTGAAAGCCGGAGCTCCGTCCCAGCCCCCAAAAGCGAAAGTGTTGTCAGCTCTTTTAATACTCTCCTTCCGGGAGTCGCTCGTGAGAGCCCATGGAAGAAAAGTGTCTCAGCTCTTTTAGTTCAGCTCGCTCTTCCAGCTGAGGGGAGAGGAGAGTGTTGTCCTTTGAAGTGCGTGACTGGCGACTGGCGAGAGATCGCGAAAACGACAGCAGGAGACCTTGCACCACACAGCAGTAGTCCTTTAATTTGAGCTCTGGAATTTATATATATACAGTTTCGGGGAAAGAACAGGTAGCCCCTATTGGTTTGGCTTGGGTGTTTGAGGATGCCTTATTTGCATGGAGGTGCTATCCTACGTGATAAGGGTCACGGGTCTCTTTGTGGGAAGCGGAAGCTAAGAGGGCCACTGGCGTGGGAAATCTGAAGCAACCTTCCGTCCTGTGACCCTTTTCAGGCCGAGGTTTCCGGGGCTTCGAAGATTTCTACCAAGCTTTCTGGCTTTCTCATAGCCCACTGCCCCACAAATTAGTAGATTAATATTTAGGGTATTTCTAATTGGCCTAGACTGCTCACAACACTCGCAGCTTTCTACGACTTTCCAAGTCCTATGATTATTTGCTTTACCCACATTAAATGCTCACACACAAACATAGAGACTAGGTGGGAAGTGAGTCACAGCTGCGACCTTTCAGTACGTATGTTTGCATTCTCTTCTATGAGTGCTGTACCCGTGTTCTTATATAAAAACTAAATAGAGAAAGTGACAGTTTTCTCGGTACTTTCTGGTGTTGTTGTTTTTCTCTGTTTTCCAATACTTTTCCTTTGTTTGGAATTCTCTATAATGCAGTAAACTAATAACTAAAAAAGTATTAATTATTATAATTAATGATTGTAAATAATTTGTTATGATTAAATTGGTGTTGTCTCCATTGAAATGAAGAAGGAAAGGGAAAGAATGGCAGGTGATGCAAAGTGAAGGAAAGTACAGAAGGGAAGAAAGAATGAAGACACGTGGAAGATGAATAGGTTAAATTGATTGTGACAATAATTCCACAATGCGTATATACTGAAAACCGTACATATAAACAATTTGATTGTTCAATTGTGCTTCAATAAAACTGAGTTTTTAAAATTATAATTGTACCAAAAACATTATAGAAATGAGAACCCAATGCCATCAGTGTTCCAGAAAGCATTCTTCTGTAACCTACCACCCTCAGTTCAAACATTATTTGAAGGGGCTCATGATTTTGGTTTTTGTTTTAAAACAGGCCACCTCAAAAACCTTTATTAACTTTTTTTCAATAGATGTCACTCCTAGAGGTTTAGTTCACAGCAGAAAAAGTAGCCCAGTGATTCTCTTCAGACTAATCAATGGTCCATCTGTCCTTATCTTGGTCTCTATGACCAACAGCCAAGTGCATTTATTATAGCTTTGTCATCCTGAACAGAACTTCGAGCAAACCAGTGCAAGGTAGAGTTATTTGCCTTCCAGTACAACTTGTCGCAAACAAACTCTCAATTGTTAATCACTGTTAAGTCTCGTGAATAATTAAACAGTATTCATTGGATTAAACCGTGCTTACTTTTTCCTAGATTATCAAAACTTGCCAGTTACTATCTTCTTAAAATGATTTCCATGTTACTTTTTTAATTGAAACTAAGTTTTTTATTGGATATTTTATTTACATTTCAGATGTAATCCCAGTTCCGCATGCCCCCCCTCCCAGGAACCCCCTATCCCATCCCCCTTCCTCCTGCTTCTATGAGGATGTGCCCCCACCCACCCTCCCACTCCCACTTCCTACCTCCCCACCCACGATTTCCCCCACACTGGGGCATCCAGCCTTCACTGGACCAAGTACTTCCTCACTCAGCTATGCCTAACAATGTCATCCTCCCCTACATATCCAGCTGGGGCCATGGTCCCTCCCTATGTGCTCTGAGGCTGGTGGTTTAGACCCTTAGAGCTCTGGTTGGTTGGTTTTGTTGCTCTCCCCATGGGGCCACAAAGCCTTTCAGCTCCTTCAGCTCCTTCTCTATAACTCCTCCATTGGGAACCCCTTGATCAGTTCAATAGTTAGCTGTAAGTGTAATGTGTAAATATCCACCTCTGTATATTTCAGACTCTCGCAAACCTCTAAGAAGACAGCTATATCAGGCTCCTGTCAGCATGCACTTCCTGGCTTCGACATCAGCATCTACTTTTGGTGACTGCACATGGGATGGGTGCCCAGGTGGAGCAGTCTCTGGACGTCCCCGCCTTCAGTTTCTGTCCTACTTTTTGTCTCCATATTTGCTCCCATGAGTATTTTGTTATTCCTTCTAAGAAGGGCCAAAGCACCCACACTTTAGTCTTCCTTCTTTCTTCATGAGCTTCATGTGGTCTGTGAGTGAGTTTTATCTTGGATAGTGCAAGCATTTGGGCTAATATCCAATTATCAGTGAGTACATACCATGTGTGTTCTTTTGTGATTGGCTTACCTCACTCAGGATGATATTTTCTAGTTCCATCCATTTACCTAACTCTTTGTTTTTAATAGCTGAGTAATACTCCATTGTGTAAATGCACCACATTTTCTGTATCCATTCCTCTGTTGAAGGACATCTGGGTTCTTTCCAGCTTCTAACTATTATAAATAAGATTGCTATGATATAGTGGAGCATATATCCTTGTTATATGTTGGAGCATCTTCTAGGTATATGTCCAGGAGTGGTATAGCTGGGTCCTCAGGTAATGCTATGTCCAATATTCTGAGGAACCACCAGACTGATTTCCAGAGTGGTTGTACCAGCTTGCAATCCCACCAACAGTGAAGGAGTGTTCTTCTTTCTCCATATCCTGACTAGAATCTGCTACCACCTGAGTTTTTAACCTTGGCAATTCTGACTGGTGTAAGGTGAAATCTCAGTGTTATTTTGATTTGCATTTTCCTGATGACTAAGGTTATTGAGCATTTCTTTAGGTGCTTCTCGGCTATTCGAGTTTCCTCAGTTGAGAATTCTTTGTTTAGCTCTGTACCCCATTTTTAATAGGGTTATTTGGTTGTCTGGAGTCTAATTTCTTGAGTTCTTTATATATATTGCATATTAGCCCTCTATTGGATGTAGGATTGGTAAAGATCTTTTCCCAATCTGTTGGTTGCCATTTTGTCCTATTGACAGTGTCCTTTGCCTTACAGAAGCTTTGTAATTTTGCGAGGTCCCATTTGTCAATTCTTGATCTTAGAGCATAAACCATTGGTGTTTTGTTCAGGAACTTTTTGAAGGGGCTCATGTTAACCACTCTTTAACACTATTGTTCTCTTCATTCAAATTTTCCATGTGCATGACAATATGGTTTTCATAAACCAACTTTTATTGTGCCTTCTCATTATACATTTCTCCATGGAAACTGATTCCACATCACACATTCATGCTAAGCTCAGTTCTCAAATATCAAAGGATGAACTGCTACAACTCAACTCGATGCTATCAGAACTTACAGGCTTTATGTTAATTTCTAAGATTTAAGTTTTGTGACAAATCGTAAATACTACAGATATTCTAGTCCATTCACTTGAGGGTTGAGACACCACTAATGAGGACTGGCTTGTTTGTTTCTCAGGCTGTTATGGTAATACCTACAATTGTTTAACTTTCAGCACACATTATCATTCAGTTTTCTAATACCAGAACGTGTGTTATTATAAATGATAGGTAAAATTGTCATTGAAACAAATTCTAGCTGGTAATGACATGTCACAACAAATTTATGATTGCTAAAATGAGCAGTAATCACACACACATATAAATTATTTTGGTTTCCAAACAATAGTATAAATTAATAGCAAATGTCTATCCCTGTGACAGATCTGAAGCTAATTACCTGTAAAGCAATGAAGTAAATATTAGAATGTCAATGGCAGACAAAATTCCCATAAACAGTGACTAAATCCAAATATTTTATGTTTATCCTGTTTTCCATTTAGTGTATGAACTCTCAGAAATCTGAGTCTATAATAAACCCTGGAAGATCCAGATTCCCAGGTTGCACAAAGAGAATCTATTTCAGTGTATCCAATGTTCCATGTAGAAACCTGGACAGTATCTCATGTTACAGAAGACACTGACACAGGCAAAGTACAAACTTTGCTCAAGGTCCAGCATATTTTCTCTAACATATTTTTTTTAAACTCTTCATTGATTCTTTGTGAGTTTCATATCCTGCACACCAGTTCTGCTCATCTCCCTTGTCCCCTCATATCTGCCTTTTGCCCTTGCAAACCCTCCCCCAAAATAACACACACACACACACACACACACACACTACCGCCACTGCCGCCACCACCACCACCAACAAAATCAAAGCATTAAAAAAAAAGTCTCCCAACTGTTTACAGATAATATAGATTTTGGAGTAGGCCAATTCGGAGCCCTGGATCTGGGCCTGGGTCTTAGCGGAGCTGGTCAGCTCACCAGCTTTCCCTTATCTCCACCACCAGAGCAACTTCTTTAGCACTGCTCTGGCTAGGCTACCCAAAGCTGCCATCAGTAGGAGACAGGGTCAGCTCTCTTGCTCTCATGCTCATGAGGCTGGCTCACCCACACCTTCCTCAAGTGCCAGCACCAATGCCAATGTACTGCCCAGGCAAGGTGCTGGGCCTAGTCTCCCAAGGGCTACAGCCAGCAAGGGGCAGGCTCATCTGCTTTCCTAACCCCAGTGTAAGCTCTCCTGACTGCCTCAGGTGGTGAGAAACAAGGAGGTAAAGAGCATTCCTCCCAGGCCATTTCATGGCAGAGGAGTGGTAGCCCCAGCTTTCTCTTGCTCACACCCTTGATACTCAAGCTTCTCAGCTGCTATTCTCTCTCATCTGTCCATCACACACTTGCATACAATGATGGCTCCATCTGCAGGTTGGCCAAGACCAGCAGGCCCTGGATGATCCTCAGTCCATGCTACATAATGTGGAGACAAGTGTGTATCTATGGCCCACCTTTGCTGAGCACTGGAGGGCAGGTCTGTGTGTGGCATTATGATCCTGAGGTCTCTGTCTTTCTTCAGTCCCTAGTGCTGTGGTGCTGCCTGGATTTGATAACATAGCTTTGGCCACCATGCCAAATCCACCAAGTTAGGATGAACAAAGATTTGCCAACTGCTCTACTGCTGACTGATATAAAACAACACCCCCTCAAAGTGTCTCCTTAAACATTTCCTGGGGTAAGGTCCAACTTTTAAATGGACAATCTGTGTCCATAGATCTCTGCTAGTCAAGGTTGAACATCAAAGCTCGGTTTTAAGGATATCATTTCAAATATCACAAAAATCGTATTATGAAGAATTTTGATAAAAATGTTTCACACTCAGCTGCTATAACGATATTTATGCATTAATTGATGCATTAGTTTTTCCTGAAGTCATCTTGATTTTATTCAAAAGGAACTTTTAAATTTAGTAATGTACCTCAGGCAGTCCTCTCATTAACTTCTTATAATTGTGGGTAGATTTAAAAGTAGTTTGTGACAATATTCTTCTACTTTCTTGTGTGCCTGGGTAGGTCTCAGTATACTTTGACACGTCCAGCAGCTACTCAAAGTTTGACTCTTTACACTTTAAGGCATTGGTCCATATTCTTAGTACTGGTTGGCAATTTGTATTTAAATCATTTAAACTCTATGTGCAGCTTAGAGTAACCTATCACATCTGAGTCTTCTGATTTTATCTCCAGAATGCTCAGATTACAGGCGTTACCTGTTTAACTTATACATTGCTGCAAATTGAACCCAGGGCTTTGTGCTTCTTAGGCAATGCATCTGCTGGGCTATATCCCTAGCCCCTAATGAATGATCTTTGAATAACAAGTCAAATCGCATTGAAGGATGTGACTTTGTATGTCATATAAGAGGAACCAGCAAAAGCAAGATTGAGAAAGCAAAGAGTAGAATGACCTCACTGTGATAGCAGACACCAAGGCTACAAATTAAGTTGAAAACTGGACAGACACTTTGAAAAGCTCATAAAAAGGTATACTATTTTGTTCATGAAAACAGGACCGAAGTTAACTGATATTTCAACAACTGTGAACCAAGATATGTGGTTGAGTCCTTGCTGCAAGGTATGGAAGACTTTCCAGTAGCTTCCTTTTCTTTATTTTTTTTCATTGCCTTTGTTCTCCTTTTCTAATTTTTTCTTCATGTATATTATTTAACCCATTGTTGTGGATAAACCCAGAATGTTTTTGATCCTTCAGCATATGGTTATTTATAGTTGTGTTCTGCCATGTATGTAAAAATGAACTACACATTCTCTGGTATTGACTTTAGACATTACTAAACTGTAAGGGAGTGGCAACAAGAGAAATAAAATATTATAATGAATGCATGAATAAAAGATGAAGGAAAATATATGAAATGGCCAATAATGCAAGGTACTATGGAAGAAAAGAAAATGATGAAAACCCTAGTGTCATGGCTCAAACCTCTTATCCCCTCATCCAAAAGACTGAAGCAGCAGCATGACCTGAGTTAAGGACCTGTTTGTGTGGGGACAGCAGTTTGGAGATGTCAGTATTCTTCATACTTCACAGTAAAGTTGTTCTGTTTTTGAACACATAAGTAAAGTTTGTAGTTGATTAAATAGTGAGGGAACGATTAAAGAATATGCAATTCTGTCGTAGGGAGATATGAAAACTATCACTGTACAAGTGTATCAGAACTGAAATAATGGAGTTCACGACACTGAGAAAATGATGGAGGGAAATGGTAACGGAGAAGTGGGATATTATTTTTTAAATTTACTATGAGTTTTTCAAAGAGATTCATAAGGAATTGTTGTAGAATATGATTTCAATTGATAATGGAAGTAAACATTTTGAAAAAAATGGAATTAAAAGTAAAGAACCCCATCTTCTGCTTCACTTTCCTACTGCCAATATAGAGAGAAACTACCACATGCATCACAATGTTTTAGTAGTACCTGTCCTCTTAAGAAAATATATTCAGAAGCCTAAATAAAGGGGTGCTTCATATGAGAATATACATGCTGCCAGTTCTATTCCTCCTAACCTTAAAAATAATAATACTACCATGTTGGGAAAGTAGGAGTCATACTCGTATCACAATAGTTTAATAAGTGACACATAACAGCTACAAGACATTATTACACAGCCACTTGTTGGTATCTCCCAAAATGAAAAATAACATAAAAGGAATATATATTAGAATACATATTAGTATAGATATAGATGACATAGAGATGATAGATAGATAGATAGATAGATAGATAGATAGATAGATAGATGGTAGATGTTAGATATAGACAGGTAGATGATAGATACAGATAGTTAGAGACAGAGAGAAAATGACAGAGACTGACAGACAGATAAACAGACACAGAGAAACATAGAGACAGAGACTGGTTCTTCCTACAATCTCTTAATACATTTCTATAAGTAGTGTTTCCCAAAATTTCTAATTTTAGGTGGAAATGGCATTCTTTAGTTGAGAAATAATGAGCACAATAATAATAGTAATCATTTTCACCATACTCTGCAGTAACGTTGCAACATATTTTATCATAGCTATAATCCTGTGAGATTGGGATTAATGCCATTCTTAAAATGTCAGAGCATATTGAGACAATGCGCTTCAATGTACTTATGCTTGGTCACACAGCTAATGATCAGCAGAGACTTAATCTGACTAATAATTGTATATAATTTTTGAATTTTTAATTTGTCATCAAAAATATTCTTTCTTGAGTGAGTGGACTTCACTTATAAAAATCTGCAAAATCAAATTCTGATACCTGTTGTATCTCTATACTTACTCTTTGGAATAAAATTAAATCAATTTTGGAAGCACTATTTATTCATTTACCTATCTATTTATGTATTTGATATTTTTAGACAAGTTTTCTCTGTGTAGCCTTGGCTGTCCTCAAATTTGCTTCGTAGACCAGGCTGGACTAAAACAGAGATCTGCCTCCTGAGTCCTGGTTACATTTAATAGCATTCTTATGAGTATTTTGAGAACTTTATACAATATTTTTTTTATCATATTTACTCCCTCCTATAACTCCTCCCAGATCCATCTCTCTATCTTTTCTTACCATCTTCCCAAATTTGAGTTTTCTTCCTCTTTTTTCCTTTCCCTTTTTCTCCTTTTAAAACCCATTAGGTCCTAACCATTCTTGAGATTGAGGTGGCTGACCTACCATAGTTCACACAATCATAGAACACTGACTCTTACTTTTTTTATGCCTATAAACATGGACTGTATTTCCATTCTTTTAGTCTTTATTTGATTTCTTCCTTTCTTCATTTTATTTTATGTACTTACTTATTCACTTTCTATCCCACTTATTGCCCTACTTCAGGTCACCCCTCCCACAATCCTTCTCCTCTGGGCAGGTGGGGGCCACCCTGGGTATCCTTGCAACTATGATATTTTAATTCTCTCTAAATGTAGGCATTTCTTCTCCCATTGAAGACAAACCAGGCAAACCAGTTAGAAGAACATACCCCATGTATAGGCAACAGAGACCCACATGAAGACCAAGCTGAACATCTGCTACATATAAGCAGAAGGACTTAGTCCAACCTGTTTGTGTTATTTGGTTGGTAGTTCATATTCTGAGAACCCCAAAGGTCCAAGTTAATTGACTCTGCTGGTCTTCCTGTGGAGTTTCTGTTCTCTTAAGTTCCCACAGTCCTTCCTCCTATTCTTTCATAAGAGTCCCTAAGCTCCATTCCCTGTTTGGGTGTGGGTGTCTGTATCTGTCTGCTGACTCTCACTCTGAACAGATCGTTTGTGATAAATCTATAAGGCTGTGGTATAGTTGAGCCTTGCCAAACATGCACTAAGCCCTGGATTTGATATCCAGGATCACATTAACTAGGTGTGGTAGCACATGCCTGAAATACCAGAACCTTGGATGTAGCATCAGGAAAACCTAAAGTTTAAGATCACTGTTGCCTACATAGTGAGTTTGAAAGAAGACCCTGAGATGCAAGAGAGTGTATAAAGAGAATTAAACTGCACAGATAAACATAAAACCTCTCTATTCATTGTCTACATTTTTACCAAAATGGCTGAACTTTGTAGATGTGCACACAAAACTTTGTACACATAAAATGAGGCTATAATACTATTTGCAAAAAGAGAAGTATGACAGCAAATTTAAACTTTAATGAATAATTGAACAAAAGAATATAATAACAAAGTTAGCTACAATCTGGGATAAATTTTTGGCATCAAGATGTTTAAGGTCATAATTAATTGTTTCAGAGTAGTTGAGCATCATCAAGAAGAAAGAAGGAAGAAGAAGAGGAAGAGAAAGAGGATGAGGATGAAGAAGGAGAGGGAGAGGGAGGGGGAGGGGGAGAGGGAGGAGGAGAGGGAGGGGGAGGAGGAGGAGGAGGAGAAGAAGAAGAGGAGGAGGAGGAGGAGGAGGAGGAGGAGGAGGAGGAGAAGTGAAGAAGAAGAAGAAGAAGAAGAAGAAGAAGAAGAAGAAGAAGAAGAGTGAGTAAGTAAAATGAGTAAGTACAGAGTTGTGAAAACTTACAAACTTACAACTGCCTTCTTCAGGGTTCAAAAACTGTTTTCTAAAGATATTGAAATGTTTTTACAGTCTGGTCCTCCGCTTCTCCGGGATTCCTCGTGCGTTCCACTGTCAGCATGGCGCATTACAACTTCAAGGAGATTAAGGTGGTGCCATCTGCCAAGGACTTTATTGACCTGACATTATCCAAGACTCAACAAAAGACTCCAACAGTTATTCATAAATATTATCAAATTCATCAACTTCGACATTTTTATATGAGAAAAGTCAAATTTACTCAGCAGAATTACCATGACAGACTGTCACAGATTCTGTCAGATTTCCCCAAGTTGGATGATATCCATCCATTTTACGATGACCTGATGAATATTCTCTATGACAAGGACCACTACAAGTTGGCTCTAGGTCAAATAAATATTGCTGAAAACTTGGTGGACAATGTTGGTAAAGATGATGTGTGACTTATGAAATATGGTGATTCTCTGTACTGATGCAAGCAGCTGAAGCATGCTGCCCTTGGACGAATGTGTACTATCATCAAGAGACAGAGGCAGAGTTTGGAGTATTTGGAACAAGTATGGTCAACATTTATCCCACTTGCCAACCACTGATCTAAATACAAGGACTTTCCTTTTGTATGGGTATCCAAATGTCGGGAAATCCAGCTTCATCAATAGGGTGACAAGAGCAGATGTGGATGTTCAGGCCTATGCATTTACCACCAAATCTCTGTTTGTTGGGCACATGGATTATAAGTATCTGCGCTGGTAGGTTGTAGATACCCCAGGGATTTTGGATCATCCTTTGGAGGATCAGAACACCATTGAGATGCAGGCCATCACAGCCCTGGCCCACCTCCGAGCTGCAGTTCTGTATGTGATGGATTTGTCTGAGCAGAGTGGACATGGGTTGAAGGAGCAGTTTGAACTCTTCCAGATTATCAGACCTCTGTTTATCAACAAGCCTCTCATTGTTGTAGCAAACAAATCTGATGTGAAAAGAATAGCTGAACTTTCTGAAGAAGATCAGAAAATATTTCTAGACTTGCAGGCTGAAGGATTTCCTGTCATCGAGACCAGTACCCTGACTGAGGAAGGTGTCATTCAAGCTAAAGCAGAGGCTTGAGATAGGCTTTTGGCTCATCGAGTAGAAACGAAAATGAAAGGAAAGAAACTGAATGAGGTTCTGAACAGATGGCACTTAGCCATGCCAAACAAGAGAGATGATAAGGAGAGACCCCCTTTCATCCCAGGAGTGATAGCTCGAAAGAAGAGGATGAAGATTGTAGAACCTAAGAAGAAGAGGGAACGAGATCTTGAGCTGGAAATGGGAGATGACTATATTTTGGATCTTCAGAAATACTGGGACTTAATGAATTCATCTGAGAAATATAAGATACCAGAGGTTTGGGAAGGCCACAGTGTTGCTGACTATCTTGATCCTGCTATCATGAAGAAATTGGAAGAGTTGGAAAAGGAAGAAGAGCTAAGAACAGCTGCTGGGGAGTATGACAGTGACTCTGAGAGTGAAGATGAGGAAATGGTGGAAATCCAACAGCTGGCGAAACAAATTCAAGAAAAGAAGAAGTTGAAAATTCTACAATCCAAAGAGAAAAGAATACACAGGGACCCAGGATGCCCCGAACTGCTAAGAAGGTTCAATGGGCAGACTTAGAGAATGAGATGCATAAATCTTGGTGTGGACATGGATGATAAAGACAATGCCCACTATGCAGTCCAGGCAAGAAGATCTCGAAGTGTCACTAGGAAAAGAAAACGAGAAGAATCTGTTCCACCCTCTTCCATAGCCCAAAGTCAGAGTCGGAGTTGCTCTAAAACTCCACGCGATGTTTCTGGTCTTCGGGATGTCAAGATGGTGAAGAAAGCCAAGACTGTGATGAAGAAAGCTCAGAAGAAGATGAATCGCTTGGGGAAGAAAGGGGAAGCAGATAGACATGTGTTTGATATGAAGCCCAAGCACTTACTCTCTGGGAAGAGGAAAGCTGGCAAAAAGGACAGGAGATAGTGTCCTCTTCAGTTGGAATAGTTTAATTAGACTCTTAATGTGTGTGCTATAGTGTGTTTTATAGAATTTGGAATCACCATCTGTTAACCAAAAGAAACAATGGAAATGACTTTTAAATCCTTGTTGCCTTGCTGAAAACTGGTAAAGCCGACTAAGCGTGCAGCGAGCAGCGCTGTGGTTGCTGAGCAGTTTGGATGTTTATGTACAGAACAATCTGTACTTGAGACACGCTTCTTTCAAAGCTGCGGGACTTATTTTTCAGAAAAGATTTATTGGTGTAAGGAGGCTGCTTTGGTTGGGGGAAAACTGTTTTGTAGTGGGACTTTGTCACCCACAGTACCTATTTTTGTTAAAGTGACCCCGCTGGGAGGCCTAGGCAGAAGGCTATACCCCACATTTAGGAGTGCTTCAGAACTTAAATTACTTTCTTAAGTTATTTTCTAAACCTGTTGTACAGTGTATCATTGTAACTTCAACTATTTTATCCAAAGTAAACATTCAGCAAAACATAAAAAGAAGAAACGTTTTTACAGAGAATAACAGAATTACATAGATCTAATTTAGATCTAATTTCCTTGATTCCAGGCAAAAGAAAGAAATACGGAGAATAAGAATAAGGAGAGAGAGAGAGAGAGAGAGAGAGAGAGAGAGAGAGAGAGAGACAGAGAGAGAGAGACAGAGAGAGAGAGAGAATATTATGAAATACAAAAGATAATCTCTGATATAAAAACATCCTTCAATTTTTCCATTTGTTTGAGGTAATTGGAAGCCACCTCCACTGTCTTCTACAAAACCTAAAAGGAATTCATTCACTTAACAGTCTTCCTCCATATATGCAAACGTAATTCAAGGAGCAAGTCTATCTACAGATCAGTAACAATCTTTTATATGTGAAACAGTACAAGTTACTTCTATCCTTCAATACAGTTATTCAAGTGTCCTGATTTGCTGAGATAACATCTTGCTGCACAGCACAGGCTGGCATGGACCCTGATATGCAAAATAGGCTTGCTTATCTTGAATTCATAAAATCCACCTAACTCTGGCTCCTAGTACTAAAGGCATGTATTACCACATCCTGGCCTTCTTCTAGTTTTGAAGAAAGTAAACTAGCAGAACTAATTCCAAGAGATGACAAAGGTTCTTGGACTTTCATTCAATATTCATATCAGGTGTTTATGAGGTAGCTTATTTACCAAATAATTAATACTAAAACAACAACAAAAGCATCCACAGAACAGGGCATTTCAAGAATGAATAATAATTACTGATATAAAAATGACATGGTCATAGGTGAGAATCCAGTTGATGGTACAAGAAAGAAATTACATGTTAATCATGGTTTGTGGTTCATAGGTATCATATCTGTGTAGGGTTAGTGATTGTCTTCCTCCTTTGACAGTGTGCACAGCCCCTTCCAGTACTATGAAAGCTGTGTCTTAGGCTTTGGAATCAGATCTAGATGGATTCCTCCAAATTCTGTGTCTGAACTGGGTGGCAATGGGGACTAACTATTAACCTCAGGAAGCACCCAAAGACAAAACTAAGTCTATTTTATTCTCTTAAGCTCTCCTGACCAACAACTGAAAGTTGGGTTCTGTGCTTTGCACTTGGGTTATGTTAATCTATGACTCTTTGGGAGAACATCATCAACAAGAATGACATAACTTCATTATATGTACATGTGTATGTATTTGTGTGTGTGTACACACATATGCATGTATGCATTCATGTGTATATAAAAAATTACTTCGGTTTATATTTACCTAACATATCCAAACTATAAACTGAAACCTCTTAATGAGAGCAACAAACATTCTACAAACTACAGGATTTAAACATAGAACTGTAATTCTACTGGGCAGAGCTCAATGCTAGTTTGAATAAAAAATTATATTGAAATTATAATCTTTTAGTCTAATAATTCTACATTTTTATGTAAAATAAAAGTATTTAAATATTCATTAAGTTTAAATTGCTCAAACATGAAGCTGGGACCTGGCAATAAAGGTCAATGAGTAGAGTACACACATATATTAGTGAAACATGCGTATATCTTGGGCTTGATCCCAAGCACTGTATAATCGAGCTACAGTGGTGTACACCTGTAGGGTAGAGGCAGAAGGATCAATAATGTATGTTCATCTTTATCAAAATAGGAAGTTCAAAGCCACTGGGCCTACATGAGACTTTTTTTTTTCAGAGTAGGCAGTTTGTATTATGTAGTTGTATGTATGCATACATGTACTAGCTAAAGAAAAGGTGAAAAAAGATTACATATGTACATACAGAGATATACAGTAAAATTACATAAACATCTTGCCAATAAATCATTCAATAAATAAATAATATTTCATAGTATAAGTTCTTAAATTTAAAAAGATATATAATGATGTTTGAGAATTAGGTTTAACAAAACCAAATCAGTCTTGATTCTAGGATGAATAATCACTAAAATGTACAAATATTTCATTTAATTAATTCATTTATCAATTTTGTTTCTAATTTTAAAAAATGCATATGTACTAGGTAGCAAATATCGAAATACTATTAAGGAATGAGACCTCAATAAATCTGTTGTAAAATATATTAGCTAGTTGAGGTGTATAAAACTTATATGACTGTCATAGAGTAGAAGAGACAGGAGGAAGGAGATACAATGAATAGCTTTGTTATAGAGCCCTGTCAAAAGGGAAACTATAGAAAATATTTATAATAACAGTGAAGAAATTTATAGATGAGGATACTTAACATTTCAGCAATAAAAAGAACAGTCCAACTTCTCAGTTGATCTCTGTGTTATGGAGAAATGAATTTTACTTTTAAATGAGGGGCTGTCTTTGCCGTCTGAATATTTTGAATATTTTAATATGTGTATGTGTTAGTTGCATAATTAAACTATTAATTATTTATTGAATTTCTAAAGCATGCTACGTAATTCCTATCTTAAAATGATATTGAAATTCTGTATTTTTTCTATCTAACTGAATTGTAAGTCCATGTTACTGTCCATATAAGTGTAATTCAGAATCAAATCAACATGAGTGCTGAGTACCAGTGATAGCTTTGTGCATGGTTCACAGTGTTTTTTAACATGCAACTACTGGTATTTAGTTGAGAAAATTTTAATTTAGGACATTATCTACTACCTATGTTTTTTAGTCTGCATGTATTAAAATACCATGTGCAACAGAAGTTGACAAAATTTTGTACAGAATTTTAGTCTTCATAGAACCTAAATAAGATATTTGTTAAAAGTAATGAACTCTGTTGAAGGTAAAGGAAGAAGTATCACAAATAAGGCCTAAAGAACACTGACCAGAGCATCAGTCAAAAAATATATTTACCAAATAGGTGAGGGGCCAGTTTAAGTGCATATAACTACCTTGAAAACACCTGTTCATCTTACATTTCTATCTTATTGTTGAGATAGGGTATTATCATGTCAACCAGGCTGGCCTCCAATTTCACTCTCCCTGTGTTGATAACACAACTGTCTGCCTCTATTCTTTTCTTGATGCCTATTTTCTTATTATTCATTCACATGCTTTTAATGGAGTAGTATAATACCCATGTTAATACTCATTGCTGGGTACATTGCAGCTAATCAGGCTGCAGATCTAACTCACTTGTCTCTACTTCCTGCGGAAGAAGTACTCCTCTCCCAGCTCTTCCTTTTTACTCCTCCCCTCCCCTCCCCTTCCCTTGTTTTCCCTTCCTTTCCTATCCCTTCCCTTCTTTACTTTTGTCTCCTTAATTAGTCCAATAGATTGCTGATTTCATGATCGAGTTCGTTTACACAAGTATTTCTCTACCTTTGGGTTTCAATCCCTTTTGGGGTCAAATGACACTTCCACAGGGGTCACCTAGCAGAAAACACGGATATTTACATTATGATTCATAACAATTGCAAAATTACAGTTAGGAATTAGCAGCAAAAACATTTTTATGAATGGAGCCATTAAAACATGAGAAATTGTATTAAATAATCAAAATAGTAGGAAAGTTGGAAACCACTGCTTTACACTAAATAGCAAGAGGGTACTTTCCCAGTCTGACACCTAGAGAATGCAATCCACACATTCATTTTGCCTATTCAAAAAACTATACCTGTGTTCAATTCTAATTTCCTGCTCCCTGTCACTGAAGTAGGAAACAAAACACATGAAGTGTTAGGAGCAAAGAGCTTATTGTATTAAGATAACAATGAAGTGCCTCACAATTGGATCCCTGACCGAGCAGCCTTAATTTCTGTTCTGAATGCTCCGGCCCCTTTCAGATTTATATGAGAGATAATGGACCTACCATAGATTTAGCCTGTCAGCCTGATAAAACCTGCAAGATGAAGAGATAAGGAAACTTCAAATCTTCTTTTTTCCATTTTCAGTGCTTGGTAGGATGAAGGGAGTCCTAATAGTCTCTAGCATTGTTGCTGACTTGTCTGGTAAAGCCAGATTAAGATGTTGATGGAAAGACTATGTCATCCTCAGAAGATAGCTGACAGAAACAGATACATACAAGATATCTGAAATTAATACCGATGTCAATTTTTTTAAGTCATGCTACTTGAAAACCACTGATAATATTTAGTTTGGTCGATAACCTGACTAAAAGTATATGGTGTAGTAAGCTCTTTTTAAATTTTTCATATTTAATAAGAATACATGGAGTCTTATATTGTAGTTTTGTGCACACTTTTCTCATAATGTTTAGGGAATAAAAAGATCGGTCTTCGGGTTCTACAACCTTCAGCATTTGGAGGAAACAAGCCAAGACACAGAATCTCTTATGTCTGTATTACTTCCTTTCATGTAATAAGCTATATGCCTAGGCAACATATTGGACTAGGACTAGTTATTGGCTTTGCGTTTCCAGTGATATTTCTTCTTTGTAAAACTAGTCACATGATCTGCTTTTACCAATTCTTGCAGATTCTCAACATGTTCATACACTCAGAGTGTACTTTCCTCTCCTTGCTCTTTTAGAAACACTTGCCTCTCTCTCCACTTTTAGCTAAGCAGGAGTAAACTAATGGACCCTAAAAATATATGAGATATTGACGTGGGTACTTTGCATCAAAGTATTTTTCCATTTCAAGCACAACAGCTCCTATCTTTTCTTCTTTGACTACTCACATAAAAACAATTCCTTTGGAGAGAGACTTTGTACATGCTACAATTCAGAGTTTGGTTAACGCTAACACAGTCATTTCACTGTGTAGGAGTTTAAAAATGGGAAATAGATGATGGCTCATCTAAATGTAATATCTGATTGTTGAGTTCATTCTCATCAGATGAGAAGACTTATCTCAACCTACAGGAACAGGAAGTGGACATAGGTTCTTTCCTTCCCTGCTCTGAAGAAAGCACAAGAGTATCTCCCACTCTGAATCCTGAGATTAATTTTTATATTCAGGGGACAGCTACTGAACACATAGCCAAATAACTTTATCAAGCTTAACTACCTTGAAAGAAAATCTATATAATTGCCTCATATTTTCTAAATTCTGAAATGCTGTTTGGTTGGAATTTATCACTTTATGCTGAAGGCAAACTGGGAAATGTCTGGGAAATGTAATTTAAAATTCTCTACCATTTGACTTTTAAAAAATCAAAATTTTTTAGAAGCAGAAGAGAAAGAAAACAGTTTTACAACTAAGTGTTAAACCAAAATGTGTCCTGTGCCACAGGCTTTTGAGTCCCCTAAGCTCAGTCCTTCTGATTTCTTATTAAAGAACTTTCTATCAAGTAGCTAGGCTGCCATTTTGTAATATTGCACAAATCTGCTAGTAGTGCTATAACAGTGCCTGTGCACAAGTAACATGCAATTATTCCTTTGTATTTTAAATTGTATGATAAGCCTTTTGATACTAGAAGTATTTATACAAAAAAGCAAATTCTATGATGACTTTCCATCTGATTTTGCTTTGGACTCAGTCCATAGATAAGTGGATAGCTTTTCTTTAAAATCTGTCTATCATCACACAGTTTCTTCTGTGTAATTTTATCATGATACAAGGTTCCTTTTATTTGGCATTTTGTACAATTATCTCTGCCTTTCTCAAGCACATGATAGACAGTTACCTCTACTAATGGATTTTATAGAATTATGAAGGAAAATGAATGATATAAGTTGTACAACAGAAATATACAAGGGTGATATTTGAAAATAATTCTTTTTGGGGGGGTATGCAAGAACTTTATTCAAAGTGCAATGAAACTTGTTAACAGCTTAAATGATAGGGAAAACTAAGAAAATAATTCTAAAGATTAAAAAAAGTAGTAGCAGAATGCTATGCTTTGTAAAAAAAATCACATGTTACAATTTCTACACAAGTGCTTATATGCATGCAAATGCATGGGGACACATGAATTTCCACATTTCTAAACAAAGCAATTTGATTTGCAATGCTAAACAACTAAAAACATTCCATTACACAAAGAAAAAGTCATCGCTGAAATATCAATACCTATATTCAGGAGGAAGAATCAATAAAGGAGTTAATCTCTAATCAAATTATTACTGGTAGTTGCCTTCATCACACAATAAATCAATGATTTAGTACACATGAACTTTCCTATCAAAACCCACGTAAAAAACTGACAAATATGGAGAAAATTATAGCCATGTAAATTGAAGATATGTATATGTTAGCACTTTAAGATATATATATATTAATTTAAAATATATGTGGAAAAGTATGTGTTTTAAATAAAAGTATATTTTTCAAATTCTGTGTCTAGGAAGCAAACATGATGCTGAGTACATCCATAAATTTGACTTTCTTCATAAACTAAAACCAACACACTCAACCAAAATTAGTAACAGAGCTTTAAACAAAGCAACAATGATAACAATAAATCTAAGATAAGAAATAACACCTAAGGTCTGGAAAATGACTAAATGCAAATATTACAGAATATTTGAAGATAAGAAATATGAAGGCAAGGCTTCAATTTAACTGAAAAATATTTAAAACTGCAGTATCTGAGAAAACATATGCATAATTATGAAATAGGAAGCCATGATATATTTTAGCTAAAAATTCAAATAAAAGTATAAATAAAATTTTAAATAGAGTTTATAAGAATGGAAGAATAAAGCCTGCCAAAATTTACAGATAATTCTCCAAAATTGTATTTGCAGAAATACAATTTTGTATATCTTTGGCCACACTTACTATGCAAACTAATAACAACAATAAATAGATGAAAACTCTCAAAATTGTTAATTATACAAATGTAATTAAAATTGAATTGAGCAGTATTAAACTGTATTTGTTGATATGGTTAAGGTATTAATTACGTCTCTTTCCAAAATATTTTGTATTTGTTCTTTAACAATTTCATGCACACAAAGATTAAATCTTGATCAAATCCACTTGTAACCCCCCCTTCTTGCCCTACCTGTATGTTATATGCATAGCTTAGTGTTGTTTTGTTTGTTGTTATTATTTTTTATATAACCCACTGAATCCAATTAGTGCTGCACACATGAGTATGGAAAACCTACTAGTGGCCACACCCCTGAAGATAAGTGATCCTCCTCCCAGAAGCCATCAATTGCCTACAGCTTCTAAACTAGGGATAGAGCCTCATTAGTTCCTTCCTGATCCATGTTAGAATTATTGACTGAATTGATGTTTTGCAGGTTATCACAGTTGCTGTGGGCACATACTTGAGTGCAACAGCCACGACATTCCAGAGACAGCATTTCACAGCATCCCCCCTCACATTTTGGACCATACTCTTCCTCTTTCATCACATTCAGTGATGTTCCCTAACCCTTTGGGGGGTGATAATAGGACTGAGAGTATAATAGTCATTTTAAATCCTCATCATTTTGACAAGTTATAACTCTCAGTATTGACTGCTGCCCAGGGTAAAAACAATATCAACAACCAAACCAAACAGCTTTGCTCACCAAAGTTGAGAGCAGCACAAATATATGGGTATAGTCAAATATTAGAAGGAAGTTCTGTAACACATCTGTTAAGCAAAACGACAATGCTAGACTCCCTCTATAGGACCTCATAGTCAATAGGCTTTTGACCAGGTGTTATTTACCAAGCATGAATTCTTTTCTGTAACTATGTCTTTAATCCAATCAGAAAACAGTTTATTATCCTATACTGTGGGGAAAATTATTGGCCACAGCTGTGGAGTCCCAGTGGGTTTCCACACGGCTGGTCCCATATGCAGGAGGAACGTCTATGGTTCCACCAGCCTGGAGGCTTTGGTGGCGGCAGGCCCCAATGACACGAGGAAGTCCTTGGTTCCAAAAGGGTTTATTGTCATGGTGGATGATGGATGAATCTGTAAGTACCCCTGTAAAACTCAGGGCAGTCCCGAGTTATATAGGGAGGGAGAAAGGGGGCGGATCTGGAGAGGATCTGGGGAGGCATGCTTAATTTTCTCCACCCTCTGGCCTTTATTAGTATGTAAATCCTTAGGGCCTGAGGCCTCTTGTCACACCCTTTACCTGTGCACTTTGGGAGGGGCTGTAATGGCTGGCTTACGTGACTGAACAATGTAATTCTATGGAGACTAGACTGCTTTTCAGGACCCTGGGTTCTGGGGGCACGCCAAACTCCTGCCAGTTCTCACGCAGAGTCTCGAGGTTCTAGGCACATGCCCAGCCATGAACTAGAATACCCTTATGCAGTCTCACACTATACCAATCACATCACTATTCCATTTGTGTAACCTTACAAGTTTATATTTTAGCATGCAGTGCCCACCTATCAGTAAGTCAATTCGTGCCTTTTCCCCCAGTGTTCTGCAAAACAGAATTCTGCACTAGAAAAGCTAGCCATTGGACAGGATGTTTTTAGACTAGTTCCAGCTTGCTTTCCCTGTTTATTACAACAAATGTGTGTGGTATATTCAACAATATGTTCTGTCCTCTAATATTTTTGTAAAATTGACATGAAGTCATACATATTTTTAAAGAGGAACCTCAATTGAGAAAATGTGTCCATCCATCCAGATTACCTGTAGGCAAGTCTTCCAGGAATGTTCTGGATAGCGATTGATCTAGGAGGGCCCAGATTGTAGTGGGAGATACCATCCGTGGACAAGTAGTCCTGGGTTATTTACAAAAGTAGGCTGAGCAAGCAATGAGGAGGCAGCCAGTAAGCAACATTTCTCCATGGCCTCTGGTTTTGGTTCTGATTTTTATTACAGGACTAGAAACCAACACAGAGTCTGACCATACACCTTTAGAAGGCAATCGATGACAATAGCACAGTCTGTGTTCTTAGAGGGTCGTTGAGGCCCCTCTGACCTAAAACTCACTGAAAGGCATTCCACTCTGTCATGGACACTTTCATTTAATATACCATACAAATTATGTCTATTAAAGTTCCTAAAATATTATGCATGTATATGCATTTGAATATATAAATGCTCATATATACACATATTCATATAATTACTTATGTGTATCTGTATGTGTGAGTGTACAGGCATGTGTACTCACACACAGACATACTGTGTGTGTGTGTGTGTGTGTGTGTGTGTGTGTGTGTGTGTGTGACTGTCTTGTGGAGTCCAGAAAATGGCATTGGATTGCCTGGAACTAGAGTTCCAGCGCTCATCATGGTACTGGGCTTCCCCAAATTTTTTCTTTCTAGTTCTAGCAAGAGAAATTACACATCAGAAGGAGGTCAATGGGACAGAAATTGGAAAGTAAGAAGTAGAAGTATCACTATTAGCAGATGATATAATAGTATACATAAGCAACCCCATAGACTCTACCATAGAACTCCTATACCTGATAAACAACTTCAGCAAAGTGTCTGAATACAAAATTAATTCAAACAAACCAGGAGCCTTCATCTAAACAAAGGATACATGGACTGAGAGATAAATTAGAGAAACAACATCCTTCACAATAGTCACAAATAATATAAAATATATTGGTGTAACTCTAACCAAGACAGTTAGAGATCGGTATGACGAGAACTTCAGTGAAACCCCATCAAAATTCCAGCTCAATCCTTCACAAAGATAGAAAGAGCAATTCAAAGTTTCATCTGGAATAAAAAAAAAAAAAAGAAAGAAAAACACAGGATAGTGAAAACAATTCTCAGCAATAAGAGAACTTACCTAGGTCTTTTTCATACCTCCTCAGTTTTGGGTGAACCACTTCCCACCCAATTCTCTCTAAGTACCCTCTTCTCATTCAGGCTTATGCTTTCAAATTTCTAGTACTCCATCCTCATTAGTTATGTCCCATTTTTATGACAATAAGCCTGGCAAAAGTAACTTAAATATTTATTTGGGCTCACAGTTAAAAGTTATATTCCAACATGGTGAAGAAATCATGGCAGGAGTCAAATGAGGTAGCTAGTCATATTGCATTTGTCATGAAACAGAGAACAATAAATGTCTCCTCTTAGCTTACTTTATTTATTTATTCAGCATGGAAATCCAGCCCCTAAGATAATACTCTACTACAGTCAGGGTAGCTGTCCTCTTCAGTTAAACATTTAGGTATGATTAAGTCCAATAATTCCTCCCCATGTCACCTTGACACCCAATAGCATTTTAAGATGTATAATTCTAACTGAAGTTCTATACAGTCTTATTTTATATTGGAAAATGTATTCACTCCAATATCAAAAGTTTTCATTGTAAATATATTGATTTACAATAAGTTGCTAATGGAAAACAATATGTATTTGAAGTATATATCAACTCATGAAATAGTAACACTCTGAGTGAAGGTACCATTTTGAAGACAGAAGCTTTCCAGGAGGGACTAGGTTGTGCCCTAGATTGCAGTTTTGATTAGATTTGAATGTTAATAAGCTTTATTAATTGCATTTAGACAAGTGTTTAGCAAGAGTAATTTTAAAAACAAACAAAAGATTATTTTAGATTTATGTTTAACTAATATTAATAGTGTTGCCATAAACATACAGCATGATTACTCAGTGAGTCACTAATGATACGTAAATAAATAGGTGAGTACTGAACCAATGTCCGACTTTATCTGATTGTTTTCTTTACTGCTAGCTTTATAAAGTAGCCAAGGATTCAGTCACTCCATCTTGTCTCATGATCTTGGTTGGTATTTCTGCTTTTACCATATAACTTTTTCTATTTTCTTTAACTTTATGTTTCTACTCAACAAAGGTATGAGATTTTTTTTTTTTAATCGAGATCCTTCTCAGCACGTTCTTGGTAGTGCTGGCAATCAAACCCAGTGTATTGTCCATATTAGACAAGCATTCTACTATGTTCTACATGAGCTTTAGTTGTTGTGTGATAGATGTACCAATGAGGGCTGTTAACTTCTCATTCACTTAATCTCTGCCTGTTGACCAGTTGTTGATCACAGTTTGACAGCTGCAGATCTAATTTCTCTTGTTTTAGTCAATTCTATCTTACCAAACTGTGTTTAATGCTCATTTAATATGATAAAATTGGGTCTTATTAGCTCCCTATGTCAATTTTAGGATGGTCAAATGATATTTTAATTTACATATATCTCATGCAACAACTTTTATTCAAAATTACTTTTGTTCAAAAAACTAGAACAAAAGCAATGGAAATATACAGAATATATTATGTCATCCACTTTGCAAAAGAGGTTCTTGCAGTGCACCTTCCCTGGGCTTTTGAATGAATGGTACTAAAGTGGGATATATAGTTGGGTGAAGTCCAAAGACTGGTGATCTTTAGCCTTGTAACGTTCTCTTACTGTTCTGAACTAAATGATGCTGGTTTCTTTTCTCTTACTACATTGTGCTAAAAAATGCTGGTTTCTTTTCTCTCTGGCTCAAGGACCTGTTGCTGGCCAGGGAAAAGGCTTGGAACTCATTAACTTTTCATGAACAAAAAAGAAAGAAAGAAAGAAAGAAAGAAAGAAAGAAAGAAAGAAAGAAAGAAAGAAAGAAAGAGAAAAAAATACTTTTACAAAGACAATGTGTACTAACGCATATAATATATATACACACACACATATGTGTATGTATGTGTGTGTATAGATATTATTTCTCTCATAGTATAATTATGAAACCTCATTGTATTGCTAATTATGCAGCCTTTACTTACTATTATGAGAAGTGAGCACATTCTATTCTTGATTCTAACTGTATTATATCTTTCTAGCAAAACAACTAAAACCATCTTTTGATGTGTTCTTCCTAAGATTATCTGAATCAAATCAGAAATTCTATAAAATCATTAATTCAACTAAAGAACATTATTTTATGAAAGTTCATCTTTATTTTGTTTTTCAGGAAGTCTGCCCAGTAGGATGACAGGAAAGACATCAGCTGCAAGAAGTGATCCTGAGATGAAGTCTCTTGGGTTGTTGTCTTTTAGAGCTTACTTAGCTTGGGCCATGCAAAGAGTTGGGCTACCTCCAGAAAGGCCACCTGCTAGCCTTAGCTTTTCTAGATGGCTCCTGATATACACATACATACAATTGGTGGGTGAGGCAGAGCCCCTCAGACCACACTTTATTCCTTTTCTCTGGCCTTCTCATACCGTTTTAGACAAAAGTTCTTTATAACTACCTCACAGATAAAATATTGCACAAAAACAGATGTTACAGAAGGATGTTGATAGCAAGTTCAAACCAATGTTTCATTCTATAAGGTCATTGTACAGTCAAAGCAACAGTTTCACATGGCCTTGCTTTATCATAATGCATACCTCTGTCTTAATCCTTGGATCTCTCCTAGAATGAATGTTTTTACTTGATCACAAATTTGTCCCAAGTCTATTTCTCTTTTTGGTGTAGTTGTGAAAGCTCATATATTCCTTACTGTGCACCCTTTGCTTACTATTCAATGAAAAATAGACACACTATATTCTTGATTATAACCTTATTACATCTTTCTGACAAAACAACTAAAACTATCTCCTGAAACTTTTTTCCTAAAATTGTTTGAATTTAATTAGTAATTTCATAAAGCCATTAGTTCATTTAAACAGCCTTAGTTCATAAAAGTTTCTATTTAAGTTTATCTACAGGGAATATGCCCCAAAGAGTGGACTGATGCCCAGGAATTGTTAGGATATGTAACAGTGATCTATTGTGAGTATGTGAAAGGCGTAATAGTGAAAGGCATATCAGTAGCAAGAAGCAATCTTGGAATGAAATCTCTAAGAATTCTGCATTCTTAGAGCTCACCCACTGAAGGCTATGCAAAACAGTGGATCATCCTCAGGAAACTCACTTTCATGCCTTTAGCCTTCACTAGATGGCTTCTGACAAGTTTTATGTTGCCCCTATATTGGACAATCTTTAAATTATTCTATATATTTTATTTATTATTATTTTTGTGTATGGGAGTGGGTATTCAAGAAGTATGTTTATTGGTTACTATATACTACAGTGCACATGTGGTAAGAGAATAAATTTCAGGAATTTGTTCTATACTTCTGCCTTGTAGAGATAGGGTTTATCTTGTTTTATTGCACTATGTGTTTCAGGCTATTTGGCTTGCAATCTTCCAGGATATTCTGTTTATGCTTTCTGTCTTATTTTAATAGTGTAGGGTTAACAGATAAGTCTCACCAATCCAGATTTTTCATGAAGACTTGATGGCTCAAATTCATGTCATCAAATGTTTTAATTAGGGTTTTATTTCTGTGACAAGGCATCATGACCATGGCAGCTTTTATAAAGGAAAACATTTACCTGCAGCTCATGTGCAGTTTCAGAGGTCTACTCCATTATCATCATGGTGGGAAACATGGCAGAGTATAAGCAGGCCTAGTGCTAGAGAAGAAGTTGAGAATTTTACATCTTGATCTGAAGGCAGTAAAAGACTGTGTGCTAAACTGGGTTTAGCTTGACCACAAAAGACCACAAAGCCCTCCTCCACAGTGACAGACTTCCTCCACCAATGCCACACCTTCTCATAATACCACTTGCTATGGGCCAAGGTTTCAAATACATGAGTTTGTGGGAGCCATACCTATTCAAACCACTGCATCAAGTTTACACTGCAAGAGGTTTCCCCACTGAAACTTCTTCCTGGTTCCATTATCTACTTTTTGTTATTGAAACTAAGTATTTGATAAAAGCTACTCCATAAAGAAAGGAATGTCTCAAATGAAAGGCTGAAAGACCACAGGATGGTGGCCTTATTTTCCAAGTGTTCCTCATCAGCATTCCTTGGTCAGAGGCAGTGAACATGTCTGCATTTATGTTTATCTTCTGAAAATAAAGCCATGGGGATTTAATCATACCTTCCACATAACCAAATTTAATATTAATGACTTTGCCAAAGACTCCACATTTGAAAGTTACTGTCATTATATTTCCAGACTTTCAATATCTAAAGTAGGGTATTGAATTCTAACACACAAAGGCTCATAGGGATGCTCAAAACATAGCAACACTAAAACAGCTCAAATCTCACTCTTCTTACTCTGAGTCTTCTTCAGTTCAGATAAACTTCTGTGGTGCTTCAACAGGGAAACCCATATAGCACTTGCTCATGTCTCATTCAATATGGTGTGTATTGGTGTCCAGAGCATACCTTACTCCTGTAGGTAGTTCATTACTTACTTTCTTGTGGCTGTGGCCAAATACCTATTAAAAAAACAATTTAAGAGAAGTGTATTTTGATTCACAGTGTGAGGATTTAGTCTATCAGGGCAAGAGGACAGAAGTGGTGAGAATATCTGTATCCATGATGGTAGGGACATGAGGTGGCTGATCATACTCTATCCACAGTCGTGAAGCTGAGAGAGATAAATAGTAGTGACCAGCTTCTTTTATAATCTTTTCTTTTAAGTCTAGGATCTCAGTCAATGGTAAGGTATCATCTATATTTAGGGTGTATATTCTCTTTTCAGACAAGCCTTACAAGAAATACTCTCACAATTATACCCAGATAAGTGTTATAGGTGATTCCAGATCGAGTCATGTTGACGGTAAAGATTAGCTCTCACAGATCTATACATCATATCGACTTCTACCAAATCCTTTGATGCCTAGAATAAGCAATGTACAGTTATCAATATCACACTATCATAACTATATCAAATTGTGAAAATGTAAACTTTATGTGTAACTGAAAGAAATGTTTAAGAATATGACTGTAGGAAAAATTAATTTTAAAATTTTCACTTTTTATGTTCTTTATGAGAAGTTGATACTTTACATGCCAGTAGCTCCTGTCTACAACTTCTCCCTGCAATTCTATCACAACAAAATCTGCAATCTGGACAAATCAAACTTGATGACAATTTGAAAATATTATTTTACTTTGTCTTTTTGAGTATCCTTTTTCTAATATCAGTAATTAAGTACTTTTACAATTTTTGAAATGGTAACTTCGATCAAGAATATCTAAGTACACAAATATATATATAAATGTATATGTATATATGTATGTATATGATATATACATGAGGAATATGTAGTACTATATATCATATATATTACCCTAGACCAAATTACAAATAATCCATCTCATAATTTTTAGTTGTTGGTTTCATAAAAACTACAATGCTCTTGATGGTTTTAAGAATCATTTAGGTGTCATTAACAAAGGCTGAAGAGGTGACTCATCGGTTAAGAGCACTACTGTTCTTGCAAAGGCCCCACATTCAGCTGCCAGAACTCATCTAAGTTGTTTCAAAATGTCTTGTAACTGCAGCTACAGAGAATCTACAAGCCTCTTGTGGATTTTGTCAGGACCTGTATTCACAGGCACATATACACACTCATACATAATTAAAAAAAATAGTAAAATAAACTTTTTTCAAATGCCATTGCTAAAATTAAGAGGAAACACTTCAAGACTTTCTTTTTTGGTTCTGAAGTACATCTATCTCTGTTTGTGGTAGACTTTTAGGAATATTTTAAAACAGATGAATGACTTAAAATGTTTATTCATAAAACATATAGAATTTTGTAAAGTGGATTCATTAAAGTACAAAGCCAGCTGTTCATAGTATAAGAAGAAAAGTAAATGAACTAAGAAAACATACTAGAAACAAAATAAATCTTTTACCTAGGATTATAGTTTGCTGTTAGGCTATCATATAGTAGAAACAGATCCTTCTAAAATGCTATAAGATATTTTAGAATTATTATAGGGTAATTTTCTGCAAAGCCAAGTGATATATTCCTTAAGTAGAGATGTGTTTACTTGATGAAACAAAGTATATCAGAATTGTAAAAATCTTAAATTTAACTTTAATGTAAAATTCATTTCAATTAAATTTGCATGTATCATATGTAGATGCTATAAAGCATTATACAAATTGACATGCTAAATTTATTCATCTACTTTTTTGTTTATTAAGTTTTCTTTGTTTCTTTGTTTCTTTCTTTCTTTCATCTTTCTTACATTTATTTTTATGTGAGTGCTCTATCTGTATGTAGACATACATTCCAGAATAGGGTATCAGATCTTATTATAGAAGGTTGCAAGAAATTCACCTCAGAACTTCTTAACCCCTGAGCCATCTCTCTGGCCCCACATCTACTGTTTTTAACTTAGGAAAATAAAAGAATAAAATTACTGTATTATAATAACCCATGAGACTACAGGTATAGTACTTTTTGGGGAGGAAACTTTAAGCAAATTGCTTGAAATTACTGTCAATATTAAGTTCAGGCTGTAAAGAAGCTTCATCAGATGACAGTATAAAGATAACCTGGAGTCACATAATGTAATCACTAGACTATGTTTAATCTTTTTTGTCTACCTATCATTTTATAAGACTTGATTTCCATAGTTAAGGTGTGAATGAATGCACTAGCAGATAAATTATTTTAAGTACTGCTAAGCATGATTTTCAGACATGTGACATTGAAAGTAGGGTCAAATTACTTTCATAGTTGAAAAATCCTTTTAAAAAAACTATATAAAATGAAACATAGCATTGAATGTTATTCTGTATTACAAAATCACAATCACAGTTCAATCAATATCAATAGTGACTCATATGTATGGATTCATGACCCAGGCCTTTGTAGCTGCTAAAAATATATTTAGCTATTTCATATAAAGTTTTTATTTTTAATTCTTAAAGAACTTTTATAAAACAATATTTTTTTTACTTTAACTGTTTTAAACAATCTAGTGAATTCTTATGAACTTTATTTGGTTTGAGAAAATTATATTTTTTGGGTTTTTTTGGTTTTTTTTTGTTTTGGTTTGGTTTTTAGAATTTTTAAAAAAGATATATTTATTTATCTTATATATATGAGCACACTGTCACACCAGAAAAGGGCACTGAATCCCATTACAGATGGTTGTAGCCACCATGTGGTTGTGGGGAATCAAACTCAGGACCCCTGGAAGAGCAGTCAGTGCTCCTAACCACTGCATCATCTCTTCAGCCCCAAGAAAGTGATGTTTAATAATCTTTAATAATTATCAACTTTAAATTTGTATGACCATCATATCATTTATCTACTAAAACGATATATAAGTTGTTATTAAATACAAAATATATATTTTAATAGGATCTCTGAGTTTTGAAATTTTTAAAACATATGACATTAGATTAATTTCTAACTTTTTTGACTTCACTGTACACTTTCTTCTACTCTGGCGATTTTTGTTGTTTTCATATTTTTTCTATTTTCAAGCTTTATCCTAGAGATGCAGTGATTGCTCAGCATATAAAAATCAATAAAAGTAATCCACCATATATACAAACTATAAAAAAATGATCATCTCAAGATGCCAGTAAACCCTTTGACAAAATTTAATACGCATTCATGATGAAAGTCTTAGAGAAAGTGGAGATATAAAGAACAACCTAAACATAGTAAAGGCAATTTAAAGCAAGAGTATAGCCAATATCAAATTAAGTGGAAACACAAAGCAATTCCATTAAAATGAGGAACAAGACAGAGTTTCTTCTCTCCATATCGATTCCATATAGTATTTGACATTCTTCTTGAGCAATAAAACAACTGAAGGAATTAAATATATAGAAATTGGAAAGGAAGAAGCCAAGATATCACTACTTGTAGTATTATATGTAATACTGTACATAAGCAATGCCAAAAATTCTACCTGGGAACTCTTACAACTTCAGAAGAGTGGCTAGATACAGGATTAACTCAAACAGCAACAACCAAATAACTAAATCAGTAGGTCTCTTACATTTACATACAACTGACAAATGAACTGAAAAAGAAATAAGGAAACAACACACTTCAAAATAGCCACAAATGATATATCTTGGCATAATTATAAATAAGGAAATGTGTCTGAGTTAGGCTTTCCATTCCTATGAAGGGACATCATGACCAAGGCAACTCACAAAGGCCACCATTTGATAGGACCTGGCTTACCTTTTTAGTCTAATATCATCATAGTGGGAAGCATGGCAGCATGCAGGAAGACATGGTATTGGAGAAGCTGAGACTTCTACATCTTGATCTGAAGGTAACCAGGAAGAGACTGGCTCTTCTGCAGGCCACTTGTAGAAGGCCTCTTCCATACTGGGTTATAGCAGTGAGTTTGGGCTACACTGCTTTAGTTCCCAGCCATTAGTGAGTACTCGCCCAGGAGCTATCTAGATTGGTGAATGGAAGACACAGACACATAACAGTTAATTTTTAAGTGCTTTGTCTACCTCTAAGACTGGGCAATTTTACTCTTCCACCTGCTATCTGAGGCCCAATCATAAAAATGGCCAGTGGACACGTACCCAAACTTTAACATGGCTTGTTGGTTCTCTCTCCTGCAGCTCTAAATCTGATCTGTATTCTACAGCATCATCATAGTGATCTTCCATCCCTCTATTCCCTGTCCTAGCCTGTGCAAATCTAAGGGTCCTGCCCCATTTCCCTTTGCCCAGTTATTGGCTGCTGGCATCTTTATTGATTAGTCAGGGGACAAGGACCTTCAGTCTTTAGATACACCGATTCTCAATTACATCAAAGCTTTAGAACAAATACCCAAAACTGTGCAGAGCTTCAAAGCCCACCCCCACAGTAGTGCATTTCCTCCAATAAGGCCACACCTATTCCCTCACAGCTATACTTCCTAATAGTGCCAATTCCCATAGGCAAAGTGTATTCCAACCACCACAACATGAAAGATTTTTATGACAAGAACTTCAAGTCTTGAAGAAAGAAATTGAAGAAGATATCATAAGAGAGAAAGATATTATAGGCTCCTCGATATGTAGTGTTAACATAGAAAAAAAAAAGTCATCCTACCAAAAGCAATCTAGTTTCAATGCAATACTCATCAAATGTCAATACAATTTTTTACAATTCTTTAAAGGACAATACTCAACTATACATGGAAAAACATACAAACAACAATAACAAAACCAAATCAGGCTAGCCAAAATAATCCTGAACAAGAAATACTTTTGGCAGTATTGTTATCCTTGATTCCAAGCTGCACTACAGAGTTATAGCAATAAAAACTCATGGTGTTGGAATAACACCACATACATCAGTCAATGAAATCAAATCAAAGACCCAGATATAAATCCACACATGTAGAAGCAAGAAATAATACTGGAAAAAGAAAGCATCATCAACAAAAGATGCTGGTCTAGATGGATGTCTGCATGTAGAATGGAAATATATCTTGCAGGAAACTCAAATTCAAATATATCAAAGATCTCAACATAAAACCAGATTCACTGGACCTGATAGAAGAGAAAGTGGCGAATAGTCTGAAACACAGTGGCACAGGAGACAACATCTTGAAGAAAACTCTAATACTTTAGCTACTAAAATCAACAATTGATAAATGGAACCTCATGAAGCTTAATGCTTCTGTAAGGCAAAAGATACCATCCATAACAGAAACTATAAGCTTACAGCATGAAAAAAGACTTTCATCAATTCCACATCCAACAGAGGGCTAATATCCAAAATACATAAAGAAATCAAGAAATTAAACACCATTAAACTAAATAGTCAACTTAAAAATAGGGTACAGATCTAAACAGAGAACTCTCAATAGAGAGGTCTCAAATAGAGCCATCTGGGAAATGCAAATCAAAACTAGTTTGAGATTCCATCTCACACTGGTCACTATGGCTAACTTCAATAACATAAGTGACAGCTTATGCTGGCAAGGATGTGTTACAGGGGGAACATTCCATTGCAGGTGCAAGTCCAAACTCATACCAACATTATGGAAATAAATACGGCAGTAACTCAAAAAACTAGCTACCTCAAGACTCAGCTGTAATTCTCTTGACATATACTCAAAGGACAATCCACTCTACCACAAATATACTTGCTCAGTGAAATTCAGAGCCACTTTATTTATAGTAGGTAGAAATTGGAAATGACTTAGATACCCCTCAACTAAAGGATGGATATAGAAAAATGGTACATTTACAAAATTACTCAGCTGTTAAGAATATGGTCCATCTGGGTCTGTAGACCATAGTATGGTTATGATTATTGTTTACTTTATACCTAATATCCCCTTACATTATTAGCACATATTATATTTTGCTTTGTGTCTAAAGTATCTATGAGGGCTTAAGGGAAGATGTAAGGATCTCCCTCGAAAGGAAAAAATAGAACAGATTTCTTAGGTGGACTTGTAGTGGGTGGGGGTGGAGGTGGGGACAGGAAGGATCGGGGGGGGGGTGAATGGGAATGGAGTGAGAAAATACTGGGAGAATGATTGGAATATGGAAGCATTTCAGGAACAAAATTAAAACAGTGTAATAAAAACTATAAGAATAACCCTAGCAAAGACACCTAGTTATGGGAGACACAGGTGACCATCTTCTGTAACCTGGAAAGACCTCAAGTGAAGGTATTGGAACAACAATCCAGCCACAAAACTTTCAACCTACAGTTCATCCTGCATGCAGAGTGTTCTTGGACTGGAGTCTAACATAGTCATTAGAGAAATCAGAGAGACTTCATACAGCAACTGATGGGAGAAGATGCAAAACATTAGTCACAGCCAAACATTAGTCAGAGCTTGTGGAAGTATTCCTAAGGAGACAGAGGTACCAAAGGAGTTAAGGACACCAGGAGAACACAGCTCATAGAATTACCTAACCTGGACTCATGGGGCTTGCAGAGATCAGGGAGTATATAAGGTTCTAGTCTAAGTATTCTGCATATATGTTATGGCTAAGTAGCTTGAGGTTCTTGTGAGAACCCTAACAGTGGGAACAAGGACTGCCCTAACTCTTTTGCCTATTTTGAGACCCTTTTCCTCCCACTGAATTTTCTTGTCCAGCCTTGATGTTATGGCATGTGCCTAGTCTTATGGTAGCTTCTTAGGTAGTGTTTGCTTGGTGTTTCTGGAAGACCTGCTCTTTTCTGAGGGAAGATGGAGAGAGGGATGGATATGAAGATGGAGGAGAAGAGAAGTGGGGGAGGAAAGGGTGCCAGATAGGGAGGGGAAACTGGTTTCAGGAAGCAGCACATGACAGATGAGTGACACAAACAAACAAAAAAAACGACATCATAAAATTTTCTGGCAAATGGAACTAGAAAACAAAAATCATCCTGAGTGAGATAACCCAGACCCAGAAAAGCACACATGTATGCACTTATTTATAAAGGGATAATATCTGCTCCATAATGATAATAATGTTACATATAACCCATTGACCCAGAAAGGCTAAGCAGTAAGGAGAACGCCAATAGGGATGCATAGATATGGGAATGAGAAATAGAATAGATTTTACAGTGCAGGAGTCACAGGTGGGAATAAGAACACTAGATGTCTTGTGGCAAGGAGGTATAGTGACAGAGATCACAGAGAGATATGAGTGGAACTGGAGTGCATTTGGTTATGACATGGAAACCTGGTGCAGCAGAAATTCCCAGGATTCTACAAGATGATCCTAGGGAAATCTCCCAGGAATGGAGAATATGGACCTTGAACTAGCCATCTTCTGTAACCAGGCATCTTCTAGTGTTGGGAATTTTACACCCCAACAGTCCCAAAATGTCCAGCCTACCATCTATCCAGATTCCAAAATATGTAGGGGCAGTGGAGGCACAGAAATTGTGGGAGTTGCCAACTAATGACTGATCTAATTTAAGGCCAATGCCATGAAAGGGAGTCCACGTCTGACCCAGCCAGAATGACCAGACATGGAGACTGGTTTGCCCTGGGATAGAAAAACATGAATCAATGAAATGATTTCTGATGATATTCTGCTGTACTCATAAATCAGTGACTAGCCAAGTTCTCAGCAGAGAGGCTTTCTCTGGAAGCTGATAGATGAAGATATGTAAATCCACAGCCAGACATTAGGCAGAAAGCCCAAACTTGAGATTTCCATTGGGTCCCTCTTGCCTGAGCTCCAGAAACCCTGTGGAAGAGATGGAGGAAGAATTTTAGGAACCAGAGAAATCAAGGATACTAGAACAGGGCCTCCAGAGTCAACTAAGTAGGGCTCATAGCCGCTCACAGAGAATGAAGCCACAATAGCAGAGCCTGCATGGGTCTGTGCTAGGTCCTCTGTACATATGTTACAGTTGTGTAACTTGGTGTTTTTGTGGGACTCCTAAAAGTGGAAATGAGCATAGGGATATCTCTGAGTCTTTTGGCTGCTTTTGGAACACTTTTTCATATATGCATAGTCCTGATATGAGTGTTTATATCTAATCTTATTGTAACTTGTTATGCTATGTTCAGTTGATATCCCTGGGAGGCCTTTTCTTAAGAGAAAAGAAGGACTGAATTTGAGGGATAAAGTGGGCAAAGGAAATCATATATAGGGAGAGAAGGGGAGGGGGGAAAGCTGGGGGACCTCTAGGAGGTGCCAGAGACCTGGGAAGTGGAGAGGCCAGGGTAGGTCTAAGGGATCAACTCTAGCTGAGATTCCTAGTAGTGGGTGGGAAATGGATCCTGTAGCTAGGCAAGACTTCCAGTGGAAGGCTAAGGACAGCAACCACCCACCCACAAAGCCTTCTACTCAAAATGTATCCTGCCTACAAGATGTGCAGGGACAATGATAGAGCAGAGATTGAGGGTATGACCAACCAATGACTGCCCCATTCCATGGAAAGAACAAATTTCTGACACTACTAGTGATATTCTGTTATGCTTGCAGGCAGGAACCTAGTCTAACTGTCCTCTGAGAGGATCCACCCATGAATCAATGGAAAGAGATGCAGAGACTCACACTAAAATATTAGGCAGAGTTTGAAGAATCTTACAGAAAAGTTAGGAGAAAGATTGAAGGATCCAAAAAACAGGGACTCTACAGGAAGGCCAACAGAGTCAACTAAGCTTGTCCCTTGGGTGCTTCCAGATACTGAATCAACAACCAAATAGAAAACACGGGCTGGACCTAGGAGCCATATACATATGTAATATATAAGCATGTGTTTATGCGGGTCCTGCAAACAACTGGAGCAGGGACTGTCCCTGAGCCTGTTGTCTGGATGCCTGATTATGGATCCCCCTAAATGGAGAGCCATGTCTGGCCTCTGTAGAAGAGGATATGTCTAGACCCACAGCAACTTGATATGTGTGTGGGGAGGGGGCTTTGATACCCAGAGAAGGACTTCCCCTTCTCAAGGGGAAGAGGAAATTAGAGAAGGACTTGTGTGAGGGGTACTGGTAGGAGAGGAATAAATGATTTGGGGTTGTAAAGAGAATAAATAAATTTAATTATATGAAAGAATAAAATAAAAAGAAATAATTTCTTCTACTTTCTTTGAAGCAGTTCACACTTATTCTTCTAGTTTCTTCAGAGACATTCATATCAGTAAAGGTTGGAGGATTTTTCTTTCTAATTATGGCCCTAAAGCTATGTTATCTCCTCTGAAATGCAGAGGGAATGATCTAAGCAATTTGAACATGGAGGAGGTTTCAGGGGATGAAATTTTCTAGTTATACTTGAGGGCTGTGCTTGTCAAGGTGAGCAGCAAGGTTCACATTAAGAAATGCTGGTGGAAATCATAGCATAATAAGACTTGGATATTTGATTAAGGAATTGTGCTTACTTCTAATGTGATCTAATTGGCCCTAGAAAATATATCATCAACTATTTCAGTTCAGTATATTTTTAGCAATACGTAGAACTCTTTGGTGGCATGGGGACAACATAGCAATTTCTGATACTGGATATACTGCTGGTTTGTTTTTTTTTTTAAAGGAACCTTTTATGGGCATAGTGACATAATGACATTAAACAGCCCAAAGGTAAGACAGACAAGCTATGATTCAAAACACAAAGGCATTAATTGGATTTAAACCCCAGGGCAATATAGAATCAACATCTATAAAATGCCAGCATCAGAATGATGGTGGGATGAAATAGCTGTGCCACGAAGAAGAGTAACTTCTGATTAAAATAAAAAGTTGAAATATAATGTCATTATATTTCTATTAAGAGCAGAACTTTTTAGAGTTTCTTAGGTCATGAGTGAATCAATGTCATCATCTTGCAAATAGTGTATTTATCAGTGTTTTCCTGATATAAAAATGAGCTCTGCCTAATTTTTGTCACTTGATCTCCCACCATGAAATGAGAGCACAAAGTGAAAACTGATCACCCTGTTATGAGACCCCAGAGACTCTGGAACCATGACTCAAATACATCAATCTCTTTAATTTACCTAATTCCTGGTATTTTCTTACAGTTGCTGCAATCATACTGGGAAAAATTGGTAGCAAGAGGTAAGTCTGTGTGGTAGCAAATATCTAAAGTATGGCAGTAGCTTCAGAAATGGGGAAATAGCAGTGGCCATAAGAAAAGTGAGGAGTCTTGGCTATGTGACTGAGTGGAGCATTAAGGGTACTTACTATAAAAGTCTGGAAAAAGGGAGCTGTCTGAAATATGCAAGCTTTTTGGAGATTGCATGAAATGTTTGTGACCAGAATGTTTATAGAAATGTGAAGATAAAGGTCATCCCGATGAGGTACTGAAAGGAAAAAAAAAGATAGTGTTCAGAAATGGACCAAAGACATCCTTGTTTCAGAGTTGCAAAGAATTGGGCAGAATGTCGTAAGCCTCCTTTATAGGATGCATAAGTTAAAAGGCAAATCGGGATGTGTTAAACAAGAAGCAGCTAAAGCAAGGAAACATTCCTATGGAACGTGAAACACTTAACTACATACACTGAGACATAAGGGAGAAGAGATGGCAAGAAGGAAGCGGGCTTCAGTCAGGAATCTGACATTAGACTAGAACAAAGAAGTAATTTCAGGCAGGAATATGAATCTTAGGCTAGAACAAAGAAGTAGGCTTCAGACATGAAAATGACTTTGGGCTAGGACAGGGAAGTAGGCTCAGATATTTTGGTTATCCTGAGAAGCTCTTAGATCACAGGACTTTGTTTATTGTCTTGCTTCTTCTGTAACTATTTATGTTTATTGCCTTGCTTGTTCTGTGACTATTTGTGTTTATTGTCTTGCTTGTTCCTTGACTATTTGCATCTATTGTATTGCTAGTTCCTCAACTTAGAACTGACCTTAATACTCGCATGTAATTCAAATGGTATAAAAGGAAAAGTCCATACTCCAGTCTTATAAAAAATATTTTGGGGGAGAATAAAAGGGTATGGCCAAATGATCCTAAGTGAAACCTTCAGGAGATGAAAGAGTGTTAGATACTATTGACTGTTGGTCCATGTCTCTGCCACTGGGCACAGCATGGGGTGGGTGCAAAGCTGTAGGGAAGAGCACAGACACCTCTACAGGGGTGGAAAAGCACAGTCTGAGATGTGGGAAAGTAGAAGCTAACTCAGAGGTTCCCAGACTTGTGATGAGGCTGGAACTATGGGGCTCTTTAACTCTTAGAAATCCAGGTACCACTGGGAGTCACACAAGAGCCAAGAATGGAGTCAGGGGCCCACAGGCTGTGGTAAAGGGGAGCTCCAGCTTGTCCTAGCAGTGATTGTCATTAGCTTGGCAGAGGCAGGCTGTGGCTGGGATCACAGAGAAGCCTTCTGCGGGCTGTGACTCTGGCCAAAGGCCTTCTTCATGGCTCCCCACACTGGATCTTGAAAAAGAGACAGACCATGGTTCTAAACAGTTTATTGGTTATTCATGGTGGAAAATGGATACATAACTCCCCTTTTTCAGAATCTGACATAAAATTAAATATTGTTTTTATTCTTTTCTTTTAAAGTTTGTTTTTCATTTTTATTGGTTTTTTTTTTTTTTTTACATTTAAAGTGTTATCTCCCTTCCCAGTTTAACTTAAATATCTTTTACAGGGAGGAATGTCTTGGAAAGGAAACTCATTGGCTAAACCTTCCAGGTTTCTAGGTACCTCAATAGCATGGAGAACTCTGTTTTGGACCTATATGATGATATGACATGTTTCTTTTATGTGAGGAGCACAGGATGTGTTCAAGGCCAGGAGTCTGATAGGAAACAGGAAGTTGCCTAAGTCTCAGGTGTGTGCCCACTGACTCCCGGTCTCATCCTGCTCTACCTTACTGACCTTCCTGGCATGGTTTTACAGTCCAACAATTGAGATCTTTCTCTTTAAAAGGAGAAGTCTGCTTAATCTCCAATACCAGCTTTCACTGATCTTCCTTCCTCTAAATCCAAGATCTCTTAGGCTACACTTGCTATCAGAGGCTTGGGGAAATGATGGAATAGGACAACAGGAAGGACCTGAGAGTACCAAGGTTGCTTGTCTCTTTGAACTCTGTCTATTGTTCCTTGACTTAAGGTGGTTCATGTGTGTTGCAAAGTCTTGTCAGGATCCATGTGTTAACATGCAGATGGAATGAATCCAAAAGCTGTTGAGGCATAATTCTGTCACTTAGAATTCAAAGGATGTTTTGAGCTATCTTATAGACCAGAGAGTACCTTATTTGGATAATGCTGAATAAAAATGTAGCTTCAGAGATGGAAAGCTTTGCCATTGAGGCCCCATCTGGATATTGTCTATCTTGTGAGTCTAGAACTGTAAAACAACCAGGACACTACAACTGGGTAAACTGCAGGCATGATATTTCAACCAATTAAACCAGATAGGAATACCAGCTGTTAGAGTACCATTAAGATCAAAGTAATGGAAAGGTGTTGTCTCCTGATTTAAAGAATGAATTATATCTTTAGGTGAAGACAGGACATTGTCCCTTAAGTGTTAATTCATTTGAGCAGTGTCAATGCTCTAGATAAGGGATCATTCATTCTTCAGGAAGGCTGAACCACTTGTAGAAAGTGGGTTTATCTTAAGCCATTCTAAAGATATAGGTAGAATAATTATATCTTTTATAAGATAATATATATTTACTTCCTAGAATTTTTGATTGCTAGCTCAGTCCCTAAGAACTGCCATCAGGAAAGGAAAAACTATTTCTTTTTCTGCTCATTAGCCTTTCATTCTTGGATGTTGCCTAGCGCCTACCTATACTTCCTCTGGGACTTTGGGCTTACATATTGTTTCTAGAAAGCTCCCTTCTCTACCATGTGGCTATTAGTCGGCACTGTCCCTGGTTGACCTATAATTTGCTTAATTCTAATTTTGTGGCCTTTCTCTCCATTCATCATCCCTATTCACCTCCTCTGACTGTTAAGGATTAGAGCCTACCCATCTTGGAGTCTTTATTTTAAGCTCTAATAAGATTAGCCTCAAGCTTCCGTTTAAATTCATTTTTAAATCATTTTATTAATAAGACTAGCAACTCCAACAAAGGACCTCTATTACCCCAGGAACAAAGTCCCAGGAGTACAGATGCTGAAGGCAATGAGAGCATTTTCCCATGTCAGTGTCCAGAAAATGGGACCTGAAATCAATGGAGATTATTTCCCAGCATCAAAGGTTTTTGTGGTTTGCTAAGCTGGGTTGAGGCTTGGGGCCTGTTTTCATGTTTTCTTTTTCTGTTGAACCATCTTGGAACAGGCACTCTTATCCTGTATCTGCCACACCACGACTTTTTGGAAATAGCCTGTTTAAATCTATAGACTCACAGCTGAAGGAAATTTGCCTCAGAGTAAACCGCTATTTGAATCACATCCATATCTGATTGAAATCAGTCTCTGGATGTGAGGTTTTATAATTTATACTAGGCTGATTTGGATCTGAAGTTACTGGAAAAAATGAATGTATTTTTTATTCAACGAAAAAATATGTACTGGCAGAGGAAGGAGGAGAAAGCACAGAATGTGATGATGTGTGTTATCCCCAGACCTCAGGTGCCCACAGACAAAGACCACCAGGAGTCCATCTCATATGTGGAAACAAAGAGTCTTTATTCGAATACAAGCTTGGACCTCTTCAGCTACTCCAGGACAGTGGATGGGTGTGGAAGGGGCTGAGCTGATGTCAGCCTTATTTTTATACAATTTATGGTGGGTAAGGGGACTTCTAACTTAGCAGTTACATGATTGGTTGGCATTTTAGACAGCATAGCTTTCATGAAATTCTAACCAACACCATAAACTTTGCTACAACTTGAGTCATTTGCCATGGACATGACTCTGAGCATTTCCCCTTATCAAGGGTGGAGTGGCTGATACTTTGGGGATGTTTTGATTCCTAGAACAAGCTGTGGTTTTTCCAGTTTCCAGGTTCAAACAGGTAGACATAAGGCTAGACATAAGATGGAGTTTGAACACAAAATAGAATTAGCTGGCTGAGTCCTTCAGTGTGAATGATCTCTCTAAAACTTACGCTGAAATTTAATTGCTACTATAATTATATTAAGTAGGGTCTTTAAGAGGTGATTAAAGGCAAAATTCTCATGAATGGATCAATGTCATTACCAAGAAAAAGGATTAGTAATCACAGGAGTGAGTTCTCCATTTAGAAAAGAAGCGCAGTCCTAGATTTCCTTCCTTTTCTTTCCCAGTCTTCACTCTGCTCTCTTCCCAACTCCCTCTCCCCTATCCTTGCCTCTCTCATGTTTATGGGTATCCCTGTTATCATCAGATAAGCCAGTATATAGGTGCAACTATCACACATTTTGTCTTGCCAGCTCTCACCTAAAAACAAATATATTCACTCTGCTTTCAGTCTAGGCTATTTACCCCATTACAAGGGAAAAAAAAGACCTGGATATAAGGAAGAAAAGAGATACAAGAGCTAATGATATAAAGTTTTCTCATAATCCTCTATTTATGTTGGGTTCATTATTTAAATATTAAATAAGAACCAGTCATCATTCTTAGTAATTGTGGTGAAATGATTTTGATAGCGAGGATAAGAAGTTGAACACTATAGGAATATAAAGGTAAACTATAAATACAAAAAAAGCCATTATTCTATGTAGCTCCATAGAGAAATGCAGTCTTTATAATTAAGAAAAGTAATGCTAGTATCGAGCAATATTTCTGTAGAGCATTTGGGTAAAAAATGGCCTCCCTCTAAGTTATTTTAAGGGCCACTTTCTCAATTTAAAAAAAAAAGTAAAATAATTTCTATTCCCAATACTGGTTAAGAATGCAGCAGTTAGACTGGCCAAATAGGTAACTGTTCTACAGAAAACAAAACTCAGATTCCTCCTTCTCAGAGAAAAATTAAAGATAATTAAAGGTGGAGAGATAAAGTGAATCCAGTAGAGTTAGACAGAAATTAGATATTTCAGATAAATTTGTAATTGTGTTAAACCCTACAGATGTTAGATGATAGAAATAGATAAATAGGTAGACAGACAGACAGGGAACTAAATACAGATATGTCTATGTATATGAATTAGAATACATGCATGCATGTGTTTTTTTTTTAATTTTTGCTTTCTTTCTGCTGAAAGTACCTACAAGTATGATTCCCTAAATAAGGCCAGTATACTAAGTGCTTAAACCTTAGTAGCTGTCTGGTCTGGGTGCATATATGCAAATATGTTGTTAATATAGATTAAACATAGAACCAATACAATTTTCTCTAAAGTCTTTATGGTCACCCACAAAGTAACTTTGCCTGCTGCCTACCTATTCATGTATATATGAATTTGCACACTTATTTGCCTGTTTCTAATATGTATATCCATGTTTATCTTCATTATTTCAGACTTAAATAAGATATCCACATTGTATCTGTGAAGAAAACAGAAAATGTTTCTGTCTTTGTGCTTCTTACGTTCATGTAGGTGAGATAAATGCTAACTAAAAGGAGAAATAAAATATATGTTCATGTTGTTATCGTTGCAACCACTAATGGACACGGTGTGCAGCCGGACTGGGCAGGCAGAAAGGTGTAGTATTCCCCTTCAAAAAGCTATGACTAGATACAAGCTTCTTTTAACTCGTGATAAGATGGGTGAATGTGAGGTACTCTTAGCCCAAGTTATAAGGCATCAAAAAGCCCCCAAAGTTTGACATATTGAATAAATACTGAAGAAACCACTGTAGCTGGATTTTAAAGAGGCGAGGGAAAAGAGTTTGTTATGAAATATAAGAGGCTGAGGTGGTGCACTCTTTTAGTCTCGGCAGCTGGAAAGTGAATGCAGGTGAATCTCTTTAAGTTCAAGGTCTACAGAGAGTTCCAGGACAGCCAGAGCTACTATACAGAAAAACCCTGTCCAAAAAAAAAAAAAAAACCAACAAAAAGAAATATAAAATGTCAGAAACATTTCTGTAAGATATTCAGAATTTATATCTAGCTTTTATAATTACAGCAATGACTCAAATAATCAAAAACTGAAATTTCACATTTTAGCAGATAAAGGTAGGAAAATGCTATTTTTTTTCTATTTGTCCTTAACTTGTTTTACTTACAGAGATATTTCCCTTTGGGGAATTTAATTTCAAGTATCCGACCTAAGCAGAGGTACATAAAGCACATTCAAATTTGTTTTACATAGCAATTAATCCCTCGCCCTGCCCCCAAAGTAAGCCCAAAGCACTTTCTTTCTCCATAGATTTTGTGAACACAAAATTATTGTTTTATGGAAATCTGGCATAGCTAAGGAATGTAAATATCCTCCAGCTTCAAAAAAGTCAATGTTACTGTCTATGACATGATATAATAATAACATGTCAAACACTCATATTACTTCAATAAAGAATAAACATGCTAGTCTTACCAGAAAGCCCATGGTTGTACCTTCCTTCCTCCTCAGAGATGTTGGGCTGATCTTTAACCCTCTAGTTAAAACACCTCTAAACACTGCTTCTTTAATAATACCATCAATGTTTGTAGATCTCCAAGAACAGTAGCTATTAGTTTACAAATGGATGTATTCAGTTGGGCTTTTGCTACTTTTCACCTTTCTTCTTGAGCTGATTTCAGCAAGGTTATGAAAAAATGGTTATCTATTTCTTTTCTTTATTGGGTTATTGCGGAATTGACTGTCTCCTGGCTTCAAGGATGATTTGAGAATTATGACCATAAAACAGTGGCTTCTCATTACACCTGGAAGCCGTAGGAGTACAGTATTTATAATCTCATTATCTCAATGGATAGTTGTCTCTGTGTGTATGCTCTCATTATCCCTACTGGGGATTGTAATGATATATATAGTCTCATTTTCTGTGCTGTGGAATTGGAGAGTTACATTTAAATTGAGTGTTCTGTGCTGTAAGTAAAATAAGGTGGGCAGGTTACTGGTTGAAAGTGCATCTAGATTTTTTTCCTCATTAGTGTTTCCATTTTTAAAAATATATTTAAATTTTGCTTCTCAGATTTCTATAATTCTAAAAATTCTAGTTACAAATTACAAAATTCTAGTTAATAGTGGACAACTAAAAAATAAAATGAATAACAATACTGAAGAAAGTATATGTTAGGACATAACAATCCCTCATTAAATGGGTAGCCTGCTGTCTTCTTACTTTGACCTCAGGATTGTCATTTGTGTGAAAAATAAAAGTGATAAAGTAATATGAGAAACAAAGAATATTTTATTTTTGATTTGTATACTCTTGTGTCAGACATTCCATTGTTGTAACAAGTACCTGATTAAAGTAGTTAAAAAAGGGGGGGGGGGTATTTTCATGGGTAGGTTCAGAGTTCCAGTGCAGACTAGCTGGGTCCACTTGTGGTTTTGTGACACAGTTGAGAGTCAGGACAGAAAGGATATAGAGGGTCAGAACTGCTTATTATGTGATGGTCAGGAGAAAGAGAGAAGATGGGACCAGTGTATCCTTTATAAGCATGTATTTAATGCCCTACTTCTCCCGCAAAGGCCCTAATTCTCGCTTCTTACCATTTCTCAACAATTGTATGTCATTCTATGTCAATGATTCTACTGACTGTGCCTTGAGGACCAAGTCTTCCACATGTGAATCCTTAGGTGTTGCCTCATTCCCAAAACAAAACAAGCTCATTTTATTCCCCTAGGAATAACTATCCTACATGAAACGTAAGATTTACTTTTTTGCTATAATAAAGAGCTGAAATAAAATGATTAGCTTTAAATGATGAGTTCATATATATGTTGTTGTACATCTTATAGTAGTTTCACTACGGTGTTATGAAAAATGAACAACAGTGGTCAGTCTGCAAAGAAAAGAAAGAACTCTCTGTCATGTGGTTCATTAAATAAAGTGGTCCCAAGAGTATTGCTGATCCTCAAGTTAGGAAGGAGAGCATTGGGCAACAAGAATAGATAAACATCTAAACATGATGAGGCCTTAAAAGGAAGGAAAACAATCTTCATGCCTGGAAAAGAACATTTTAAATAAAAGAAAATGAAAAACAGGTGGAGGGGAAAAAGATAGCTGCCATGGGAAGGATGGACTTTGACCTTGTTCTGTACCTTAAAATGAATCCAAGTTTGTTATTTCTTATGTGGTTTGGGGTTTAATAATCTATTTGCTTATGTCTTCTTTTTAAAGCTCATTTATTCTTTTAGAGCTCATATTCCTTTTTCATAATTGTTTTCAAAAAATTCCTTGTGAATAATATCTGTTCAGCCCATATTTAATGAAAATGTGTTGCTATCACCTTGAATCTTGAATGACAGCTTTAATGACTACATATTTCTCTGTGTTGACAGTTATTTTTCCTTTGAAAATGTAACATTTTGAAGGTGTTTGGCCTTTGTCATCAAGACTATTTTTGTTGCTAATGCATTTATTTACTGTCAGGTTAATTTTTAGGCAGTATATTTCTCTCTGGTTTTTTTGTTTTGTTTTGTAAGACTTTATTTTATTTTTTATAGGCTGGTTTCACTGTAGTCTTAACTTACAATTTCATGAGTTTTGTTTGTTTGGTGGTGATATTGTTCTAGGTGTTGCCCCTGTTTATTGACCACAGACATCCTTGCTTTGTTCATTCTTGTTGTCCACCTGCTGCTTCAGCATGCAGTAGCTCTCATTAGTTCCTTTACCTTCCCGTGCAGTAGTTTTTCACCTCAACAAAGTACCTTTCATTTCTTGGAAGGTCTGCTTACTTCTTATCTGTGTACTCTTTGAACTGCCTGCCAAGCAATGATCTAGATGGCCTTAATGTATTCTGTTCTTAGCAAAATCTGATTTAATGTTAAACGAAACCCTTCAATTTCTACTAACAAGGTGTTTCCCCCAAGGAAGTATTTACTGACTTTGTTTTAACTCACTTTATTTCTTTATGGTTTAAATATAAATTATTTTTTAAAAAAGTTCTATTGTAATATTTTGTGATGTGTGTATATGTGTATGTATGTGTGTGTGTGTGTGTGTGTGTGTGTGTGTGTGTGTGTGTGAGAGAGAGAGAGAGAGAGAGAGAGAGAGAGAGAGAGAGAGAGAGAGAGAGAGAGAGTGTACACACTTGCACATACTTATGGATGCCATAGAGGGCACTGTGCCTTTTGAAGCTGGAGTTACAGGCAATTGTGAGCTGACTGACAGGGATGTTGTGAATTAAACTCAGTTCCTCTGCAAAAGAAAATTGAAATTTTGGATCCAGGGACCTCTGGTTGGTTGGTATTGTCACTCTCCCCATGGGGCTGCAAGCCCAAAGAACTAATTTCACCAGAATCCTAAATTTTAGGCTAGAACAAGAAAGTAGGCTTCAGACATGGAATGACCTTGCAATAGGACAGAGAAGAAAGCTCAGATACTTTGGTTATCCTGATAAGCCCTTAGGAACAGTTATCATGGGAGTGTTCACATAATTGGGTTTAATGTCTTGCTTTTTTCTTTGATTATTTGTGTTTATTGACTTGCTTGTTCCTTGACTATTTGCATCTATTGTATTGCTAGACCCTCCGCTTAGAACTGACCTTAATACTTGCATGTAATTAGAATTACATAAAAGCGTAAAGGACGAGGGGGATGGGATAGGAGGTTCTAGGGAGGGGAAGTAAGGAAAGAGGATGACATCTGTATAGTAAATAAATAAAATATCCAATAAAAAAATTTTAAAAAGAAAATTAGAAATTTGGAACTCTAACTGCTTAGCCACCTCACCAGTCCCTCTATTTTCATTTTTATAATGAAATTTAATGTTACACAGGATGAATTTGGAGGAATACTTATTATTTAAGTGTTATTAAATCTTTACTAAAACATATATATATATATATATATATATATAACATGGCAGGCACAACAGAGACAGAAACACAAGATTGAAGTGAAAAACTGTTCTTTGAAAGACTATTCAAAATAAATAGTGACGTGTTTACTGATAACCTTTTGTATTATTCTTTTGTGAATTTGAGGAAACATATAAATTGAACATCTTATTGATAACTCATTTAAAATGTAAGCTTGGATTAAGATATCCAACAACAATAACAACAACAAAAAAAACAAAAACTGGGTCTGGTGGTGTATGCCTGTGTCCAAGGCAAGGACAATAGAAAGTTCTAGGTCTGCCTGGGCTTCAGAGTGAGTTCAAAGCCAGCCACGACAAATTAGTAAGACCTCAAAGTAAACAGCAAAGGGAGACTTGGTATATATGTCAATGGCAAGGAGCTTTTCTGGCTTAGGTGACGCCCTGTGTTCAATCTCCAGAACTGAATGAAAAACCAACAGATATTTCTTGAGCTAAAATGGAATTTTCTCCATTTCATATTTTTGTCATTGAGAATAATTTTAGGGGGGCATATGACATTTCTCTGCATATAGAATATATGCAGGATCTCCCCTTGAAGCATTAGGAGAGCGCATTAGCTTTTGCTGCTCTAATAATTTGTGGTAACTAAGGTTCCATGACCATCTCCTAGTGCCTAGGATACAATTCTTGGTGTAATGAAGTAGAATATTTTGACTGAGGAAGAAATTGAACAAGGTTTGATTTTTCGTTGTTTTGTTTCTGATACCATTCCAACAGTATCAGGAGCTCCAATACTTGTTTAAATGGTTTTGTTTCTGTAGCTTTGCCTTTGAATCTGTATGTACCAATCATACCAATCAGATTTTCTGAATGTCTTATACTGCACACGAGAACCAGCCATGGCTTGCTTACCCTATTTGTCTTGTTACATAATAAGACACCTTAAACTGGGTAGTTTATAAACAATGAATTAATTTATCACAGTCCACAGCAACAGAAAGTCCAAGATTAAGTCATAGTAAGATTGGATATCTTATGAAAACCTGTTCCTCATTGAAGACACTTCTGTGTGTTTCTGTTGATCAAAAATACAGTTTCTGGTCTTATTTATGAGAGTGGATTTTTATAACCTAATAACCTCTTATGGCTCTGTCCTTTAATACCAATACTCCTCACAATTAGATTTCAGCATATCAATTTTAAAGAGCCATGGCATTAAAACCAAAGCAGGTCCAAGACTTATTTCTTACTTGTTTCTTTACCACAACTACAAGTTACCTGCTTCAGAATGCTGCTGATAAGAAAGTTCTAAAGAAGTCTGTACCACTCATAAAATGCTACAGGATTGCTTGCATTTTTGAAAATAGGTATTATACGTGTTGAGGATCCAGTGCTGTGACAGTGTGCTTACCTAGGAAGAGCAAGACCCTGGGCTCAATCTGCAGAACTGCCAAAAAAGTATCAAAGAAGATAATAACTTGATTATAGTTAGGAAGACTTTAGTTGATGTTGTCTCTGATTAGAAAGCAGACATGTAGAGGTGCCAGTCAAATCCACCCAGGCTCACAAAAATATCTTTTCACTCCCTTTCACTCATTTCTCAAAGGCAGAACTTTCATCAGCATATTCCACTTCAAACAACTGCATATACATATATATAATTAAATATATATTATAATATATTTATATATACTAGCCAGCTATAATGAAACATGCAAATGAGTCCTTTCTACTTGTGTGCGCATGAGTTTTGTTACTGTGACACATTTTACACTGAAAATTTGTGTGATTAATTGTCAATAATCAGTCATATTTAGTTTGGCTTCTTTACGGAGTAAATTCATAGACTATATTATTCTTTCTATATATTTATTAAAATTTTAAAAAGGCGCTGATAGTGTATAAATACACCTCAAAGCCAAAACTGTAACCAGAAATTTGTTTCTCTCATTGATTTCAAAAGATCATGAAATAGACCTTGATAGCTCTTATACTGTATAAAGTCATTTCTGAACCAGACCTTCTGAGAAGCAGTGAAAAGACTTTTTCATATGATTTAGCAAACAGTTTTGTGTGAAAACATTTTCTTATGGTCATGTAACTACTGCTATAAAATACTTGTTCTGTGGAAAATAAAATGTTGCCCTCACGCCAGGTTTATGGCATAATTTAATTTCAAAAGCAATTCAGTAATACTTCATTTAACAAGCGCTCTGGGAACAAAATTCACTTAAGACAAAGTGACTTCTTCACTTCCCATTAGCTTGAAGTTATTGAAAGCAGCAGTATTGGGCAGGGTTTAAAGTGTGTTTTCTTCTTTTGAATTGGGAGGCCCTCACACAGCATATAGGAAAACTTAACTTTCTAAAGGATACAATTTTTTTCAGTACAAAACAAAATAATAAGAATGATAAAGAGATGCTGCTAGTCTGTCAATGATAACTATGACATTTCTTTTCCCTGGAAGCTTTTGGTAGCAAGATCCTTTAGAATATTGTTTTCAAATGTCAGTTCATTACATATTTCTTGAACCTCCTGCCTTCAGTATTGCTTCTGATAAGACTCAGGTCTTCCTTATGACTTAAAAAAAACCTATGTGACATAGTTCACAGCAAACTTTTTGATTTCACTTTCTACTTTCCTCACTTGTTTCAAATAAAATTGGTTTCTCTCCTCTTTATTTTTTTCATTTTAAATGTTTTCTTTCTTTTGAAAGTTGAACCTTATCATTTTACTTTTAAATAATGTTTTTATTTATTATTTAAATATTTCATGTATGAATATTTTCAGTTTATATCAAAATATTTTAGGGACAGTTCTCATGTCCCCAAAGTAGAATAACTATGCCCTAGAGGGAAACTTGTTGTTGATCAGCTAAAGGGTCATCCTGCAAATCTCATTTTTAAATATGTATGTTTAAAACAGTTGCTTGTGTTGTTCTGGGTATGGCTCATTGGTAGTGATTAATAGAGGAACTTGTATTTGTCAAATATCAGTAACTATGCATGCTCAGCCATTTGTCTCAATCTTTTCATCCAAGGTTCAGAGAATATCTTAGAAGTAACAGAAAGAATGTAGAGCTGTCATTTGAGACCTGAGAAATGTTGAATTCTGGAGATGATATGGCTGTTTCAGAATTCAACAGATAACAGCTCTGGTTACCTGAACAAGACTTGTACAAACTGAGTCTGGTCAAAATTACAGCATAGGTAAGGAAGGATCATATAGACCCCACACTTGATAAAGGAGCTATTTGACAATTTATAGCTACTAATGGAAGTATAGTGCCCTTTACCCGATCTTCTGCATGATTGAAAGCAAGGTCCTTTAGAGACCTACATGACTCATGTAATAACATATACCTGGAAAGTAAAACATTCTCTCTAGAGGATGCCTAGTAAAATTCACTGTCAAGTTTCACTTTCCCACAGATTTATCTTAAAGCTCTGTTCATCTAATCTGATAGAAAGAAGACATCAACAAGAATTTTACACCTACATGAATAGAGACACACTTTCCCCCATCAAATTTCTCTGAAGAATAAAAGCCCAAGATATCCTTTCCCAAGCAACTTGGAATAGAAAATACAACATAAGGAAAAGTGCAGTTTATCTTTTAACGAAAAACAGATTCTAATGGAAGAAGAAATGTATATTTTAAAATATTGGCTTTCTCTCCTGTCTTTCAATGGTTTTCAGCCTGTTTTGTGAGTGTTCTTAGAGTCTGACGGTTGGACTGTTGCAGCTATCACACACTGAATAGGAAAAGAATACAGACACAGAGGATAGCATATGAGAGAGATGAAAGAAATTTAAGCCTTGAATATAATCGTGATCTGACGTTACTCACTTCTGGAGTTCTTGTAATATAGATAGATGTGAACAATCACTTTTGTCTAAATGAATATTTGTCAGTTATCCTGTTGTTCTGAAGCTAAAATGAACCTGATTGACTAAAATGAATAGCAATTGTTAATGTCTTCATCATATGATATTATACCTTTTTCATTATATGTCATTTAAGAACTAATGTTTCTGAATTCTGCTCTCTTACTGTTCTAACCCCCAAAAGAGTATTTGCAACATTACAAAGTATTTTCTCAAAATACTAATGTGATACTCGGTGTGGGGGTAGAGCCTTCTCTCTCCTTTGATCCTTCTGACTGTGTGTTGACAAGAAACTTTGTACAATATGTTGAGCATATCATGACAGGAACACAGACAGGCATGCTCTTGTCTGAGTGGTGATGATTCACTTGTCATCCTGGCTTGTGGCATCAATTTGTCAAGTAGTCACAATGGCAACTGATAGCAGGCTACTGGCAAATACAGTCTCTTTTATTTCTATTCTAATTACTAACATTCTCTGTCTCTCTCTCTCTCTCTCTCTCTCTCTCTCTCTCTCTCTCTCTCTCTCTGTGTGTGTGTGTGTGTGTGTGTTTGTGTATTACAGAATAACTACAAAAAGTTTGTAATGACACCCTTATATATTTCAAGAAATTCAAAGAGTCCTTACTGTACCAGGCAGAAATCTGACACAGATTCAGTGTCACTGCAGGGAGTTAGATAAGACATTAAAGACAAAAGTGGGAGAGCTGTTGGAGGCACACCGAGCTGTTGCAGAGCTGAACAGGGTCCTAGGGTTTAGTGGAGCTGTAGAGGTAGAGAATGGTACCATGATAGTAAGGCACAGTACTGGGTTTGGAAAGGTGGGAATGTGATAATCAAGTAGACCATGTCAGCAGTGAAGACTGAGCTGAGTTGAAGCTCTCTAGATAGTCAGGAGTTTTCTGCCTGTCAGTCCATTAACACTTGATATTCAAACTCAGTGGTCAGTGGTGGCCAGTCACTGTAGAACTATTAGGAATTAGTATCTTTACAGCATGCAGTGAAGATGTTGGATCTTTTCTTGGTCTTGTGTGTTCGATAAAGTATCCGGCATGATTATTTTTATAAGGTATCAATGAGTCCATCTGATCATATGGTCCCAATCTCATCTGATACATTTATGTATGATATTGTTTTACTTTTAGTAAAATAAGTGATGCATCAGTATGTGATTTGAGGATGTCGATGGAGAGGTGATGCCACAAAAAGATGCTAAGGCCATTGTACTTCTGCATTTAAATTCAAACTAGAGACAATGATGACTATAAATAGAATATTCCAGGACAATGCACAGTTGAAAACCCACTGCTTTATGTAATATGGAGTAACCTTGTGCAGAATATTTGATCTACTCAAGTGAGTTTCTCTCACTCTCTGACATTGATGTCAGTAGTATTAACATACTTTTCACTGTTCACTAGACAGCTTTTTTACATATGGACTAATGTCCTCTACACCAGCTCCAGGGCTTCTTGTCTGCTTCCTCAGCCTTACTTTAATTATCACCATTGTTTTCTATATTATGAGTGCTGTCCATGTAGCCCAAGCCCTACTCTGAGGGAATTCTCTGTACTGTATGTCACAGACTCTTACATGGCCTCACAGCAAAGGCAAAACCAACTAGCTTGTTTGTGTTTCATTGTAGCCAGTGTAGTTCTTGGGAAGTTTTGAAGAAATGGAAGGGTATTTCAGGGGACAAAGTACAGTATGGTCTGACATAGTTACTCAAATTTGTAGTTTAGTCACTTACCAAATTTCAGAATATTTGAAACGTGAAAAAGCCACTAGATATGCCAAAGCAGATAGGGGGTGTTGGAGAAGGGCTCAGGATGAGGAATGGTGGAGGGTGGAGGGCTAAGGGGAGTAAACTGAGGGAAGCCTAGTAGGCCTCAAACCTGTACAAACAACTGCAGGTAACTAACAAAATTATGAGAAAGGGAAATACCATCTTCTCCAGAGAAAAGCATAAAACTTTGTTGTCTGATACCAAGCGATCAGCTCTGAAAACATACATCCAAGTAACATTGGACAGAATGAGCAAGTTGTATTTAAGAACATAATATGTGTGTGCGTATAAAATGTACATATATATATATATATGTTATATATATATATCAACAATTAGTGAGAAAAAAGAGCCCATACATTTTAAAAACAGCAAGGAACTGTTTAGTGTGTGGAATGAAAAGAAGAGAACAATGCAATTACAATATATTTCAAAAAAGAAAATAAAAGATGAAAATTAAAAGTCCATTCTGTGAAGTCTTCAAATCTTTTCTGCATTGTTTTCCATTCTCTCACCTTCTATAGCACCAACTTTGATATAGAAGAGGGCTTATCAAATGCAAATTTACCATTTGTTTTAAAATCCACCACAGATAAAAAGGTTAGTTTTTGTGGTGTGTGTGTGTGTGCATGTTTGTGTGTACATGAATGTGTGTGTGTGTGCATGCACGTGTGTGTTTGCGTGTGTGTGTGTGTGTGTGTGTGTGTTTTACTTTCTTCTTTAACAGCGTGTCTTACATAGCCCCAACCACCATCGGCATTACAGTGATGGAATGGAATTGAAGAATATAACTGATGGGGAGAAACATGAAAAGCTTGGTATAGTATTGAAAAATAATAATATGTTTTAGACATCTCTCCTTTAACTCAAGCAGCTAGCCTTGATGAAGCCACCCATATCAAAAAGGAAGTGTGTTAGAAAGATAGTAGACAGCTTAGAACACTAAATTGCACATTTTATAACTGGTCAAAAGGAGCTCAGTGGTAAGTTAGTACATGAGGCACTAGAAACTTTTTGAGGTACTATTAATTAAAGCATAATCCCAATTTCCAAATTTTCTGTCTTCTCATATTGACTTTGCTCAAAGTTTACATTTCTAGGTGATGAACTCTGTTTTGTTCACCTTGTGCTTTATGATCATTCTTTTTTTCAGCATTTTATTGGTTATTTTATTTACATTTCAAATGTTATTCCCCTTCCCAGTTAGATCCCCTTGTACTCTCCTGTACCCTGCTTCTGAGGGTGCTTACCCACCCACCCACTCCTGCCTCAGCACCTTAGCATTCCTCTATCCTGGAGCATCGAGCCTCCACAAGACCAAGGGCCTCCCATTAATGTCAGATAAGGTAATCCTCTAGTACATATGCAGCTGAAGCCATGGGTTCCTCCATGTGTACTCTTTGGTTGGTGGTTTAGACCCTGAGAGTTTTGGGAGGTCTGGTTGGTTGATAACATTGTTCTTCCTGTGGGTAGCGATCCCTTTCAGCTCCTTCAGTCCTTCCGCTAACTCATCCACTGAGGTTCCTGGCATTTAGTCTGTTGGTTGACTGAGGGCATTTTCATCTGTATTGATCAGGCTCTGGCATAGCCTCTCAGGGGATAGCTATACAAGGCTCCTTTCAGCAAGTGCTTCTTGGCTGCCAGCAATAGAGTCTGGGTTTGGTGTTTGCAGATGGGATAGATCCCTAGGTGGGACAGTGTCTGGATAGCCTTTCCTTCAGTCTCTGCTCCACTTCATGATCATTCTTTAATTGAGCCAGACCATGGAAAACTTTGGCTCTCAGATTATTAAGAAAAGTCTATTACTAAAAAAAAATATGGTAAACTGTTGGTTTGTGACACATAGATGTTGGGGAGCAAGGGTGACAGACATTCATTACAAAAAGAGTCATGAAAGAAAGGAACTTTTCAATGTCTTTTTCCCTTTATTAATTTTCTATCTCTACTAATTCTTGGCATGATGCTAAAGTCATTACCTCCACAGTTGAAGATCAGTGAATGTAGAAAGAGTGATTATTTCATTATTAAGTTTCTTTTTCCATTTAATGCTAACGAAACAGAATCAGGGGAAATTAAAAATCAGAGACAGGATTCAGACTCATATTTAGGGGCATCTCACCACCACCACTTTAAAGTAAATGCATATTACTTGTCTATCTTTGGACAGCAATTCAAGTATTTCCATTCTTCCAAACATAACCATTAAGTTATTATGACAATAATGTTTAATGAGCTTAGGTCAGTTACATGCCAGTCCTTAGCCCCGTCTGCCAATGTAAAAGATAGAGAATGTTGACGTCTCTCTAAATTCTCTAGCCAGGAACAGAAAAAAAAACTTGATAACAGAAAAAAAATAGTGCACAAGATACATTTCTTCTCATCAGTATTAAAGTATGCATTAAATTATTCGTAACTACATATAGACTTTCGCTAAGAGATACTACAATGAGAAAGGCTATATAAAATACTTATAAAATGTTTCAGAAAGAAACAATTTTGGGTCAAGACCTTATACATAAATCGTTACATGCTAACTTTCATATAACAAATTGAATTATTCAACTCTACTTTTTTCCCAAGCAGCAGAAACATTTAATAGACTTCAGGAAAGTATATTTATTCTTCTTGTCTTTCTGAAAGAAAGATAATCAACTGACACAGATACAAAAACTCTTAATGTTTTTGAGGAAAAAAATGTGTCACCACTCTAAAAGTAGAAAAAGGATCTTATCCCTTTTTGCAATCAAGTTTTCATCAAATTTTATAATCAAGAACAGAATAAAGTTTGGCATTTTGTCTTTAATCAAGTTTTGTAACAGCATATTTTACATTTTTATATTTAAATGCTCATTGTGCTATTTGTATGTGAAATTCAACTTTGATTTCCCTTCTGAATTTCATCAAGAACCAAAAAGGATTTTCTCTTATCTTACACATGTTGTTTGACAGGAGAAACTCCCACCGTTTGATGAACAGAGTCCTTAAATTACATTCCAAGACAGAGCAGATCTCTCTAGGGTATTTGATGTTCTAGGACTACAGAAATTTACACTTCCAAGAAGTTTCACCTTATAGAATCCATTTTTCAGTCTGCCCCTAATGTCAATACACAACACACGGGCAATTTATAATGCAGTAAACAGACACTCACATTGGCCTTTTTTGCTGAGCAGTTTAAACAAGGCCACTAAAACAATGACACCCTGAAAATAACCTCTTCCATCTTGTGTATAAACAATCAATATTAAGACACTAGAATCACTGTATCCCCAAAATAAGTAGTTTGAAAATCTTTCCCTCTAGAAATAGTAGCAGAGGCTAACATCTATTAAAATAATGCAGATTGTGTAACCGTATTATAGAAATGTGAAACACATAATGTATCAAATATATTCAATACTGTCTTATTTAGGATTCCTGTTGCTGTGATAAACAAGATGAGAAAAAGTTACTTGGAGAGGAAAGGGTTTATTAGGCTTATACTTCCTCAACCCAGTGCATCATCAAAGGATATGACAGCAGGAACCTGGAGGCAGGAATTGAAGGAGAAGCTATGGAGGAGTACTACTTACTAACTTGTTTCCAGAACTCATTCAGTCTGCTTTTTTTTATATCATCCAGGACAAAAATGGCACTACCCAGGGTGAACTAGGGCCTCACATATGACAGGCCAGGACACAGGCCAGCCCATTGCCAATCTAATGGGATCAATTGTTCAGTTGAGATTTCCTCTTCCAAAATGACTCTAGCTTGCATCGAGCTGACATAAAACTATTATCACAATACTATTTTAAAACCTACTTCATTAACAATGTTTTACTTTCAGAAGAAGGAAATATATCATTTGAGCACTTAAATACCTTCAAAGAGTAGTGCTATTATTACTCCAAAAAACAATATTTTATAGCTGTAGATATAATATTCAAGATAAGATCTTCCAGGATGATATAGTTTTCTCAAAATTAAGATAACATCAGTGCCTACTATTGATTTATTAATTTATTGAGAGGCATGACTTCAAAGGATAGAGTTATGTAGCTAGCCATGTTACTAAGGAGCACAAAAGAAACTATATATTAATGAGAACTTTAATTGGATTTGGGGGACTTTTATAAAACTAGGACATCTATTTCACATTTGAAGAATGAAGAAACATATATCTAAGGAAGAAAGCATCAGTTACTGTGACTTATTTTTTGAAGCTTTGAAAATTAAAACCTTTATAAAAATAACTGCCATAATCTAGTAGCGGGGCATGGTTTATTATTCAAGTATGAAAATAAAAATAATAATGAGGGCATTTCATTTACTAAATGAATCTATACTAAACTCCATTGTAGTGTCTATTAATAACACATTATAAAATTAAAGTTACAGTGATAGAGTAATTTTGGTAATTTTCAGATTACTGGCAGAAATTGAGGATTGAAGTGATGAGTGTACTTTTCAGAGCACAGTAACTCATATTGTCTTTAAAATCTAGCTATAGTAAATAATAGACTATTTTATTCTTTTGATAATAGGGTTAAAAGCTACCTACTAGATTTTATTTATTTTGCTCAATTTCCATCTAACCAGTGGCCTTAGTTTTACTGTCACAAGAAAAATAAGCAAATTAAAGAGGAGAAGTGCATATGATATTATTATTTTTTGCAGCCTTGATTTCTCCAAGGTAGCAAATAGCAGAGAATTTAAAAAGTGTAAGCATCAGAGTAAGAAAAGAAAGAATGGACTAATAGCAAATTTTATTTTTATCCGTTCTTATTTATTTGAACTCCTATCTAATCATACTCACCATTTTGTTTAATTTATTACACCTTAAATAAAAATTTAAGTCTTATATCATATTTTAACATGACAAGAAGACCTCCGACCATGCCAATTGATACAATTAGGAACTGTCTGTTCTACTCTTTGCAGCAATTATATAATCAGGTAAATTATATGCTTACAGAAATATTTGAACAACCATTGTTCATTGTTTTAATCTTCCTGGATGATGGAAAGCAAATATAGTCTATATTATAAATGAAAGTTTATTGCAGGGGTGTAATGAACATTTTTGCCTTGGTCTTTATCTTCTTACTTTTTGCAGCTATACACATAATTTAAATATTCTACTTGTTATTTAATTTGGCTTTTTAAGAGGCAGTGATTAAATGTTTATTTTGTTTGTTTGAATTAAACATGTTAAAAAAATTGGAGAGAAAGTCTTCTGTGATTGATTTGTCATCAATTTTGTTCTGCTTATTTTAATATCCCCAAGAGACATTATAATCACATCATCAAAAACGTTACAATGATAAATGGCAATCTCTTCTTGAATTCATCTTCAGCCTCTCTATATTTAACAGCATTTTCCTTCTACTACTCTAACTCTGAGTCTGGTGTTACTCCCTCCACCAGCACATGAGCTTCTGCTTCTCGGTCTCTACAGCCAGGCACTTTTATTTGTTCTCTTTCCTTATGCATGCTTCAAGTTTCCATTTAGTTATTGCCTATTTTTCATTAACAGTTTCAAAAATTCTCATTGATGACTCATGCTGGTGATCCCACATTTCTCCATAGCCTCAGTGGATCTGTTTGTTTACTGTTTTCTTTCTTTCTTTTTTTATTAAAATGTTTTATTCACTTTATATTCTGTTCACAGCCTGCTCCCTTCTCTCTTCCCTGCTTTTAGTATTTTTAATAGATATTCCATGGGGTTATTACTGACTAAAGATAGATTTTTCCTGTGTTTTATATTTTCAGTTTAATCAGCAAATCTATTTCAAGAAGTTAAGACTAAAAAATATAAACAGATACATTCCTATATAAATGTTCCATTAATGTGTATTTCCTCTAGAATCTTCCATTCAGACAGAGGTAATAGAGCTGCATTTGGCTAGATATCATTCAATAATGTGTCAGCTTAAGTTATGACATTACTCATGTTTAGTTTTAGGTGAATATATTACAGTTCATTCATTTGGTTTAACTAGACAGTAACCTAGACAATTACTAAAGAAACATATCACTGGTTCTTCTAGCAATGAGAACTTGTCAATTATATGATATGATATTAGTTTTTAAATATTTAGATTGTTTTCCTTTCAACAGGGTAATGTGAAGAACAGCTCAGAAATAATAATCCAACAAAGCACCCACACAGTATGTTCTAGAACAATGTGACTGCACTCTTCATTACTAGATGTATAATGTCTTTCAGTGGCTCTTTCTGTGATAATAAAGTACGATTAGATTTTCCAGTCCAAGAGAAACATTTATATTTTTCCTTATGTCATTGTTTAAATCATGAAGATTAGTATTCTTGAGATCATCAATTGTTCCAGAATTAAAAAGAGAAAGGAACTTATACCCTAAAACAGTTATATTATTTTATTTATTTAACAATACAATTTTCCTTTAGTGCAAGGAATGATTAATTTTTCAGAAAGTGTATGTCGCTTTCACATTTTATATTAATTTTCTTGTTCAATACTTGTTAATTGCCATTTTCCTAAGGGTAAAAAGAAGAAATTACATGATAGTACTAAAACATTTTTAATGGAAAGAATCAAATCATAGAATAGCCCAGGCATTAGAATTATCAGATAAAGATTGATAATTTGCTAGTAAAAATATGAAGTAAGTTCAGGACGCATACTCTAATCCTGCCTGAAGCAGCTACTAAAAAATTAACACCAACAAATGATGTTTAGATGGCCGTAGAAGTAAAACACTGAAGAAGCAATGTATCTATGCTAGAAAAAATAAAAAAAGACCACACACAAGAATAACAACAAACTATGTAGTAAGCAGAAATTAGCAAACTGATAGGTGCAAACCTAAGAACTGCCCTTAAAACTTCACTAGACTCTACAATTTAAAGGCTTTGGTATTTCAAAACAGCAGACTCTAGCTACATATATCACACATACTTTAGCGATAATTGACAGACTAAATATAAAGATGTATATCGTCTGCAAAAGAAAGTAACATATATATCGCAAAGAAAAGCATAGAAAGTCTGGAACAGCTAAATTAATAAAAGTCAAGCTAGACATTCAGAAAAAAAAAAGTGTTGCCAAAAATAAAGTGGAATGTTTCCAAATTGGTAAGGGCTCAATTCATCAGAAAGATATAGCTATCATAAATATGAATTACCTGATAAACAAGCCTGACCCACATGAAACAAAAATGAGAAAAACTCAAGGAGCCAATTACAAAGAAGTTTGGAGATCTTATCTTGTCTCCTTTGAGAATCCATAGAATATCTGAGAAGGGAATGAAGAGATAGAAAATATGGCAACCACGTTAACCACTCTGTGCTAATTCTTAAGGATTAAATAGTTACAAACACATTAAATGTTTTAAAGAAAACAAGTCCTGTTTCCAGTCCTTGAATAAATGAAGACATTACAGATTTTAGTTAATCAGGTAGCAGAGAAAACAAGTGAAATAAATAATAGATACATTACAGTTTATCTACATTTCAGAAATCAGTTTAAATGAGAATTTTATGACTTCACACTAAATGATGATGTTGATCATTTTCTTGGGTTCCTCACTGCAACATAAAAACTAACTTTAGCAGTGATTTGATAGATATTGTACATGATTTTCAGTCTAGACCTTTGATTCACATTCATTTTTATTCTTATTTTTTCTACTCTTATCTTAACATGACATAACTGGTTTTAAAAGTATCTGAGTTGACAGCATTGAGTCACTTATTAGAATATATAATGTCCCTATCATCATTAGTATCCTCAAGTTCTAGCTTGCATTCTCATAGGAGAACATTTTTGTTTCTTTTAATTTTTTGAGTTTTATATAATGTATGGTGATTATATTCTTTCCTCTATCAAACTTTGCTTAGATCCTACCCCTTCACCTACTCACCTCTGTGCTATATTTTCTCTTAAAGAAAATGAAGTAAAAACACCCACAAACAAATAAACAAAATAAATACACTGTGTCCTGTTTTTGCTGGTACACTCCTCCATAGTACAAAGCCTGTACTATAACGTGGTTGAGGAACCCACTGTTATTGAAGAAAACAGATTTTGCCTCTGTAAGCAGCTATCACTGGCAAATGGTTTCTAGGGTGGGAATGGGACTTTGGGCCCACTTTCATGCTGTTCCTAGAAGAAATCTTTCCAAGGTTTAAAATACTCAAGGAAATTGAGTTTGTTAATAAACCTGCCTTTGTTGCCCAGATAAGTCAGGGACTGGCCACACAGCTAGAGATTAATTAGAAATTACATTGTGCCTATAGGCCCCAGAGTTCAAGACAGGTAGAATAGATAAATACAGTTACAAGATAGAATATGAGTCCTTTAATTTAGAATGAGATAACACTGAACAGAAACCTAGAATTCTAAGATTAGAATTATTCAGTAGAAGAAGTGGGACATGAAAAGTTATTTTTCAAGTTAGTTAAATAGTATAACAGGAATACAAATACTTAAAATTGCAGGTCAGCTAGCTTGCTAACCCAGGGCCATCACAGGGGTTGCAGAACAGGGAAACAAAGGTCAATTGAGTGTTCCAGGAATCTGTTCCTGTGGTGTCAGACTTAGCCCCCTCTGGAGAAACTCCCACCAGAGGTCCCAAGGCATGTGAATTAAATTCAGCCAGATGGTCTGTCGGCTCAGATAAGCATTCACACTGGGTCCCAAGGCCACAGAAACTAGAGACAGTTCTCGTGAGATCTGCTTACACATATTACAGACATTTGAAATAACCAATTATGTGTGATTACCTACAACCCTCTCCCTCCCCCCAGCCTTTGCCTTTAAAAACCCTAAGCCATTAGGTCTCAGGGTCAATGACCACTGCCTCCTGCATGAGGCACATTAACCTGAAGCTTCGATAAATAAAGACCTGACTCATGTTATTACAGCAAGAGGTCTCTGGAGTGTCTTTGGGGGTCACGTCCTTCCTGGGTCCCCCTCTGGAAGGGTCTTTCACCTCATCATTCGTGATTCCTCTGAGACAGCAGCTTCTGGGAGATGCCTCTTGTCATAAATGTGTCTCTCAGTACTGTTGCATGACTTTTTTCAGGACTAGGAGCTCTCTTGACTTCCCATCATTGACGCTGGACCATCTGGCCATATCACATCTCAAAATTTGTCCACTCAACTGTACTTTCTTTATCACATCTATGGATTGTTTCCAAGTGTAGTCAATCACTTTCTGTCTCCTCTGGATGGGTTGAAAGCTCCAATTCACCTCTTCCTCCTCCTCCTGCTCCTCCTCCTCCTCCTCCTTCTTCCTTTTCCTACCCCCTCCTCCTTCTCTTCCTCCTCCTTCAAGATTTATTTATTCATTTTATGCATGTAGGTACACTATTGCGCCCTTCAGACACACCAGAAGAGGGCATCAGATCCCATTACAGATGGTTGTGAGTCACCATGTGGTTGCTGGGAAGTGAACTCAGGACCTCTGGAAGAGACTTCTCTCAAGCACCTCTAGTTCTTCATGAATGAGAAAAATCTGTCTTTTTGAGTTCATCATGTCCTTTGTGCTTCTTCACAAACACTGCCCACTCCAGTATATTGAAACTTTCTCAAGTTTTGCTCTACCCTCAAGCTTTATCTGTCTCTCATAACCTGTATGTGGGGCACAACTTCCTACAAGGGTAGCAGTAACCACGCTTGGTCATGTTTCAGAAGACCACTAAACCACTAAAGCCTAAAGCCTTCAGGGATTTCCTCAAATGCCACAATCTCAAAGAGGAAACTGAACACAGATATTGTCATTGCAAACTGCCTCCCTTTATCCCTGCAAAGTGTGTCATTGTTTAACCTTTTCCCTCAACACTTCTGGGCTTTTAACATGTCATGTAGCATTTTTAGTTCCCATATTTAATTTTGATTATCTTCCTAAAAAAAGAAAAATAACACATCTTCTTAAACAAAACTAAGACTCCAAAGAAAACTCAATTGACTTGGTTTTATACCATTGAATATTAATAGATTATCTGGTGGCTCACACATACTTACTGATCAAACCTACAATAATATAATGGTAGTTTTAATGTAAGTATTGCCTTTCTGAATAATAGTCATAATACGGAAACTGAAATAAAAAAGACAAACACATTTGGACACATTAAAAATAAAACAAATCTCTGAAATAAAAGCATGAGAAAAATAACACCATGAGGTTGTGTGTGGCATATCCAACACATCTACATCTGCAGCGTAAAGTCAGTGCTTGAGGCTAAAACTCAGAAGTTAGCGTACAGACATGGAGCTGGAGAGAGAACTCGGAATTGTGACTATGTGTTGTTGTTCCTGAAGAAGATCAAAGCACCTGTGTAAAGGAGTTGCCAACTGCCTAGACCTTCAGTTCCAGGGGAGTTGATTCTCTTTTCTGACCTTCATAGACATAACATTGTTGTTTGCCGCCTCACTTATGTATACAGTATATACATTATATATATAAAAAAAAAAATATAATTATATATTACATATATATATAATGTGTGTATATATATATGTGTGTGTGTGTGTGTGTATATATATATATATATTTCATCATGGGAGATGGATCTCTGTGAGTTCAAGAGCATCCAAGACTATACAGTGAATTGCAGACCAACCACATCTATATAGCAAAAACCTACTTAAAACAGGAACAGCAAAAACAATGTATGAGTGTTTTTACAATCAATCCTTTATCTTAAAATATTATGCTTGTAAACCTAGATATCCATCTTTTATTAGAATTTTGTTGAAATATGTTACTATTGAACCAGGCAGCAGGTCTTTCCATGCACTAGATGTTTAGTAACTTGGTTTTGGATCTACCAACGCTTTGAATTATAATAAATATATATTTATTTGTTATAAATATGAAAAAAGAATTTTATAACATCTATGTTGTTGTTTTAGTTATTTTTCATAGTTACTTTCCTGTTACTGTCATAAAGCACCATGACCAAGGCAAAGTATAAAAAAAAGCAAGGTGGAAGCAGAGATAGACACCTCAAAACCTGCCACCAGGAAAACATCTCAGGCAAGGCCACACCTTTTATTCCTTTTCATACAGTTCCACTAACTGGGGACTAAACCTCAAACATATGAGCCTATGAGGCAATTTTCCTTAAAACCATCACAGTGATGTAATTTCCATCTCTTATATTGAAAATCATACAATATTCTTATGTGGTCTATATCTAAAATTCTGTGATACTTCTAAACTAACTACAATCAGATGCCTTTATCTCACTAAACTTATTTATGGGATATAAGAGCTTCAGAAAAATCTGTTGTTGATCAATGGTTTGAAGTGTGACATGATTTTTTAACCTCTATGCTTACAGAATATATAACATCCTACTTAACATTTCGTGATAATGCTTACAGTTATGGTTGCAAGAGAAGTATAATGGAAGAAGTATACTTCTCGCCTTAACCCCCAATACTTTCTTCTGCCATAAGTTCTCTCTTATCTGCTCTGGCTTTCTTTTTCCTCGGTAAGTCATGATGTTGTTGTTGTTGTTGTTGTTTAGAGTGTTCTCCTATTCCTTGCTGCCTTCAAATTCAAAATCTTGCCTCAGTTTCGGAATTACAGCCACGCACTATCACACCTAGTTAAAAAATCCTGTTATATAACAAGGTAACAAAATACTTGTGTGTGCATGCATGCATGCATATATTCATGGGTCTCTCTCTGTGTCTGTGAATGTGTATGTATGTGTGTGATATGTGTGCATTATGTAGATGTGTGTGTACAGATATGTGTGTACAGATGTATGTGTATGATGTATATGCATTGTGCAGATGTGCATGTGCAGATATATGTGTGTGTGCAAATGTGTGTGTATGTGTGTGTGTGTGTGCAGATGTGTAAGTTAGAAGATGATATAGGCTTTCTTCCTCTATTATATCCACCTCAGTTTTTAAAACAGGGTCTCTCCTTGAGCCTGTAGTTCACTAATAGGTTAGACTGGTTCACTGCTATACCCACTGAGCAATGTTTTGAATATGGCTCAGAAATATGACTAACGGTATTGGAACTTAATTCTATTATTCCCTAGCTATGTAATTTAGGTAAGTAATTCAGATATGTTTTTTCTCATTTATTTATTAATAGTTTTAAAGACAACAAAATATATTTTAAAGACAATAAAAATATCATCTATTTTATTGTGTTATTCTAAAAATGTTATGGTATAATAGTGCTTTCCAACTTGCAATAAGTGTTTTATTATAATATAGGACAAGAAAAACAGATGTACAACATGATATTCAGTTAAAAGATGAGTAACGGAAGGTCAAAAATTCTAACAGAAAACAGTATGGGGGAAAAGTGTATGTGTGTGTATGTGTGTACGTATGTATAATAGAAACTTTAAAACTTAAATCAGATTATGAAAGCAATTGTTATTTATTTATTTCAATCAAATGTATACAGGGTGTCCATAGGACCAAATATATGAGTTCTACTGTCAAAAGTAAGTAGCCATATCTGAAGAGAGGGATCAGTAGTTAAGAGCACTTGCTGATTTTCAGAGGACCTGAAATCAGTTCCCATTATTCAATGTAGTGAATCTCAACTGACTCTAACTCCTGTTTGAAGAAACCCAAGTGACTCTTCTGACCTCCATGGGCACTGAATATATATGGTTCCCAGATAAAATGATTGTCATGGTTACAGACAAAACACACATACACATCTACTAAAAATAAGTAAATTTTGATCTAGATTTAGATATTATGAAGATTTTATATATATATATGAATATATATTCATATATATGTATATATACATATATATGTATATATACATATCATATATACACTGTATATATGTGTATATATATATAATCTTCATGATATCTAGATCTAGATCTAAATTTACTTGTTTTTGTATATAAATATAATTTATATATAATTTACTTGTTGTTATATATATCACGAAGCTCTCAAAATCTTGTGTGTTATAGGATATCGGACCACACTGTGAACCTCAAGATTGTGTTATTTACTGAAAAACAAATGTCTCTAGTTGTGGTGTATCTCACACTTACACACCTTTAGTCCTTCGAGCTGGACACAGAGATACCTGTAATACACACCTTTAATCTCAAACACTGTAGGTAAAGTTAGTTTGAAGAAGCATGCACCCATGTTCGAAAGTGACGTCTAACTGAGTGGAAGACAAAGTAAGGAATCAGAGAAAGATTTGACAGAAAGATATATACCTAACTCTCATGAGTGAGGAAGGGAAGTTACTTGAGAGAGCGGTGCAGAGAAGTGTAGGCAGTTACCTGGATAGTTGTACTAAGCATAGGATAGCAGATTGAGGCAGGAAGCCTCAGAGACAACAGCTACAAGAGGCAAATAAACGGTACTGTTTCACTTGTGAGCAAGCCTTGTGAAGTATCCATAGCCAAAATAACAAACACAAACTGGGCCTTGCCATTGTATCATCCTTTGTGGCTGGACTCAGATTGCAATTTTTTCCTCTAACTAAACTTAACCAATGTATCATAAATGACATTTTAATTCCTTTGCTTTTATTTTGTAGTTTTTGTTTGTTTGTTCATTTGCTTGGTTGGTTAGCTTTTTTTGGGGGGGGTGGGGATACCTTTTATGTAGCCCAGATTGGTCTCAAACTTGCTATGTGATCAAGCATAGCCTTGAAGTCCACATCCTCCCTCCCCTTCCTCCTGAGTTAAGGGACTGCAGGCATGAGTCACCACACACAATCAGAATCCTTTGCTTTGGAATTACTCTGCTATGTCTTGTATATGGTTCTAATTTAATACAGGAGATAATATTTACTCCAATTGTAACTCCAAATGACTTCTACTTTAAGTCTGTCATTCACATAACACTTCTGACATTATTATGGATAAAATTATTGACCACCCTTTTAGCCATCTCCCTTTCTGGATCAGAAAAACAATATTTTACTGCAGCTGCCTAATTTGCTAACATGTTTGCTAAACTCTCATTTATTCCCAAAAAGGACAAAATTTACTATGTGGTGTTATGTTCCTATGAATCTGTATGATACCTGACATGCTAGGTGCTCACTAATTATGTAAAGATATTAATGAAATGAGATTAGTTTGTATGTGTGAAAATTTTGTAAGTTGTATTTGGTTTCTATGATCTCCCCTAAGTTCTTTCTTTCCTTTTTGTTTCATCTTCTATTTGGCTATAGATTCATTGCAGGGCTTTACACAGGCTAATATGTATTTGCCATGTACCTTCATCATCATCAATTTCTGTTTTTAAGTATCTTTAAATTTTATTAGACATTTATTTTATGTGCATTGGTGGTTTGTTTACATGAATGTCTATGTGAGAATGTCAGATATTGGTGCTGTAGACATTTGTGAGCTGCCATGTGGGTGCTGGGATTTGAACCTAGGTCCTCTGGAAGAGCAGTCAGTGCCCTTAACTGCTGAACCATCTTAATTTTGTCTTTTATTTAAAAGAATTAATTTTCCTGGCAAGTATTCTACAACTGAAGCACAACTGAAAGCTTATTTTCCTAATATTCTATTTTCTACTAACTTCTAACAATACGCTTTAAAAAGTCGTAATTCTCTTCCCTTTTACATTTTCTGCGAGTGGATTTTAATCTATAGGATAACAACTATCCTTTTTCAATTTCTTTGAAGACAGGAATTGAGTATTTATAGTTTTAAAGCTTCTTGTAGGAGGACTGTCAGAAAGGGCAATGATTTTGTCCAGAGCACAGAATGCTCTCATTTTGTTTTGCCTCACACTAATTTTTTCAAGTGATGTGAATTATTCATATGATATTCATAAGATCTCACCTGCCTTTACCAGAAATCTACATTAACCTGGGTCCTGACTTAGCTGTCATAGTATTTCCCAAGAGGAATCGTGCAGAGGAAAACACACCAGGGAGTAAAGGAACCAAAGGAGTACATTAATTATAACTTGACTTTTGGTCTCACACCATTATGCGGTGCACTAATGATGTGAGTGTTCTGACATGGAACATATGGAATAGTCCTTTGCCTCATTTGCTCTAGACTAGGACTCTAAGCCAGAGCAAACATAATGATCTATTTCTCCTAAGCCATACAAACACTAAAATTTACAACTCTATGGTGATGATATATGCCAACACAAGGAAAAGTGTCAGGGGAGACAAAAGAGGAAGCAGTGTTCATATTTTGTGACTAGAGTCTCCCATCTTACTATTTGGTTGTAGTGCTAGAGTTTTACAAAACATCTTTGGAACAAGATCAGAAAGAAGGATGTGACAAAGGAGACTAAGAAAAGAAGGAAATGAGGGAAGAATGACAGTAAGAAGCCTGCAGATGGACCCACTGACCATATCTGAAGAGAGCATTCTATTCTCCACAGACAATTGGAACAAAATCTCTCAGCCTCGGTTGTCTTTCCCAAAATCATGATTATCATTTTTAAGACAAATTCTAAAGTTAATTTTTCCATCACTTGAATATGCATAGGTCCTATAATTAATTTGACTAATGAAATAGAGGAAAATTGAACCTCTCCCCTTCAACATCCCTGGCATCCCTTGCTTCCTCTCCTTTCTTGTATTCTCTCAGTACACAATTGCCATGCTCTAGAAGGATAATGTTACATGGAAAGACCTTTTTTTTTTTTTAACCAAAAGGACTCATTTACCTTTCAGGAATATCAAACATCAATCATTTTAGTGGACTGTCCTGGTTGTGTACCCTAATGAAGACATCAGCTGAGTTTTGCTAGTTGAATCTATGTGTAAGATCTTGAAACAGAATGAAACATTTGATTCTAGTCAAAGGAAAGGATTATGAGGAAATATAAACAACTAAATATACTAAAGTACTACCAATGGTTGTTTATTATTTAGTAATATGTAACCAAATATATTTGGTCTTAAGAAGTACTGTAGTGCTATGACAAAAACTTAAATATCCAGAACTGGATGTGGCAGTGAATGGTAACTAGATTCTTGATGGAAGCAATGTGACCATTTGTGGACATAAAATGAAATACAGGTAGTTGTTACTTCATGTCACTGAAAAAGTGATAAATTATATTTAGTGGTAGAAAGATTAGTGAAATATGTGTTTGTGATAAAATTCACAAAATAAGATCCTCTTACTGCATTGACCTCTGTACTGAAATATATTTTCATGTAATCACAGAGAAAGAGAGAGAGGATGAGAGGGGGGAGGGGAGAAGGAGATGGTGACAGATATGGAGAGGGAGAGGCAGGGAAAAATATATAGGAACCATTTTGATTTTGAGCAGAATCTTGATGAACAATAAATTAGAAGTTTTTTTGATTCCTAATCTTACAGATAGAAAAAAGCTCTGCTAATGTGAAAAAACTGATCTAGGCTGATACCAAGGTGTGACCTCTGAGTAAAGTTAACATCAAAGGTATGGATTTTAGACTCTTTGTTAAGACTTCAAAAATCTAAAGAAATATCTCCCAGCCTAGTTGAACTAAGCATAAATGTTTTCAAGAATCTTACAGAGATTGTCCCTTATAAATCAAGAATTATAAGATATTAGTATAAGACAAAATACAGTTATGTGTCGTGTTCAATAATATTATGCTTGGCAAATAAGAAATCCCTAGAATTATGAAAGCAATAATAAAAATTTGGACTGGAAAGGGAAGAAATAACTCAAATGGAATGAGGTCTTTAGAACCTCACTTGTCCACATATAGTCCACTTTTTATGGAAAATGCAGATTAGCCCAAAGGATGGTGCCAAGCCTCCTAAATACAGAAGTCAGTGGCTTCAACAAAAGAAATACAACACATAACATGTTGAACTCCAAAACTACTATGCCTTTCTGTCTGACATAAGCTTATTTCCATTTTATCTGTGGATATACCATGTACACATATATCATATGACAAGTCTATAAAAGTTGAATAACATATAATTTTAACTCGATCAAGGAGAGTAATTTTTCAGAGTTCTACTTGAGGGATCTGCACATGGACCTGGGTTAAATGGGAGCTGACCCTCTGATTTAGTGACATAAAGAGGAGTCTTTGGTAGGACTTAGGTGGGAGCTCAAGATAGTGTGTTTATGGCAGGAGAGATAAATGAGTTGCTTTGGTTAAAAAAAAAAGACTGAAATTGGATGACATTTAAAAATTCACAGAACAAAACCAACCAAACAAACAACAACAAACCCACTAAACATCTGTACTCACACCACAAGCTCTTCTGCAATGGTATTTTATGAAAGACATAATTCATTCCTCTACACTGTTATATATCGGCAATGTTTTCCTGAAGAATTACACAATTTGAAAATATGTTCTGTCCATTAAGACCATAACCCCTCAACTTAACTAGAAGCTTCTACATCTTTCTTTCTGTAACATACTCCTCAAATTTTTGATTTTGAAAAATAGCTGCAGTACCAATAAGATCTAACTACATAAGGAATCCATGCTTAGGCCACAGGGAAAGTCTATTTCTCAGCAAATAGCTAGCTGCAGATGTCAGTCACGTGTGTGAGCCATTGTGAAAATCAAGGTAGTCAGACCTGTCATAAACTCAGCCATAGCCAATTCCTGGCAGAAACCACAGCAGAGACCCCACTACAGAACCAGCTGGTGAATTCATTCAGCCATTAGAATGGCAGGGATAAAAATTTTAAAATGTTGTCTGAAGATATTTTAAGTAGTTTACCACATAAAAATGGAAGTCTAAATAACCACAAAGAAACAGGATTGATAAATATGCTAAATTTTAAAATCTATGGATACATCTTCCCTTTCAGAATTGACATCACTTTTATATAATTATAATCTCAATATAATTCATATTCAACAACTACTTAACTATTTCATAGACTTTATTCCAATTATTTACATGAATTATCTCACTTCTCTACTGAGAATTCCACGGGGTATTATCATTATGTTACTTTTACTCTTCTCTCTTATAGCTTAGTCAATACCAAAGATATGTTACCTAGTAGAAAACACTTGTTACTTGGATATAACCAGACACATGACAGAATTTCAGTCTGCTCTGAGCTGCAATGATTCCTAGAACATGAGATTCAAGAAAACAAAGATTATCAAGTAATCCCTGGAAATAAACCCTAAACCATATGAATATAGTAGGCAATGTGTCTACCGTATTGGTGGTTAAGACTACAGCCCAGACATTTAAAAGGTATTGTAAATGGGTCCACAGTCTTTTATTATTTTATTTTATCTTAACTTTGTTCTCTTACACAATATAACCCAACTGAAGCCTCCCCTCCCTTTCCTTCATCCCCTCCTTCCCCTCTGACACACTATCTCCCCAGGTCCTCTGTCCTCTGCATTTTCCTTCAGAGAAAAGCAGGCCTCCCAGTGGTATCAACTGAACTAGACATACAAAATGCAATAAGACTAGGCATGTGCCTTCATATCAAGGGGGCATAAGGCAACCCAGTAGGAAGAAAAATGTCCCAAAATAGGCAAAAGAGTCAGAGACACTCCAACTCTCATTGTTAGGAGCCCAACAAAAACTCAAACTAAAGAATCACAGGACAAATACATAGAATCTAGTACAGATCAATGCAGGCTCCATGGTTGTCACCTCAGTCTCTGTGAGCCACTATGAGCCCTGCTTAGTTGTTTCTATGGGCCATGTTCTCCAGATGTCCTCTAACCTTCTGGCCCCTGACGATCTTTCCTCTTCCACTTCTGTGGAGTTTCCCAAGCTCTATCTAATGTCTGTGTGAGCCACATTCCAGCCAGGGTGCACAGTCTTAATGACTATCTTTTCCTTATATAGACTCTCCATTGTTTCAAATGAGACCTATACACAAGATACAGTTTTCATAGCATAGGTATAATGAAAAATTTTCAAAGCCTTTTCAAGAGCTACAAATATCTGTTTTGGCTCTCTTATTTTTCAGAAGGCTTCATATCAGGAGAGTCACAAGTCTTCATTGCCTCATCAATGCACAAACTATATATTGTGATTATCTACAACTTCTCAGGTAAAAGTTAATTAAATCCAGATAAAATCAAAGAATCAGTGTATTATATTGTCTTCCCATTCTCTCCCCTGAGAATAAATAGGGTCTTTCTCTGTTTCTTCAATTTTAAACGGGAAGTGTGTGACTTGTATTAAAGAAAACACAGCCGTCTAAATTCTTTGCTAGTTGTACCTTGTAGGAAGGATTTGGTGACTTGAGTCTTAAACACATTTTTAAAAAATCACTTTACTTCTTGCCACATTACTTCATATGCTCCCTTTAGGAAAGCTTGGAGTGAGTATAATTATCTAATGTGAACAGACTAAAGCCTATATGTTTGAATAAAATGTTCCAGAATTTAGAACTGAAGAATGGCAAAGTAGAAGTGGCTGGCTTCAGGTCTCATACCTAGCATGTGCTCTAGTCTTTCATGAGATACTACCTGGTATATTTACAGTTGGAAAAAGAGAAGAATGCATTGCAGAAAATAGCAGTTACAAGCAAAATTATGCTGTTTAGAAATCCTCTTAGTAAACCCATAGCTTTCAAACCAGAGACTCTTTGAGATTTAAGTTATCCAAAAAATAGCCAATTGATCATGTCTACAAAACAGCAATAGACAAATGTGAAAATTAGTATATAAAAAAACTTCTAATTTCTTCTTTAAACTCTGTTGTGTTTTTCCTCCTAGTTTAGTCTCAGGTATTATAATCCTGCTGTCCAAATTAAAAACTAGTATTTGAAGCTTCTTTTTTCTCACCGTAATTCTGAATCAACTCTCAAACAACATTGTTTGAACTACATGCTAGATGATTCCAGTGTTTTAAAGGTTTTTGTTGTCCAAAATATGTTTTAACTGACTAGTAGATTGACTTTTTAGAGGCACCATGGTAGAGAAGTTTCCAGAACAATGATCAGCTATTCTAATGCCATGCTGTTATTAACTGCCCACATGTAAGAATCCTTTTCAAATTCATGTGACCATGTGCCACTTACTCAAGAAAAACATTTTGGTGTAGTGTTTTATTTTTTTTGTTTTTGCTTTTTTTTTTTGAAAAATAAAAAACAAACCTAGTGTATACTTGTTAAACAAAATGATGGCCATCATGAAGATATATTTATTCAGACATATTTTGTGCTTTGGCAATATCCACTTCTACACTATTGCAAAAAGAATATTTTATGTTTTTCTACTGTTGTTAGCCTTCAAATTGTTCCTTTTTCTTAACCTTGATATATATTTGAAATCAGTACTTAGTTGAAACCTTTTAAAACCATGCACTGTAAAATATTCAGGCAGTAATAATCTTTTGTTCCCCTGTGTTTATATATAACTTTATTTGAACACTAATAAACTTTGTTTTGAATTAATGTGATTGTAATGTAACTTATAGTGAATATAGAATAGTAATAAACAAGCTATATCACTATTTTCAAATGCCTTTGTGTGCGATCAGAGTACAGATTCATTGAAAATTATTTTTTCTCACTAATTTTTACTTCTGGCAGACATTTTCATTTTACTACCATTTGCGGTAGTCTTCTGCAGTGTTTGCATTCTTGGAAGATTCGCTTCTGGAACTTTGCACACAGGGATGAAATGCATGGAAGCATTTTCAGTGATACCCAGGAAACAAATTAAGATGTGACTTTGAGAAATAATACTAGTCAGACATAATTCTAGAACTGGGCAAACAAGATGCTTCATGTTTCTTTGGGGAGCTTCTCCTTGCCAAGCTTGGGAATGATGAAGTGCTGGTCTCTGCAATGAACAGCTTGTTCATCCTGAATTTTTAGGTAGAAAGTAGCCATATGCATACATGGACTCAGTCATAATTTCTTAGTTATTAAAGCCATAAAACAGAGTGACTTTACTCATCAGTGATTTTATTTTTTTATCTGTAAGAAAAATATTTTCCTAAGTGTATCTACAATCTAACTGATAAAATAATAAACATGTGCTTGCCAATAAAATTTCAATGGGATTACTAAAATTAGAGACAATTCAAAAATTGTAAAATTTCAGACAAAGTGATACATAGCTAAGATTTAGTCACTGGTTGGAGTGGCATTAAATTACAATTATTTGTCCATTATTTAATAGGGTCTTGGTTTTCTTTTCTTTTTTTTAAATAATTTATTTTTTCTCAAATCATAATTCATTCACATGGGGGTTATAAACACAGGAAGGCAGGATGTAGGGAAGGGGATGACACTGGAGTGTGTGTGTTCAGGGGGAATACAGATATCTTTTAGAACCAGGTATCAACTGGGTGAAGGTTCAGGGGACAGGTCACTATGACTCTGCCTATGACTCACTTGTTCTTATCTAAGTTGGTATTGTCTGCAGAGGCTACCGATTTGCAAGGTCTATGACTACTCGGACTGGTAAATTTCCACAAAAACTGCCTGTTTACAATATCTTAGAGCCATCTGTTTCAATATTTTTCCACTGAGTCCCAAGACTTGGTGTTAGTATACATGTATGACAGGCCTATTGCTGATTTTAGGCCTATGGCTGATTTTAGGCCTTCAGTGGGTAAGGAGGGATGTCCCTGACATCTCCTCCCTTCTCTAAGTATAGAAGGGCTGTGACAATTCTAAACTTGCGAAGTCGGGGATAGAGGCCTGACCTCCAGTACTTGAAGTGGACCTTGTAATGGCTCCACCCCCCATGTCATTGTCCAGTGAGGCATGAGGGCCATGCCCATCCCGATGTCTTTTTCCTGGAGAGGGGATACTTTTGACATCAACCCCTATGCAGCCATGCTTGTCCCTCAGGGAACCCAGAGAGATATTTTTAACTTTTATTTATACTCCTTTGCAGTGCTTAGCCTCGCAGCCTAAGCAAGAATTCAGATCGCCAGTCAGAGGGGGTTCTGGGTGCCCCCTCTCTGCTTGGTCTAGGGGTGGAAGTCCCCTCTTTTAGGTTGGGTGGAGATGGGTTTTGGGAACACCCTGGATAAAGTAACAACCTCATCTTGAGTCTCGTGGTCCTCCATAGCTAAATTATGATAATGTATCTGAGTAGGTTTTGCTACCAAATTATTTATCTGTTGCTTCACAGAGTTAGTCAGCCTATTTTAGGCCCAGGGACCAGCAGAAATAAGCAAAAAGAACCCAAATAATGGTTCCAAGATGAGAGGAAGTATGGTTGACAACCTTGGAGAGGCTGAAAACCAATTCTTGTACCAGCATTCATCTGTCTCTTTCTCTCTCTGATTTTTCTCAGGGCCTTCACTGACCTATTTCATGCTCTCTTTAACCCTCCTTGTCTTGTCTATGTAAAGGCAACATTCTTCTTTGAGGGTTGTACACAGTCAAGAGCTGTACACAGCCTTTTCTATTGTAATAGAGTAAATCAAGTCCAATAAGGATCTTTGCGATTTTAGGAGGTCTCTTCAGACATGGAAACGAAGGATTTCTTCAGATTAGTGATGTCAATCTCTAGCTGTTTAATGTTCTTGTCAGTGGCCCTTCAAAGGTCTGAGTAGTATAAATTCGGAGGTCAGCATCTGGATTAGAACTTCTAACAGCAGACATCAAGGGTGATTCATTTTTACCTGGAATGGAAAAAGAAGGGAATTCTCTGGGAGATTTCTCTTCCCTAGATGTGAATTGTTATTTATCTTATTTATGGTTGGGCCTGGCTTTGTGGGGGTATCTATTTATTTCATTAATCTTTTTGGTAGCCGGTTAGCTGTGCCTTCTGTGGTATGAAACAGGCCTATCAATCCTCGGCCCCATAAGGGAACTGGGTCTGGGCCATTCCCTTTAAGGGTAAGAGGGTCCTTCCCCATATCTGTGGCAAAGTTTTTGTTAGAGGTAAGCCAATTGCAAAAGAACACACATGGTATTCACTCACTGATTATTGGATATTAGCCCAGAACCTTGAAATACCCAAGATTCAACTCACAGACCACATGAAGCTCATGAAGAAGGAAGACCAAGTGAGGGTCTTGGTTTTCAAGAGGAAAGTTTCTCTTACATTTGACATAATTATGTGAATAGGTTGGCAGTTCAGGCTAAAGAAAACTAGCCATTTGGAGTTGTAAAATATTCAGGACCTATGTCATAAGCACTACCTAGCACACTGCCTGGTGTAAATTAGATTTTAAAATATGATTACTCTGAAAATTATATTTTATTCACCAAATACCTTCACTGGCATCATCAAAAATGAAGTGGAAGTATAATAAATACAAGCATGAGGGTGACCACTTTAAAATTTAATTACCCTACAAATCTTCAAGATGGGATGTGTGCATGTGTATCTGGCTGTTTACACTGCTTATATAAATAAGCTTGTACATCATTAATATAGTTGAAATATGTAAGCATCTTGTGATGTTAGCATAGGTCTCCAAGGGCTTCTCTTTCTAGGACTGCTTCTAGTGCCCATTCAGTTGTAAAATCTTGGAAATCAGTGCCTCTAATTCATTCCAATAGATCTCCAACTCATGCAGCAGGGTCATGAATAGAATTTGTGGCAGTCTCCTGAGTCTTGTCGCAGTGAATTATGTTTCTTTTTAACATGAAATTTATAACTTTAAGATGGGCAAAAGTGAGCTGACTTTCCTGAGGTCAATGACTACAGCTGTCATTGGTCAGCCATCAAGCCTGTCTCTTAGCAACAGGACAGGCTATGTCAAATGACCATGGTGCCTTAGGTTACCAATATTTCAATCCAGATTTGTTTAACCCTGAGAAAAGATGATAGAACTCCAGCAGAGAACTCAAGTCTTGATAGATTTTGTAACTTTGTATCTCAAATGGCAGTCACTTATTATAACATATACAAACATGTTTAATGCACTAAGCGAGATGTGATTCTTTTTCTCCTCTGAGGCAGAGTTTCTCTGTGTAACTTTGGCTGTTCAGGAATTCTGTAGATCAAGCAGGCCTTGAAATCAGAGATTCACCTGCCTTTGCCTCCTGAGTGCTGGGATTAAAGGCATGTACCATAACAGCCCTGCAAATTTTTATTCTTACACCTATATTTGTTATACTTTAGAAAAATTTAATGAAAATGAACACACATGAAAATTTCGGCATTAAGTCATACTATGCAGAAACTACATTGCTCTATCATACTTGGTAATGTACAAGAAGAGAATAATCACCAGGAAACAATCCAAATATCATTTTAATCTTGGTTTTACCATCTCCAGAACTTAGATAAATACAGTTCTGTCATCTAAACTACCAAGTCCACAGATACTTGTTTTAACAACATGAGTTGACTACCAAACAATATAATATGTCGAAGAGGAAACAAGAATGTCCTGTAGGGAGGAACCATAGTGCATTTGAGTTGGCATGGTGCTATTTGAAGATGGACTTAGATTAGTGAAATGTGCACTCTGAAAAATCTAGGGCAACATTGTCTAGTCTGGGGTAGATATACACAGGGTCAGGAAACTGAACAGAGGAATATAGCAGTGGGGGATGGGGAACTGGGAGTAGTCACCAGTAAGTCCCAGATGCCAAGAAAGCAAGAGGCTTCCAGTACCCAATGGGGATGACGTTAGCTGAAATACCCAACAAAGTGGATAAAGAACACTGAGCATGGGGACCCCAGTGGAGGTGTTAGGGGAAGGCCTGAAGTAGCTGAAGGGGTTTTCAGCTCCATAGGAAGAACACCAACATCAACCAACCAGAACCCTTAGAGCTCCCAAGGACTAAACTATCAACCAAAGGGTACACATGGAGGAACTCATGGCTACAGTTGCATACGTAGCAGAGGATTGCTTTATCTGGCATCAATGGGAGAAGAGGCCCTTTGTCCAGTGAAGGCTTGATGCCCCATTGTAGGGGAATGCTACGGTGGTGAGGCAGGAGTGGGTGGGTAGGTGGGGAGCACCCTCATAGAGGCAGGGGAGGGGGTATGGGATATGAGAGTTACAGAGGAGAAACTGAGAAGGAGGATAACATTTGAAAAAAGTAAAGATACAGAGAAAGATATGCTAACCCAGCATCAAGGAAGATGGAACAGTTCAACTACATTCATATGAAATGGAGTCAGCAAACAAACTGAAGTAGAGGAGATAAAGAGGGTCAGATTGGAGAATTTCATGATATTAAAGATGACAGTTCTCAAAAAAGAAAAATATAACAACAGATGAGTAGAACTAACAATGAAACACAACAGACAGTATAGGGTGAAAACTGACAGAAATCAGCAAAGAACATCAAAGATTCATAGGTAAATTTGTAAACAAAAACAAAAATAAAAAGACTTGTCCAGCAGTAATCCTGATCTATGTGGTACCTACAGAACATTATAGTTAACAACAGAAAACCACAATTCTTCTGAAGCTCACACCAAATGTATCCCAAGATAAACCGGACCATGAGACAGATTCCTGCAGTTTTACAGGACAAGATTCATGCAAAGGGTAGTTTCTGTCACAGTAGAGTAAACTGAGAAATCATTAATAGAAAAATAGATAAAATGCTCACTGATTTAGAAAATAAACTACACACTTGAAAACCTCAACAGCCAAACAACTCTGTTAATAGCTTAATTCTATGCAGTGAGTTTTGCAGAGTTCAGAACAAGAAAGTCATAACAGCAGCCTGTTGGGGTCTTTGACGAGTAAGCAGCCATGCTAAAAGTCCACTTCACACATGGCACTGCAGCACACACTCCTGAGATTCATGTCTTCGAACACTTGATTCCCCCACCTTTGCTGTATCAAATCAACCACCCAATAATCAACATCAACCCTCTTGCTGTAAGAGTTAAGCTGGATAGCCACTGACCCCAGGCTCTGAATCTTGCTATATTTTGTTGCCTTGGGCCCCATATATTTTTCTCTGGAGTTATAGATATATGGACACCATGATTTGCAAATGCCCATCCCTTTTGCATTCTTGTTGCATTCATACCTAAGATTATAAGACAAAAACTATCACAAAATATCTGTAGTGTGTGAAATACAACAGAAACCTAGTCCTGAAATCTGATATTGTGTGGGTTTGGGGATTGCCTGAGGTTTGGACTGTACATGCCACTGTCCTGTGCCAGTGTGTCCTTCTACTTCCACATCCCTATAGGGGTGAGGCTAATCTGTCCCACATACAGCTGCTTTTCTGGAAGTTTCAACAGGAATACAAAATAAGTTTTCATTGTTATTACTGTTTATTTCATTTTAGCATTTTATAAATCTCAACAATAATAAAACCTACAGCTGATACGTAGGTATCCATACTTTGAAAAGTACCAAAAATAAAGATTAGTAAATAATTATATATAAAGAAATTGGGAAGAAAGTGAGGTGAGGTGGAAGCAGAAGGAGTGCCACTACCCAAAACAACACTTAAAAACATTTGAACTAACTGAAAATACAACTTGTTAAAACCACAAAAATTTTCTCTAAAAGAAAGTTTACATAGACAATATTGAATTTGCGTATTTAAAAGGCAAAAATGTTAGGTCAACAACCTAAGGTGTCAATAGGTAAATATAATAGAAGTGTGCGTACACATTAGTTGTATCAAAGGTAGGCTTGTGTATCTCCTGACATTTCAGAACATGGAATGCATCTTTTGGCTCACAGGTCTAGATTTGTGAACTCTGAAATATCCTATAGACTACTATTATAAATTCAGGGTGAGGCAGAATTCAGACATGCATGAAAACCAACAAGAATAGTCCAGCACATGCCATAGCCTTGGTAGACCTGGATCCTGATATTTTCACAATTGTCTTTGCATATATCAAAATGAACAAGGAATACAATGAAAATAGAATTATTGAAAAAAGCTTGAAATAATCCTGTTTCTTTTATACACATGAGTTCTCACTTACAGTCGAGTAAGTCAGTGCATCTTAACTACAGTGTAGAACTTGCAGGTTATAAATGTGAACTACTTAAAGTCTTCTTATGAATTTAGAGTTCCAGAAGCACATAGAAGATTTGTGCCTTCCATATTAGACCTAAATTTCAAGGTAGTGTTGATTCATGTGTCTGGATTGTATTTTAAAGAGGCACTCTTTCAGAAAATGAAACTTGACAGAATTAAGTTGCTTATGGGTAGGAAGGATCTTGCCTAACTTCTAGAACGTCATTTAAATTAAATAAGTTCGGCGAATAAAAATGAGTTTGGAAAGATGTGTGATTTGGTGATGTATCTTAGAGATAATGCTTACAAAGCATGCATCACGTCTGAAGTTCAGTTCCGAGGCCTGTTTCATCTCTAGCTCCAGCCTGTTAGTCTTCCCCCACCTGCCAAAGTAAAGGAGGACAAAGAATTTACCTTAGTGTAGATAGAGGGAACTTGCTCAGCATGTATAAAGTTCTGGGTTCAAACCCTGGGAAGGAAAAAAAGTTACATTTCATAAAAGAAATACTTGTACTAAACTTTTAGCAAGGACAAATTTACTGTATTAAAATGTGTTTGAAAGTGGTTTCATAAAGAAGTGACCATCACACTAGTATAGGTGGTATACAAGCTAAATAGCTATGTTATCAGCAACTCACCCACTTCCCACATCTAGATCACTGTGAAGCAACTCTCAAATATCAATGGCATCTCCTCCATAAGTGTTTCACAATATTTTGAAATGCGAACATTTAAGAATATAATATTTCTAAGAAAGAGTTGCTTAATATATTTTGATAAATAACCAATGGATAAATTGTCTCATAAATGTATTTTTATTTTATTAAATGTTTGATTCAATAACAAAATAAGTTCGTATTTTATGATTGGTTGACATAGTTTGTGTTTTTTTCAATTTCTTAATTTTTCTTGCCTCTCATTTTCTGAGGAAAACAGTCATTAATGCTACAGATATTATAGACATAGGCCTCTGGATTGCCAAGCATATGCAAATATATTCTTTTACTTTCTACATTAGCCATAAAATACTTTAAATTTAGATTAAATTCCAGTATAGTTTTGAAGATGTAAGAGTTGGTTAACGTTATAGCTGAGAGTTGATAAATTCGTAGATCTAATAATTTAGGGGTTGTAAAGAATTGATTTCCAATTCAGCCTAAAAACTTCTAGTAAAGAGGGAGTCCCACTCATTTCTTACCCCTGTGCAACATTTTTCCTTGTGTTCCCACAGTTTCAAGTTAATTAATTGAGTTAATAATGTTCAGCAACACTAAATAATTAAGACATCTCCATAACTTAACTGCAATGTATAGACCTCAATATTCAAACATATGCATTTGTCTCTAATTATTATTGGTTTACTTATCCATTTTTACAGCCTCAAAATCTTTCTATTTTGAGTATGATTGTTTGGCATAGTTATTCATTTTTATAGTTTTTTTAAACTTTTTTTTGTTGTTTCTCTTTTGTGCTTATACATGTGACCAGTTGTCTCCATGGAGACCAAGTTGGCATCAAATTATTGATGATGCTCCTTCCCCAGGTTAGAGTACTGGGATAACAGCTTCATGAAACCACATTCAGCTTCGTTTCTTAAATGGATCAATGATCTAGGATCATCTCGTCTATTTTCTGTTCTAAAACTGAAGCTATCCATTCTCTCAAGGAATTCTAGATTCTTCTGTATTTTGTTTCTTTTAAAGATAACATGGTGAATAAATCTGGATGCGAATGGTGTTTGCTGCCACTCAGCTGATTTTTTATTTACTCACATCCTACTAAGAGCTATAGACAATGCTGCTTATTTTAAATAAAATATATAATGAACTTATGAAAAGACAGTTGCTGGGGTTTGAGTATCTTCCTTAAAATATCAATTTCTAATTCTGCCTTATCCTAAAAATGTCATTTTTTAAGTATGTTTTTAACTGAAATAGAATTGTATCATTTTTCCCCTCCCTTTCTTTTATCCAGCCCCTTCCAGCTGCACTCCCAGAATCTTTCCTACATTCACCTCCGTCTCTCAAGTTAGTAGCCTAATTTTTTAAATTTTAATTGTTACATATTCAGATATATATATATATATATATGTATGCTTAGATAGATAGATAGATAGATAGATGATAGATAGATAGATAGATGATAGATAGATGATAGATAGATAGATAGATAGATAGATAGATAGATAGATAGATAGATGTATCCTGTTGAGTACATGTTTGTTGATGGTATGTTTGAGGTTTCAAAGCTGACCAAATGCATTAGACAACCAATAAGGAGATTCATCTCTGAAAGAAGGTAATTGTTCTTCGAACATTAATTTGTGTCCTGTGGTTCTTTGTATTGGAGCAGGACATTTTATGTTAACATGTTCATTAATATGAGCATTGTCTTAGTTTTGTTCACACAGATACTTCTAGGAAAGACTTTCACAGCAGATTTCCTGGTATTGTGGTTCTTATAATCTTCCTGTTCCCTCTTTCCCGATATTCTCTGATCCATAAATGCAGGAGCTATGATGCATATGTATCCTTTGGGGCTGTGATACCCATGATCTGTTGATCTCTGCATTGTGTTCAGTTTTGGTTTTCTGTGATGGTCTCTATTTGCTCCATAGTAGGCTTCTTTAATGAAGGGTGACGTATCTGTGGGTATAAGCATAAGCTTGAGAATGTAGTAAGGAATCATGACAAGTGAGAGTAGTAGATTCTTTTCTGAAGTCTATGAACCCACAGATAGCTGATTAGCTTTTCCAGTGTTGCGGGGATTTCTCTGAAATGAGCCCTATGGCATCAATGAGAGTGAAAAGAGATGTGACAGGTGAACCAAAGCCAGGCTAGATCCCAAAAGATCTCTGCTCTGGATTCTGCTCATATTTTCATTTTATATATCAAAATCACATAGGTGGAGTGAGCAAACAAGCTAGGTTTCACAGAAGTATAACTGGAAGCCAACAAAGTTGGTAGTAGTAGTAGTAGCAGCAACAGCAGCAGCAGCATTTGATCTTTATTTACAATCCAGTCATTATCTCCCTCCCTGTCTGCCCTCTGTCTGCTCCTCATCCCATTCCTCTCCTGTCTCCAAATGGATGTCCTCCTAAACTTCCCCTACCAAACCTCCCCACTCCATGAGACCTCAAGTCTCTCAAGGGTTAAGTGCTTCTTCACTCACTGAGGCCAGACCAGGCAGTCCTCTGCTATATGTGTCTGGGGCCTCATATCGGCTGCCTGGTTGGAGGCTCAGTGTCTGAGAGATCTTGGGGTCCAGGTTAGTTGAGACTGGTGATCTTCAATTCATATGGGGTTGCCCTTCTCTACAACTTCTCCCAGCTTCCCCTAATTCAACCTCAGGGGTACCTGGTTTCTGTCCATTGTTTGGGTCTAAGTATCTGCTTCTGACTCAGCTGCTTGCTGGGCCTCTCCAACTGCAGCCATGCTAGGCTCCTGTCTGTAATTACCGTAGCTTCAGTAATAGTATCAGGCCTTGGTCTCTGGTACATTCTAGAACCCCTATCACCTCCTACCTCTGGAGGTTGCCTGTTTCCACTCTTTATTTTGACTCTCACAGCTTCACACTGGTCCCACCACCCCGATACCTGATAATGTTCCCCTTTTCTCCTTCTTGTACCCTCTCCTACCCAGATCTCTCTCTCCCTCTCTCTGTCTCCCATGATTTCTCTCTTTTCCCTCTCAATTTAGATTGAGCCATTCTTCTTTGGGCCCTTTGGCTTGTTAAGCTTCTTGGGTTCTGTGGATTATATCCTGGTTATTCTGTGTTTTCGGCAAATATCCATTTATTAGTGAGTATATACCATGCATGTCCTTTTGGGTCTATGTTACCTAACTCAGCATGATACTTTCAAATTCCATCATTTGCCTGCAAAACTCATAATGTCCTTGTTCTCAATAGCTGAGTAGTATTCCATTGTGTAAATGAACCACAGTTTCTGTATCCATTCTTCCATTGTGGGACATCTTTTTTTTTTTTTCAGCTTCTGGCTATTACACATAAGGAACATAGTTGAGCACATACCCCTGTGGCATGATGGGGCATCTATTGGGTATATGCTCAAGAGTGGTATAGTTGAGTCTTCAGGTAGACCTATTTCCAATTTTCTGAGGAACTTCCAGATTGGTTTCCAGACTAGTTGTACCAGTTTGCAATCCTACCAGCAATGGAGGAATGTTACTCTTTCTTCACATCCTCATCAACATGTGCTGTCACTTGAGATATTTTATCTTAGATACTATGATTGGTGTAAGGTCAAATATCAGGGCCCTTTTGATTTTCTTTTGCCTGATGACTAAAGACTTGGAACATTTAAGTGTATCTCAGCCATTCAAGATTCCTCTGTTGTGAATTCTCTGTTTAGATTTATACCCCATTTTTGACTGAGTTGTTTGTTTTTTGATCATCTCATTAGATACTGAAAAGCATTTGGTAAAACACAAAAACCCTTCATGTTAAAAGTATTGGACACATCAGGAATTTATGGCCCATACCTTAACATAATAAAAACAATATACAGCAAACAAGCAATCAATATCAAATTAAATGGAGAGATAATTGAAGCCATTCCACAAAATCAGGGTCAAGACAAAGCTGCCCACTCTCCCCATATCTATTCAATATAGTACTCAAAGTTCTAGGTAGAGCAATAAGTCAACAAATGGAGACCAAGGTGATAGAAATTGGCAAAGAAGTCAAGGTATCACTATTTGCAGATTATATGGTAGTATATACATAAGCAACCCCAAAAATTCTACCAGACAACTTCTATAGCTGATAAACAATGTCAGTAACGTGACAGGATATAAAATTAACTCAAATACATCAGTGGCCTTTTTTTATACAAATGATGACTGGGTTGAAAAAGAAATTAGGGAAATAACACAATTGTCACACATAATAGAAAATATCTTGGGGTAACTCTAGCCAAACAAGTAAAAGATATGTATGAGAATAACTTCAAGTTTCTCAAGAAATAAATTGAGAAAGACTTCAAAAAATGAAGAGGTCTTCCGTGCTCATGGATTGATAGAATTAATGTAGTAAAAATAGTCATCCTACCAAAAGCAAGCTACAGATTCAATGCAATCCCCATCAAAATTCCAACACAATTCTTCAAATGCATAGAAAGAACAATTCTCAATTTCATATAGAAAAACAAAAAACCCAGGATAACTCAAACAATTCTTAACAATAAAGAGCTTGTGGGGGAATCACCATCCCTGACCTCAAGCTTTACTACAAAGCAATAGTGATAAAAAACTGCATGGTACTGGTACAGAGACAGACAGGTGGATCAATTGAATAGAACTTAGAACCAGAAATAAAACCACAAAGTTGTGGACATTTGATCTTTGACAAAGAAGCCAAAAATATACAATGTAAAAAAGAAGACATCTTCAATAAATGGTGCTGGTCTAACTGGCACCCTGTATGTAAAAAAACAGAAAATAGATCCATATTTGTCACCTAATAGATTTGCCAATCTAATAAAAGAGAAAGTTGAAAAGTGCCTCAAACTCATTGACACGGGGTTGGGGGAATTTCCTAAGCAGAACTCCAATGGCTCAGGCTCTGAGATCAAGAGTTGATAAATGAAATCTCATGAAATTGAAAAGCTTCTGTAAGGCAAAGTACATAATCAATAGGACAAATCGGCAACCTACAGATTAGGAAAAATCTTCACTAACCCCACATCCAAAAGAGGGCTAATATGCAAGATATATAAAGAATTCAACAAGCTAACCTCCAGAAAACCAGCCAGCATAGTGTTAAGGGCAACAACCAATTGTTTCAATGTTTTTTTCCACATCATTCCCATAGCAAGTAAGGTCATTCTTGGCAAATAGGCAGTACAAGGAATGCTTTGAGTAAATCACTATATAAAACAACAAATTAACTTGGTCTTTCCTATATTATTATACTTCATGAGTACCAGTAATGAGTTCTTACATGTAGAGTGGTTCTGAATTCCAATTAGAAGATTGCTGAGTTACCACCAACATGTAAGTGCCATTTATTGCATGTTTATGTATATCTTGTCATGTTGGTAGTTGTCATGCTTCATAGCTTTCAAAGCCAAGTAGAACTTTCAGGTGTCTCCCTTTATCAGCAGATTTCCTTGTACTTTATCGAAATGTGTCAGCTTCAGGTGAGACATTTCCAAGGACTACATTGATATGATAATCTATATTGTTTGGAGAGTCACTTGAACTAGCATGGCAAAGGAAAGATTTCCTGTGCTAAGGTTCTAAGGCACTAAGGTTCAATTAAATAAAATGAAACCATGGCTTTGAGAGAGATCATGGGCTTACAAAAGAAGAGTTGGAGGAAAGGGGAAGAGAAATGGTCTAATTTTATTATAATTAATAAATAAGTATTTTAAAAATTGAACAGCTTCATTCCCTACTTCTCAAATATTTTTGCTGAGACTACTATCAAAACCAAATAAATATTTTGTTCTTTATCTTCAACTTTTTCAGTGACAGGCACATTGCTTCCAACTGTTCCAATTGTTCCATATTGTTACAGATTGGTATGCAGACTGCTAGTCAACTGCCACTAAAAGATAACACTTGATCCCTTGTCAGTCCTCAAACCTTCTCTTATTCAGCATGTAAATAACTAGGAGACAGGTCAGACAGATATACCTACAGGAAATTATAAAGTATTGGCGTTTTCACTGATAGATTTTTGTAGCTCAACAAAGGGAACCATCACAAGCAATTTCTGTTGCATAATTATCTAAAACTGCTAATGATTCTACACACCAAAAATAGGGGGCAAACATCTTCTGTCAATAATTAAAAGTTTTCATCTTATTTTTAAACTGTAGCCATGTAAGGTTGACATATTTAGCTTATGTAAGAGTAAAGACAGCAGTTAATGCCATGTATGGAAAGGAACATATTAAATTGGAGTTGGAGATAAAACTAGTGCATTTGAAGTGCAGGCCACTTTCTGCGTTTGTCATTTTTCAATTTTTAAAGGTTCTCTTCCATTTTTAATTTCCAATGTAAACCTTGTCTCTATGTCTAAAATGTGAAGTGTATAATTACATGCTGTCTTCAGAAATGGCATTGATGTTTGAAATGTATTAAATTAGTTGTCATCACTATGCATTCTCTGATAAATATTTTTATAAACAGCAATAGAAATTGTGACTGCTTATTTTCTAACTCTTTTGGTCTTATTTTGAAATTTGTCAGTTTTTTTTTCTGACTACAGACACTCACACAAATCTTTTCTATTTTCAGATATATTTTGTATTTTGTTGTTTTTATTGCAGATATAAATTTACAGCATTCACTTTTAGGATACACGGCTTGGATCAAAAAATACTTATTTTCCCATATCAGTTAATTACTTAATGCATATTAATGGACAGATTTCAAAATTACCTGATATTTATACCATGAAGAAAATCTAAATGTTTGCGACCTGTGGTAGTGCTTGTTTCTTTTGATTTATGTAATACTAACATTTAACTCTGGCTATTGTACATACCCATCAGGTGTCTCACTATTAAGCCACATTGCCTCACCGTGCTTCTTTTTAAAGTTAGCGAAAACTAAGTACCTCCGAATAAATAAATAAATAGGTGCATACCCTCAAAATTGATTTTAAAAATAAGATAAAGTTTATGTTAAAGATGGGTTAATACAGAAATAGAACTCATAAGTTTATCTGGTTTGAAACAGAGGTTGAGATGAATAAGAATGAACATATAGAGGTATAGAAAACAATAATCTTGGTCATCCCCCAGAGTCTTTTCACTGCTAATGTGAAAAATAATTCGGAAAAAAAACCTTATTTCAATTACTATTAGATCTTCAATTTTGACAAGGCACATGAAAGTTATTTGTAGGCTTTTGATTAGAAAAAAATCTACTAATATCAAACCAGCTTTCACTACGTTTCATGTTTTGTTAGGCAACATTAGTCGTCCACTTATTTCTCTTCCTCTTTCGGAATATGTGTACTAAACTTCTGATTTCTCAGTGACTTCCTTTCTTCCTTTCTTGGTCAGAGTAGGGGTAATGACCAGTTTTGAGCTTATCACTCAGAGTAGAAATAATGTGTCTACCGACACAAATGTTTGTTATTGTAATTTCTGCACTATGTTAAAATGCAAACAGTTATTTTTTAATAGTTCACTCAATCTCAGCCCACACCCTCAGAATAAGTAGCTTCCTTAAAGTCACATCAACACATACATATTGTTAAGACTAATGCAGAAATTTGGTTTGTTGGAAGGCTAATAAAGTCTCCAACTTGATCCATAGATTACAGAAAAAGGTAAACTTGTGTTTTTCACAGAGATAAAGTCCGCTGGAATCACCAAGAGTGGACAGCTGCTAATAATACTTAGAGTTCTGAGAAAATAAGGAATCCAGGCAATCTCTGACAGTGTTCCATTGCCTTTTCCTCCCAATCAGAGATAGTATAGGAGTACGTATGGCAGTACTTTTATGGTTACTACTGTGAGATGTGTATCTGATGCTCTTGTGTATGACATGCCTTCATGCACTACAAACCTTCCAAGTAATACTCTTTAGGATCTTGTTTAATGAAAGTCTCTTCACAGAAAACTACCCTCTTGTCATCCGTACTGCCTTCCTTAGGTAAATTTGATAGCTATCCCATTCAGTTGTGTTATTTGTCCTCGAATCACATGGGTTCATTGCTGACTGGTTCACACTGACTACTGAAAATCAGCTACTTGCATTTACCGTTCCATGATAGTTCAGTGTGTTTTCTTCTGGCTGCTTCTTCTGGTGTTCCTACTTAAATGTTTGCTCTGCAGTTTCATGTCATATATGTCTTGGTAACAGGAATTATTTTAATTCACCTAGTATTCAGTGGAATTCCTGAATGTTTTCATTGTTACTTTGTCAAGAGAAAAGTCTGAATCTTGTATTTCTGAAGTGATTTCTTATTGTTTTAGTTGTTTTTATTTATCTTCCACTCATTGCTCCCCTCAATCCTCCCTCCCACAACTCCTCATCCCATTCTTCTTCCCCATTGCCTCCACAAGAGTGTTCCCCCCCCACCAGACTTCCCTCTTCCCTGGGGTCTCACATCTCTCTAATTAAGTGCATCTTCTCCCACTGAGGCCTGACCAGGCAGACTTCTGCTCTTTTTGTGCCAGGGGCCTACGGAAGGCCCATGTGTGCTCCTGGTTGGTGGTTCAGTCTCTGAGAGTTTCCTGAGGTTTGGGTTAAATGAGTCTGCCGGTCTTCTAATGAAGTCACTCTCCCCTTCAGCTTCTTCAAATTTTCTCTTATAATTCAACTATAGGGGTCATCAATTTCAGTCCGATGGTTGGATGTATCTGCTTCTGTCTTAGTCAGCTCCTGGTAGGGCCTCTCAGGGAAAAGCCATGCCAGACTCCAGTCTGTAAGCACATCATAGCATCAGTAATAGTGTCAAGCCTTGATACCCCCTTCTCCCATAAGATAGATCTCAAATTAGGCCAGTCACTGGACAGCCTTTCCTTCAGTCTCTTCTCCATTTTTGCCTTTGCAGTTCTTTTAGACAGGAATAATTCTGGATCAGAAATTTTGACTGTGGGTTTATAACCCTATCCTTCCCCTCGAGGCCTTGTCTACCTGCTGGAAGTGGACTCTTCGAGTTCTCTCTTCCCATTGTTGGGCATTTTGGCAAAGGTCACCCTCATTGAATCCTTAGAGTCTCTTACCTCCCTGGTCTCTGGTGCATTATAGAGGGTCTTCCCACCGTCCATGCCCACCCACCCCAGGCTGCTTATTTACATTCATTCTCATGGCCCTCTGGGCTTCTCTCCTGTCCTCACCACCATACCTGATCTTGTTCCCCCTTTACCCTCCTCCTCCTCTCTCCCACTGGGTTCCTTCCTCCCTCTGCCTAAAGTGATTATTTTCTTCCCCCTTCTACATAGGACTGAAGCATTCTCACTTGCATGCTTCTGTTTGTTAACCATCTTACAGTCTGTTTGTTGTATCCTAGGTATTTTGTACTTTTTGGCTAATATCCACTTATCAGTGAGTACATACCATGCATGTCTTTTGGGGTCTGAGTTACCTCACTCAGGATGATATTTTCTAATTACATCCATTTGCCTGAAAAATTCATGATGTCCTCATTTTTAACAGCTTAACAGTATTTCATTATGTAAATGAAACACATTTTCTGTATCCATTCTTCTGTTCTGGGACACCTGGGTTGTTTCCAGTTTCTGGCTATTACAAATAAGCCTTCTATGAACATGGTAGAGCACATATTCTTGTGGTATGGTGGGGCACCTTCTGGGTATATGACCAAGTTTGGTATAGCTAGGTCTTCAAGTAGAACTATTTCCAATTTTCTGAGAAAGAAACAGATTAATTTCCAGGGTGGTTGTACCAGTTTACAATCCCAACAGCAGTGGAGGAGTGTTCCTATTTCTCTACATCCTTGCCAACAGGTGTTGTCACTTGAGTTTTTGATCTTAGCCATTCTGATTGGTGTAAGGTAGAATCTCAGGGTCGTTTTGATTTGCATTTCTCTGATGACTAAGGACTTTGAACATTTCTTTAAGTACTTTTCTGCCATTCTTTTGTTGTGAATTCTCTGTTTAGCTCTGTTCCCCATTTTTTATTAGGTTATTTGGTTTTTTGGAGGTTAACTTCTTGAGATTTTCATGTATTTTGAATATTAGCCCTCTGTCAGATGTAGGGTTAGTGAAGTTTTCTTTCCTAATCTGTAGGTTGCGGATTTGTCCGATTGATGGTGTCTTTTGCCTTATAGAAGCTTTTCACTTTCATGAAGTCTGATTTATCAATTCTTGATCTTATAGCCTGAGCCATTTCTCCCTGTGCTGATGTGTTCAATGCTCTTTCCCAGTTTCTCTCCTATTATATTCAATATATCTCGTTTTATGTTGAGGTCTTTGGTCCACTTGGACTTGAGCTTTGTTCAAGGTGACAAATATGGACTCATATTCATTCTCCTACATACAGACAGCCAGTTAGACCATCACCATTTATTGAATATGCTTTCTTTTTCCACTGAATGTTTTTTGGCTTCTTTGTCAAAAATCAATTGTCTATAGCTACGTGGGTATACTTCTGGGTCTATTCTGGGTATACTTCTTTGATTCTATTCCGTTGATCTATCTCTGTACCAAAACCATGTGGTTTGTTACTTTTAATGTTGTTCTATTTTGCATGTCACATATTTCTACATTATATGAACCCTTGCCATAGAACAAAATAACTTTCAGATGGTTTAACAAATGCCTGTGTCCTAGGTCTCATGATACATATAACTCCTTCCCTTGGGTTGCTGTATAGGGTCTGTAACTTAATTCTAGTAAACATAATATACCGAAATTGATAAAATTCTTCATCTGTGACTTTGTTACTCTATGATTATTAGTCTTGAATGTAGGCTTAGTTAAGATTCTGCTTGCTACTTTAGATCAATGAAATTAGTGACTAGGTAAGAAGCCTCCTATGCAAGAAAATGAGAACATACTTTAGACAAGATCCAGAAGCTAAGCTTTTATTTTCACAAGTGTAGGCAAATGATTTCTGCAATGATCTGAGCAACAGGGAAAGCAAGCCCAGATCTATTAACATTCAGATGTAAACTAATATGTTAGTGTTTCCTTGCACAAGACATAGGCATATAATCTGCTGCCAGATATCTGATCCTCAGAAACAACTGTGGGATATTAAATGTGTGCTGCTTCACACTGCTGTGTTTTTCATAATTTTTATACAATGTTAAGATTAATGCATGCCTAAATTTAATTTACAATATTGTCTGCATTTGATAAAAAGTTATATTCTCACATTTTGCACAAAAATATCTTTAGAACAACATTTGTCTTTTTTTGTACTTTAGTAAATGTAATTCTAAAGTTTATATTTTATTCTGGTTCAAATGTAAATGTTGATTTTCATTATCTGGATATATGCTCTCACACACTACTCTGCAAAGTAGAAAAATGGTGTTTCCAAGCTCATTTTTTAAACCAGTATTATCCTAATATTAAAGGGAAGTAAAACTCAAAGAAAAAACCTATAGAACAATTTTCCTGATGAACATACATGCAAAATTCTCAGCAAATGCTTTGCAAACTGAATTCAAGATCATAAAAATAATCACTCATCATTACAAAACTATAAAAATAAACATATTGTGCAAGTGTATAGAACAGAAGACCTAGACAAGATCCTACACAACTAAAGATACATGGATTTTAACAAAATACCAAAAGCACAGACTGTAGAAGAAACTGTAGAAAATACATTCAATAAATAGTGCTAGGAAAATAGAATATCAACATGTAGAATAATGAAGCTATTCTTATTTCTTACTGTGCATAAACTCAAGTGCAAACAGATCAAGGACTGCAACTAAGGCCAGATAGCTTGACACTGCTAGAGGAAAAGAGAGAATCTATTTCAACACATCATTACAGTTAGACTTTTAAATTTTTTAAAATTAAAATAGATTCCTTGAAGGGCATCAATGAGAGGAAAGGTCCTTGGTCCTATGAAGCCTCGATGTCTCAGTGTAGGGGAATGCCAGGGCAGGGAAGCAGGAGTGAGTGAGTAAGTGGATGGGTGGGTGAGTGGGTGAGTGGGTGAGTGGGTGAGCAAGTGGGTGGGTGGGCACTCTCAAAGAAGCAGGGGGAGGGAGTACAGGAGAGGGAGTTTGTAGAGGAGAAATCAGGAAAGGGGATAACATGTGAAGTGTAAATAAATAAAATATCCAATAAAAATATAAATTAAAAAAATTCTTAACAATTTGTCCTTGCCCAAACAAATAAAGTAAATGACAAATAAATTTTTAGAAGTGAAAAATAAAATAGATTCCTCTCTTATACAATAAATTCTCAACACAGTTTCCCCTCTGCCAACTCCTTCCAGCACTCCCCCACCTCACCTCTTCCCCAGATTCATTCTCTGCCCATTTCCTCTTCAGAAAAAAGTAGGACTCCAGGAGATGGCTTCCAAACAGAACAAAACAAGGGACAATGATAGAAAGCAAAAGCCCTCCTATAAAGGCTAAACAAGGCAACCCAATAGGAGGAAAAGAGTCTCAAAAAGAGACATAAGTCAGAGATGTACCTGCTTCCCTGTTAGAAGTCCCACAAAAACACCAAACTAACAGTCAAAACAGGCATGCAGAGGACCTGGTACAGACCTGTGCAGGGTTGCGATTTCAGTCTCCTGAGCCCAAGTGAACCCGACTTAGTTCTTTCAGTTGTAGATGTAGATGTTTTTGTGGTACCCTTCATCTCCTCTGACTTCTAGAGTCCTTCTGTCTGCTCCACCACTTCCTGAGAGGAGGGACCTGATGGAGACAAACAAGTAAGACTGCCTCTTTACATAACGGCTGATTGTGGGTCTCTGCACATACTCATTCCTATATGCTGCTGGAGGAAGCATTTGATGAAGACTTGACAATCTATAGCAGAATGTCATTAGTAGTCATTTCACTACTCTTAGTTGGTTTGATGGTTTAAGTTGTTTGTTTGTTTTATTTTATTTTGTTGTTTTTAATTTTTTTCCCAGTGACATTTGGTTCTACCAACGGTCTCTACATAGACTTTTAATTTTTTTCAGTTTCTATATAAATACTATTTTTAACTGGATATTTTATTTATTTACAATACAGATGTCATCCCCTTTTCCTATTTCTCCTCCCTAGAATCCCCTATCTCATCACTCCTCCTCCTTTATGCTTTTATACCATTTTGATTACATGCATGTATTAAGGTCAGTTCTAGGTTGAGAGTCTAGCAATACAATAGATGCAAATAGTCAAGGAACAAGTAATACAATAAACACAAACAGTCAAAGAAAAATCAAGGCATTAAACCCAATTACATGAACACTACTGTGATCACTGCTTCTAAGGGCTTATCAGAATGACTAAAGTATCTGAGCCTACTTCCCAGTCCTAGCCCAAGATCATTTTCATGTCCGAATCCTACTTCCTTGTTCTAGCTTAAAATTTAGATTCCTGTCTGAAATCACTTCTTTGTTCTAGCCTAATATTTAGGTTCTTGCCTGAGATTACTTCTTTGTTCTAGTCTAAGATTTACATTCCTACCTGAAATTACTCTTTATTCTAGCCTAATGTCAGATTCCTGCCTGAAGCCTACTTCCTTGTCCTTGGCCCATGTCAGATTCTTGCCAAGCAATCCCAAAGGCTCTCTGCCTCTCCCCCTTTTTTATTTCATTAATAAGACTGAGCCTGTCTTAGGTCATTCTGACTAGAATGCCTTCCTTACCCATCATGGATTATGAATTATCAAAAGCAATGCACTTATATCTTAGGTTTGCAAGGCTCTATGAAGAATCTTACCAGTCCTTGGCTTGCCAGCCTGTTAATTTAATAACTCTGTCTAGGGGTCCATTTTCAGGATCAAGCCAGGTACTTGCCTGCCAACATATTGATGTTGTTAGATAGACTTTTTAGACTTGACACAAGTATCATAGAAAGTTAGACCAGGAAATGACAAATGGGACCTCATGAAACAAACAAACAAACAAAAAAAAAAAGCTCTATTTCTAGAAGGACACTTTGTTTTCAAAATTTTTATTTGCAGATTTTAATTAATGTGTAATTACATTATTCCTCTCTCCTTCTTCATCTAACCCTTTCTGTGCCTCCCTTTGTTCCCTCTAAAATTCATGGACACTTTTTTCATTTTTATTTACACACACACACACACACACACACACACACACACTGAACAGAATGGGATAAAATCGATGCCATCCACAAATCTGACAGGGAATTAGTTTCTAGACTACACAAAAAACTAAAGAATAGCATAACGCCAAACAAAGAATCTACCTAATTAAAATAAAAGGCAAAATATTAAACAGAGTTCTCAGAACAAAAACTACAAATAGGCAGGTAACATGTGAAACGTCATTCAACATCATATCTATGAGGGATATAAAAATTAAAATTACTCTGAGAATCCACTTTACCACAGTCACAATGCCCATCATCAAGAATACAAATGAAAACAGACACTGTTGTGGATAGTAGGAAAGAGTAAACTACATGCACTGTTGTTGGGAACGTAAATTATACAGACTGGGAAATTCAGTCTGGAGGTTTCTCAAAAGACTAGGGGTAAAACCACCATATAAACCATCTGTATTATTTCTGGCATGACACTTTACTATGAAGATTTAAGCATACCTATGTTTATGGCTTTTCAATTCCCTATGGCTATAAAATGGATACAGCTTAAATGTGTATCAAGTAATGAGTGGATAATGAAAATGTAGCACATATACCAAATAGAATTTTATACAGCTATAAATAAAAATAAAATTATAAAATTTGCCAGAAAATAGATAGTGCTAGGAGATAATACATCGAATGAATTATCCAACGCCCAGAGAGACAGACGTTGTATGTTATTCTTCACATGTTTACTATACATTCAAATTTTTAGTCTTCAAATTTGGGGCAAGAGAAACATAAGTGAAGGACACACAAACATGTAGGATATATGAGAAACCATATCAAAACTCAATTATTTTATAAGTTAACATAAAACTGCTAAAGTTTTAAAAGAGGTATCATCTATGCATTTGTAAAGTGAATCCCAGAAGTAAAAAGTTATTACACAAAAATCTCAGTGCTGGCTGTGAGACACCTACTCAGGTATTCTTAGCCAGGACAGCCAGTAGCAGCAGCTACTCCTTGGTTTTTCACCAGAACTGGATGATAAGACCCTGTTGCTGAACGTAAATTCCTGTTGGATGACAAAACATACTGGACCTGAGATAGATGCTTTCTTCCTACTGGCACACTTCTAAGATACTGCTGTATAGGAAGCTGAAGGGAAAGCCAGTGATGCTCTTGCCTAGTTTTGGACTTGGCATACTAAGATACCAGCTTCCCAGCAGTATGTGTGCAATCGGAGCCAGATTGCTGTGGGGTAGTCTGTTTCTGAATGGATCTGCAGCATACCCCACAAAAAGGAGATCATGCCAGGATAATGAGCAACTGGTGACGAAGGTTACACGCTAGAAGACTGAAACTACTTCTTCTGTTTTTCTAAAGAGACATATTAAACTTCTACCTAAAATATTTCTGTTTGTACCAATTAACTAGTACTATATACCCACCTTTGATCAATAAATTTATTTCTTTGTACAAAGAGTGGTTTATGCCAAGATCCAGTATTGGCCAACGGGTTGAGAGAAAGTGAAAATTGAGTGTTCACCCATATTCCCTGGGCTCCTGTGGTTTATAGGACATTGAGACAGGAACCCCAGTTTAGCAATAGAGGCACCAACCCTCCCACAAAGCTTAACCCAAAATGTATTCTGTCTATAAGTAATCCAAACACAGGGTAGTTTTTGTTCGATATGACATGTGATATTTTAATTTTTTATTTACTCTCACGACAGTTTGCATTTCTGTAATGTCCAGAAAACTATCAAAATCTAAGTAGAGCTGGGTTTCCATCAAGCATACAGGGTATTTACAAATTCACTATTGCCTTTTCAAAGTCTGTGTGTTCTGATCACTTTTAATAAGGATAATAATATCACAAACAGTTTTACAAGGCATATTGTGAGTCAGATATATTCCCAAGGGCTTTAAGTGTATTGTTATTCCATACGAAAAATAAAAATATTGTGTGGAAATTATAGTCATTTCATTTATATCTTTACAAAGGATAAAAGTGACAGAATTTCAACTAGTTGCCTAAAGTCATATAGATATTTAGTTGTTGATCTATAATAATTATTATGAATCCATTGGTTTTCTTGAGCAATAGTCCCATAAACAGATAACATGGAAAGTGATCAATGGAAAGGAACACACACTCACATACCTGACTTCCTGTCAAAACTGTCCCATTAGGCAATATTTCACCTACCATAATGATCAATAGACATAAATTACGTTATAAGTCCTAAATCCTAATTCTTTTGCTACACTAATTAATGGGCTAAGGTAATTAAATCAGCATAAATAATATAGCTAGCTGAATTTTACGTAAAATATCAGAAAACGCTATGCTCATTAATAACTTCTATAGCTATTCAAGCAAATATAATGCAATAAGGATAATTAAATCTTGTGCTTCAGGGAGCAATTGGGCTTGCTTAAGGAACAAAAAGGAAAATAAGCCTTTATTCTCTGCTCTCTGGAAAGCAGTGGGAAAACTGACTAGGTATATTAATGGGGTGCTTGAAAGGCTAACATCTGCTCTTCTCTGAATATTATAACTCTGGTTGAAGCATAATTAACTGATTCATATCTGATCTTGAATTATAATAGCATTGATTTACAATATAACAAAAATAGGCTCTGTTTTAATTTCATATTAGGATTAGCTTCCTAAGTATACCAAAAAAAAAAAACCCACTACTTCACAAACATTGTAAAATATATTTTGAAGGACCCAATAAGACACTTCTAATGATACTTAAATTTTGCTTTCAGAGTTGATTTTAATGCGTCGAGGTTCTGAAAAGTCAAAGAAACGTCTGTTTGTTTTCCTTCCAATAGTCTCCACACTGGAGTGAATCGGAATTATCCATGGATTACTGGAGGAAGCAGAAATAAACACACAGGTATCAGTAAGCAATTCTCAATTACCAAGGAAGTTACTGAGAAAAAACTCTTAATTATAATTTGAAGAAATCAGTATTACTTTTAATCTTTCAAGGATGAAGATGCTGTAATATTGGGAACAATTAACCAAGTGGACTACATAGTGGATTTAAGTTTAATGTGTGGAAAAGATGATGATTTTCAAAACACGCCTGGTTACACATTTATAAATATTCATACTATAGTGGTCTCAGATTCTAGTAAAACTAACTTTTAAGAGGCTGAAGAACTCTAATTTGAGTTCTTAAATCCAGATTGTAGTGTATTTTTGTTTTAATATCTTCTTAAAATTTAATGTTATTCCTATCTGCCCTAATTTTTTCATGCCAAGGCCTCTGGGCTTTGCCAATTTACATATTTGAATTAATGTACCAAATAATGTTTGAAAGTCTAATCACATTAAATGCCTTTAAACCCAACATTTCTCCTAACTAGTTAGACCTTATTAATTAACCTATGTGAACAAAATCTCATGCTGCCTAGCTACTAAGTTGTCTCTTGGGGTCAGTGGACCAACTGGTTCCCTTAAAATAGCAGAATGTTGAGGCAGGGTGATATACATAATGATAGATGTCCATCACACTTTTAGATATTCTCACTTTCTGACCCATACAATATTCAGTTTAGAAAATACAGACAGAATAAAGATTAAGAGTTGACACGTTTGAGCTAAATTTTTTTCATCTAATTTTCTTACCCTTAAGTAAAATTCTGCCATAACTAAGGTTGCCAGTGACTGTGAAATGATTAATTTGTGCCATATGCCACAATTATATTAATAGTAACAGGAATACCCCAGGTAGTTTTGAGTCTAAGGGAAGAAAAAGAGAAACAATTCTTAACTATATATATACAACATTCCAAAACATAAATCTTTTCAATACATAAAAGATATA
>NW_021604577.1:8984279-9064266 GCF_004785775.1 Grammomys surdaster
TGTTTGTACTATTTCAAGTTAAAAAAATAAAATAGCAGCTTAGCTAAGAACTGGTTTTATTCTAATAGATAATTCTTTTTTTTTTCTAAAAGGTGGCTTTCCATTATTAATCATTGCACCTTATTGACTATTTTAGCATTTACCATATGATATAAAGCTTCATACCAGAGAATACACAAGAGGGAATTTGGAACAATGACACTTAACTACCCATTTCAAGAGACAGGAACTTGAGACCACCTTGTATTGTAGTCTGTGTAGAAATAGTTGGCATCAAAGCTTTCAAAAATCACGCAACTTCCAGATCTCTGAGTGGGAGTATAAAGAAACAACACTGTAGTGCACAGTTCTCATGTTTTACCTAATTTCTCAGAAACATTAACTTTCTTAATTTTCTTTTTTAATCAAAAAATAAAGTAACCATTTTACTTACCTATACAAGTTACACCAATAGCTTCTCATTGTATGTGTAATCAAGGTTTATGTCACAGAGGACATCTAAATGCTGACCCGCTTCCTTGTCAATATAGCTTTGTATCACCCCGACATGTGTATGTTGTGTGTTTACACAGATATCCATGCACATTGTGTGTGTGTGGGCATGATAAAGACAAAATTAGAGACCTCCTTTACAATTTGTGGTATAGTTCTAAAAGAAGAGTTTCAAGGCTAGCTAAGTGAGCTGCCGAAGTGATAATTGCGAAAGAGTGATTAATAGAACATTATAATTGCTTTTACAGCAATCATTGGAGAAAAGAATGGGTGAATCATTTTCAAAGTTAAAAATAGAAAATCAAAATAATAATTTTGAAACTAACTACTATAGCTGCTTAGCAAATAGAAATTCTTTAATGTTGAATATTTTCCAGAAACTGTTCAAAGAACATCTGGACTAAAACCATTTATTGAATATTCCATCTCTTTGTAATTAATACAATGTCACTTCTATAATTAGTAATGCAAAAGTTTAATATCCAGAATCTACAGTTGAAGTTAGAAGATATGGCTGGAATAGTCGCTCAAGTTGGTCATTTTGTCATTAAAGTAGGTCATGCTCATAGTCTTGGTTTCTCTTTTTATGACAGTATATCCAGGGAGAATATTAAATTTGGAATATTTCATTAGCTTTTAAAACTTCAAAAACAATCATGACTATTGTACCAAATGGAAATTAAGCTATTATTACATGTACAAATTAGGAATAAATGATATAAAACTGATAAGAAAATACCACGAGCCTTATATTGAATCTAGAGTGAGCTGGTCCTTCGTAGGTGTTTGGAATATGCTGTATCTTCATTACTTATTTTTTACTACCATTTTAGATATAATGTTTGTCTGAGCATTTCTAAGTAGTTGCAATGACAATGCTGGCTTAGATTTTCAAAGTGCTTGTAATCACCAGGCCATGGCTTTATTTTTGTCTGAATATTTATAGGTTAAAGCATATTTTCCCATAAACATCCAATTTCTTCTCTTTAACACAGCAGATGATTAACATTTTTTTTAATCCAACTGCAACAGCCAGGGTGAAGTCCAGGATTTCATGACTTATATGAAGTCCAAAAGTTGTGACTCTTAGTTGTCCTATGAAGTGAAAGTCATATAATTTGTCATAGAGTACTTACTGGGAAAAGAACAGAAAACCAGGAGAAACTAGGAAGGAATTAGCACAGTGTTTTTACAGCAGTTCTGAATCTGAGACCAAAAAGTGTCCCTTCATTGAGGTAGGAGGTCACTGCACCTCAGTTCTCCAGTTCTATCTACTGGGAGTTAGTCCTTTCTCATTATATTCTGTGGCCAAATATAAAGAAGCAGTTGGACAACACATTATTCCAAAGGCAATCCAACCAACAAAACAAATAAAATTCTGTTAGTGACTTATAGAATTATATACAAGAATCTTTAACTTCCTCACATCCAAGGTGGACTTGCTGTTTTGCTGACATAATTCTACACTGTAGTGCTATCAAGGGGTTTCCATGTGTTTTGGGGTGCAGCCTATTTCCAATAATCAAGTTCATAATACTTTCCATAAGTGTCACTCCTGTTGCAACTGTAGGCATTTTGGTACTCCAAGTCTAGTAAAAGTACGGCTTTGTTCTCTAGCCACTTTTGACTTTCTGAATGGTATATTGAACATCTTAGAATAGTATTTTATAGAATTTACCAAAAAGTTCAAAAATCATATCTTCAGAGAATATTTTATTCTGGGATGAATTGTAACGATATCTGTTAAGCTTTTCCCTTATGTCTACACCTTAACTGCCATACCTCTGTGTGGTGTGTGTGTGTGTGTGTGTGTGTGTGTGTGTGTGTGTGTATGTGTGTGTGTGTGAGAGAGAGAGAGAGAGAGAGAGAGAGAGAGAGAGAGAGAGAGAGAATATATTGACTTATTATAAATGCTGGAATAAAATCCTGGCTTTACAAAGCATAAATGGAGCTGTTATGTACAATAAGGCCCTTACATTTTAAAACAACTAAAAAATTAAAATTACTATTTTGAGATAAGAGCAAGATATTTATCACAAGACACTATAGGAGAGACCAAAACTGTTTAAGACAAATCTCTCATGTGCTAGCTAATTTTATGTCAATTTGACACACTTGTAAGTCATCTGAGAAGAGGAAAACCCAACTGAAAAAATGTTTTTTAAAGATCACATGGTTTTAACACCTGTAGAACATTTTCCTCATTAGTGACTTCCATGGGAATACCTAGCACATTGTGCATGGTGCCATCCATGGGATAGTGGTCCAAGTTTCTATAAGAAAGCAGGCTGAGCAAGCCACGTGAAGCAAGCCAGTAAGCAGCACCACTCCGTAGACTCTGCATCAGCTCTTGCCTCCAGATCCTTCTCTATTTGAGTTATTTCAATGATAAAGAATGCTGTGGAAGTATAAACCAAATAAACCTTTTTCTCCCCAACTTGCTTTTTGGTCATAGTGTTACATCACAGCAATACAAATCCTAACTAAGACAACAAAAGATGGAAGAAAGACTCTAAGGCATTAAGGATACAATAGAAAAATGAATACATCAGTCAAAGGAAATGTTGAATTTAAAAACTAAAGACATTAAACATTCAGGAAATCTTAGACACTGTGAAAAGACAAAATATAAGAATCATAGAGTGTAGAGGAAGAAAAACTTCCTAAGTCAAAGGCAAAAAGTATTTTCAACGAAATCATATAAAGAAATTTTGTAACCTAAGGAAGATGCCTATAAACATACACAAAACATACAGAGCACCCAATAGACTGGAAAAGAAAAGAAAGTCCATTCATTACACAACGACGAACACTAAACATGTGGAAAAAAGAAAGAATATTAAAGGGTTCAAGGTAAAAAAGAAAGTCAATGTAATATATAAAAGCAGACATAATAGAATTATAGCAATTTCACAATGAAAACACTAAAAATCAGAAAAAATGGGACAGATGTGCTGCAGACTATGAGAGTAAAGGGTAAAAGCATGGAGCATTAAACACCATGTTTGGCCTTAAGACATACATCCCTACACATTGTTAACACACGTGATGTCTGGTGACCATAGATATGTCAAGGTATACCTGTTTTTTTATAACAAAAAGCATGATTCTTACCTAGTGAAGAACAACAAAATTTTATTTATCTTTCCAGTGAAGCTAAGAATCCCTTTAACTCATGAAATACTTTTAAGAATTATTCAATCCTCTAAAGTACTGGATACCAAATTTGAAACCTATGATAAATTTATTTTAAAACACCTTCCCAGGACAGTTGGGTTAAAGTCATCCTTCCAGTCATGTGGCTGAAGGTAGTTGTGAATGTCTCCCAGCACAAAAAGGTAATCATATTTAAAACATTATAATCAATTTTGCCTTTTTTGTATTTGATTGCAAAATTCTCATGTGTACATACCATAGGTAACAATATGATGTCGTGATGGCCAATACTTGGGCACTCTGTCAAAGAAACTTAACTTTAAGGCATTAGGGTCCATGTTAAATCAAATGTGTCTTGAGAATTTTCTCTAAATTTCAAATATCCTTCTAGGGACAAAAGAGAAGTTTAGAAAAGACCACCAGGCAGTAAATAGCAGCAGAAACAAGAATAGGGAACACTGGAAGCAAGTGATTGCCAGATATCTCTTATCCTACTGCCCTCTTCCAGCTCTGGATAATCCAAGACACACACATCTTGCATTAAGCCCTTTTCTATGATATACAACATGCCTTATGTTGGAAAAATTCTTTATGGTTAGCAAATCTGAATATATTTTATCATTTAAGGAGGTCATCACACTTGCTACGTATTTTACACGGTGTGAGAAAAAATAAAATTTTATATGCTATAAGATTATCTCAGTACCTAGTGAATAAGCAAAATATGCATAAATGTAGAGACTGTAATTTTCTTGGTCTTTTTGCTCCTTTTTTCGTCTACACACTCCATTCATCTTACTATTCTGTTTTTTATCCAGCACCTCTGCATTCTCAGCAATATGAATGTGTTCAGAGACATCAGGTACAACAATTTTCAAAAGACATAAAAAAATGAATTGTAAAAATAAGTGCATCAGCCGGGTGGTGGTGGTGCATGCCTTTAATCCCAGCACTTGGGAGGCAGAGAAAGGTGGATTTCTGAGTTCGAGGCCAGCCTGGTCTGCAGAGTGAGTTCCAGGACAGCCAGGGCTACACAGAGAAACCCTGTCTTGAAAAACCAAAAAAAAAAAGAAAAAAAAATAAGTACATTAAGCAGTACTCATCTGAAATGTAGAAACATACACGTAGAAATTTTTAAAAAGATTTAGATAACATCCCACCATATAGGCCAGGAAGGCTTCAAATGAGCTCAGGAATTCCCTGCTCAAGTCCTTGAGTGCATGGGATTGTGGGTGTTAGGTACAGTGCTCTGCTCTGATTGGGTCTTAAAGCCTATACAATTGGACTTTTTCTTATGTGTCTATACATAGCCCTGGAACCAAACACTAGCAAACAATGCTGTGAAACACCTTAGCCGATGGCTTAGTACTGTTTAGAAGTTCAGTGCATGTTCTTCTCTGTCTCACACAGCTTAGAAAGAAATGTGCAACACTTAGAAGCCACTTCCTGTGATGTATTGCCTGTCTTTTTTCTAATTACCCCATTATTTAGGCAATTGAAGACACACCTTACAAATAAATAAATAAATAAATACCAGGCTCTTTATCCAATCCCCCAAGTTTAAGTTATAGCCAGTCACTTTCTAGTCTTTAGTAATATGGGAGCACACGGGCAACGAATATATGGTTTTTTTGACATTGGGTACATGAAACGCTAACATGACGGTGCTGAGGACAGCAACTACACTGAAGTTCTTCCCACTATGCAGAACTGAGCCTGTGGGGAAAGAGTTCTTTCTACTATGCTTGAAAAAATCCCAGGGCTCCACAATGTAAAATTGTCAGAATTTAAGTACATGTTAACCATCATATCAGCTAGTCAAGATGTCAGGTCTCAGGATCAAGGCCATCTTGATTTTACTTTCAAGATGTCCAGATGGTGAAAAGAGAAGCATAGCCAAAATCTGCACCTGAGTGTCCCAATCAGGCTAATAGGAGAACAAAAATGGAAGCAAGGAGGACTTTGGCTAACCAGTGCTTTTCCCGTTTTAGTGTTCTTTTCTAAGAACTCTACTTACACATTGGTCACTTAGTAGGACTGAGTCACATGGTTCCTTCCGTGTGTAAGAAGGTTGGAAAACACAAATGTTGAGAGATGTTAGATGTTTACAATGAAATTAGAGTCCAAATTTTAAGAAACCAAGTATTCTGTAATCCACATGTTGGCTGCATAATTTCCACATACAATATTCATGTGTATATATGGTGCCTTCCTATGGATAGCTTGCTTCTCAGATCATCCATGGAAGCACTCATGAACCTCATATCACTGGCACTCAGGCCAAAGTATGAGATCTCCAGAAAATGTCTAATCCTTTCTGTCAGGTTTAGCTATGTGGTATATTTGTACGTGTATTTTGATGCACACACATAGTTGCAAATTATCTGCACTTGACATTTGAAAAATAAACCAGGTGAATAAGAAAAACAAAATTAACAGGAAATCAAATAATAAATATTTAATGCCTACTGATTTCTAACATTTTTAAAATAAAAAGTATACCAAACATTTCTTAACTTTTCAATACAGAGATGTTCTTGACTTAAGAAGCAGAAATATTTTATTCTTCCTGAAAAGCATCTTCTCCTTTAAAATTACCCAGTGTACAATTTCCAAGGACACTGGGGTGAGTAGCAGAGCATTTTAGTAATTGATTTTCTATAGGTGTCAATAGAGGAATTCCAAATTGGTTTCTGATTTCTAAAATGTCCATTTCTTTAGTCTCAGAACAAAAGCTTCTGTTAGACTAACAGCCAATGAATACAATCAGACTAACAAAATAATAAACTTCAGAATTGGAGGGACTAAGATTCCAGCACTGAAGGGAAATATATTGTTGTATGGCTTATATTTACTTCACAGTATAGGGAAGACAGGTGTATATGTGTCTACATTCTTGTGGAATTTCATGCATCCATGAGAAGGGAACCCTCAAATGAGTAGAATCTAATAAACCATCATTATGTAAAAAAGAAAATCATTTTATGAGCAGAACTTTCTGTGTTAAATTGTTACTCCAAGTACTTGCCATTCTCCAAGACCCTAAATCAATGACCAAGACCTCAGTTCTAAAAATAATGATACAAAGACAAAGCTACTGTTGGGGTTTAAATATCTGAAGTCAAATGGTAGCTGCAGCTCAAAAGGCAGAAAGTGTATAAGAACTCAAAACTTCAAACTGATATCTGGGAAGATCTATACTATAAATATAAAATGATAGGATAGGAGAAGAAACAGCCTCAAGAACCCCACTCTCCACAGAATCCAAACCATCTGGCAGACGATATCTCTTCTGCCAGAAGAAACTCAAGTCTACAGAAAGCCACAGGGAAGACAGTGCGCTTCAGGGTATCCACACTACTATATGTAATGTAAAATTATATAAAATATTGTGAGACATACTAATGAGAAAATTTTGAGAAGTCCCAAGAACTTTACATGGATCCTATATTAACCTTTGCACAGAAGCTTTGTTAAGACTCAATTTTCCAATTAGATATTCAAGTGAGGTTTATGGGACCTTTCTTCATATTTTATTGTTATATGCACATACTGATAACTTACTACTTTGATACTTTGCATGCACTCTAATCCTTTGTTTATCATATCTATGTGATTTACATGTCTCTGAGTTCCCTATGTGTTTTTCTGTGTTTTCAAGTTTTTCTTGTTCAATAATATTACTTGTAACAGACTCAATGAGCCAGATCCTTTTCTTATTCCCATTTTATAAGTGAAGAAGCTGATTCAAACATAACAGAGCTAACCCAGTGTGATAAAACCATGTCAGAATCTGGAATTTCTGGTGATAGAATTCATAAACTACATGTTTGGTCTTCATTTCCACTTACAAAACACAAGAGTACGATTTCTGTTTTAACAAACAGAAACAGAAGGAAAATATTTCAAGCTATTAGAATGTTTTCCTATGTATTCTAATCTGAATTTTCATATTTTCCTACTTTTTGTGTTACATCCATAGTAACCCTAAAGAAAAATGATAAAAGTTAACAATGAGATAACTATTATAGCCTATGAATAGTAACTCATTGTAACTCATTTGTAATAAGAGTCCATGAATGACATGCTTATTTTATTATTAAGCAGCTTCCCTTATAGTGATTCTCCCACAATATGAAGATATAATTTTACAAGGATCCTACAATTTTAGTTAAATGTGAGTTGACTTGAATAATTTATAGATATGTTCTGTAGTTTCTTCCCAGCAGGGAATAGTTCTTTTCCAGGTTTGCTAACCATTTCAAGACACTACATTTTCATAAATTTTACTACAGGTAGCGATTTTCTCATTGTAGTTTAATGGACTGAGCAAATAGTTTTACTGCATAAACAATGTACTCCCATCGCACTGTTAAAACTGAATTAAAAACAGAGGGATGTAATAGTTCCCCTAAATGCAATTCTAACCTCTTTGAATGGCAATACATAGATAAATCATTTTAATTTATAGCTGCAATAGTAGAGAACATTTGACAAAACAAATGGTGCTTGGTAACTTAAGCCATGGAAAAATTGAAAGGAGATTTTAAAAGCCACTCCGTTAAACAATAAGCAAAAGCTATCCACTTGGATAGAGATTAAAGAAAATAGATGGCTTGGGCATGACATCATGCAATGCTGTAAGTAGCACCATGTCATCTAGAGGACTGATGGGAGACAGGAATCTGCTGTACATAGATCACTGAAGCAATGTCCGTATTTGTAGCAGCATTGCTCTCTAAACGGCTGCTGCCATAACTCAGCCACACTGAGACTCACACTTTCTTCTCTGAGCTTGCACTGTGCTAAAGCCCACAAGTCATTCTGACTGAGACGAGAAAGAAAAAAAGCTTTCCTGGGTAAGGTCTTGATGAACAACACAAGCAGCCTCCTATTTTCTGGATAGGTGTTCACAAATGCTCTTTCAGCAAATCTGCATGTGCCTTCCCATTTTTAATGATCAAACAAGCCAAATTAGACCCAAATTGTAAGCAATCCCAGAAGTTCCAACTTGTTTATAAAGAACACAATTTATTTATGTTTTAGTTATTCATACCGTAATTTATTTCAATTTCCACTAATCAAATGACAGAATCTGGCTAGAGCCCTGGAGGTAGAACAAAGAATTAAATAAGATTCAGAACTTGCCTGATCCGGCATTGCAGCATATGCCTCTCACTGGGCTCTTTCAAATTAATCCTCTCTCTCTTTTTTTTAAATCATTGTGCAATTTAAAATTGTATTTTTAACTCTCTTTATTTGTTTATGTCTATCTCTCTCTGTCTCTCTGTCTCTCATGTGTGTTTGTGGGGAGAAGTGTGTGTGTGTTTGTGTGTGTGTGTGTGTATACCACATATTTGCAGGGGCTTGAGGGGATAGGAAGAAGATGTCCACATAGCTTTAGTTATAGGAAGTTGTAAGCTCCCAAAAATGGTTGTTTATGTCCTGTGGAGAAGCATCAAGTACTCATCACTCTAAGCCCTGAACGTGGCTTTTACCACTGAATACACATATGTGTGTTTGTTTACACATTCTAGTTTTATAATAAGACTGGGCTTCATTCATTATTTTATGATGATTAATGGTGATTATTATTATGGTGATTAATATTTAAATCATATTCTTTAAAAATATTTCATTAGGTTTATTACATTCTATTATGTTTGTAATGGATACATTATTAAGAAAATACTTAACCAGGCTAGGACTATAGCAACAAATCTTTAGAAATCATTTTATTGCTTTTTTCTGAAGAAAATCAAAGAAATAGTGGATTTTGGAGACAGGTGAAGTGAGGTGAAGCTGAGAGACGTGAAGGACAGGAGACTGCACGTGGGTGTATTGTATGATAAGAATTAGAAAAGAAATAAAATGTTTAAAATATTGTTACAATAAACATTGTCTTTGTAATGCTTTTAGGATAAACAGATTTAAATGTGCATGTTTTAAAACATGATCTATGTCTCTTCTTCTTGCGAAGCTAAATTAGCATGGAAATTTACCAAATAGTATATCACCAAACCATAATGCAACAAAACTGTTGTGTTCACAGCGGTTGATGCTGAATGTTATCATGGAGTGAATATGAACTTTAAAAAAAGTAAAAGGAATATGCTAAAGCAGAAAAGGGCATTCTAAAGAACAGATAGACTATATTTTCTAAATTTCACATTGCCTAATGGCATTGAATTAGTTTTTGGCTTTCCTTCAGCGCAGAAGGTATTTTATTAAAATAGGTTATGAATCCAGAAAAGATTTTTATGCAGGTAAAGCCATCTGGTCATTAATTTGCCTGAAAATTTCTTTGAGGTGTAAGAGCAAGGCAACAGATGTCATCAGTGAACTGTGCAGAGACAATAATTTAACATATGAAGCATGCAAGAGAGAGCAAGTGAGCAAGGGAGAGAGAGAGAGAGAGAGAGAGAGAGAGAGAGAGAGAGAGAGAGAGAGCACAAAAGAGTAAGAAGAAATTAAATGCCCTCACAACTTTAATACAAAAGTAAAGAAAATTATTTGGTTGTACTTTGCATTTTTTATTTCCAAATATTCACTATAATTAGGAAACATCTATCAAATGGAAACAAATGGATCATATTTGTATTAGGAAGCAGAATCTTGCTCATAGTTAGAAGTTGTGTACCAAAATGTGATCATTATTATGAATAATATAATGTTTCAATAAAAACAAATAATGCAATATTTTATTATTATTCCTTTCAACCAATGGTTCCTTAATCAGAAGAATTGTCCCTGGGGTACATTTGTTGATATCTGGAAACATTCTGGGTTGTTAGTACAGAGGGCTAATACTGGCATCCAGAGTTGCTGAGAAACATCTGCCAATGAACAAGACATTGAAACATAAGGCATAGAAGTTGGAGGGGGATAGAGAGGTATGGAAATTATATAAATTCAATACTCTATCAAATTCTCATAAAATATTTAAATGTAAAACCTTTCTTTTTTTAGGTCTTCAGTGTGTAATCAGGGCTGCCCCTGACATCTCCTCCCTTCTCTAAGTATAGAAGGGCTGTGGTGATTCTAGTCTTGCAAAGGCAGGCCTTGTAATGGCTCCAGTCCCCCTATCATTGTCCAGTGAGGCATGAGGGCCATACTCATTCCAATGTCTTTTTCCTGGAGAGGGGATACTTTTGACATCAACCCCTATGCAGTCAGACTTGTCCCTCAGGGAACCCAGAGAGATATTTTTAACTTTTATTATTTTTTTATTCCCTTGCAGTGCTTAGCCTCGCAGCCTAAGCAAGAATTCAGATCACCAGTCAGAGGGGGTTCTGGGTGGCCCCTCTCTGCTTGGTCTAGGGGCAGAAGTCCCCTCTTTTAGGTTGGATGGAAATGGGTTTTGGGAACACCCTGTATAAAGTAACAACCTCATCTTGAGTCTCGTGGTCCTCCATAGTTAACTTATGATAATGTATCTGAATAGGTTTTGCTACCAAATTATTTATCTATTGTTTCACAGAGTTAGTCAGCCTATTTGAGGCCCAGGGACCAGCAGAAATAAGTACAAAGAACCTAAATAATGGTCCCAAGATGGGAGGAAGTAGGGTTGACAACCTTGGAGAGGCTGAAAACCAATTCTTGTACCAGCATTCATCTGTCTCTTTCTCTCTCTGATTTTTCTCAGGGCAAAATCAGCAATAGGCCTGTCATACATGTATACTAACACCAAGTCTTGGGTCTCAGTGGAAAAACATTGAAACAGATGGCTATAAGCTACTGTAAACAGGCAGCTTTTGTGGGAATTTACCAGCCCGAGCAGTCATAGACCTTGTAAATAGGTAGCCTTGGCAGACAATACCAACTTAGATAAGGACAAGTGAGTTATAGGCAGAGTCACAGTGTCCTGTCCCCTGAACCTTCACCCAGCCAATGCCCGGTTCTGAAAGATATCTGTATTCCCCCTGAACACCCACACTCCAATGTCATCCCCTTCCCCACATCCTGCCTTTCTGTTTTTATAACCCCTGTGTGAATGAATTACGATTTGAGAAAAAAATAAATAAATTATAAAAAAAACTTTCTTTTATCAAAAGATTAAGAATCCTGGTTTTAAAGAAAACAATATATTTTAATTATTACAAAGGTACTATGACGTCATATAGAAGACTCTGACGCTATTAAGTTATAAGATTCAGAAAGGTTGATAATATCAAGATCACACAATTACTTTTGTAGATTTTTTTTAGAGAAAATCACAGGGACAGATCATAGAAATTCTGTTATTTCAGACATACACTTATGATTGTAATGTGTGTTTAATATTTGTGAGTGTAACTATGTAAGTATGTTTTTACATAATAAGAGCAATACTTTCCCCTAAGCAAAACAGGGGAGGCTGAAAGACGCTGAAGAAAACACATTGTTAAATGTTTGTTAAATCCACAACTAGTCCCAACATGCTGATGCACACATGTTGTCTTGGTGCTCTTGGGGTTGAGTGGACCATAGAGAAAAGACCATTGTTCTGATGTCTATTTTCATCAAACTTTATATTATTTATAAATTATCTAGAACTACTTCTTATGGGAAGGGATAATGATATGTCCTGATATTATATCAGAAAGCTTCCTGCTATATGACTACATTTTTTGGAGCCAGTTTTAAATAGTTATATATTAAAGACCTGGAAAATTCAAGACATCAGTCTCCTCTTTTTTTTTCGTTTTTTTTTTTCTTTTTTTTTTAATTTCTTTTTTTTTTTGAACATGAAATGCTTTTTTTTATAGCATGTTTTACAAGGGGAGGGGGTAAGAGGGTCCAGGTGGTGGAAAAGTACAAAATCTTCTTGGCCTGTGCCTTGAAACATGTCATGGTCTATATGGTACACTGCCTTGAATTATGATCTACCTGCAGTTCTTCAGAAGATATGGTACACTGCTTGAGTTATGGTCTCCCTGCTATTCTTAAGAAGACATGGTACTCTGCTTTGAGTCTATCTGCAGTTGCTAAGCAGGATCTTGCAGTTGCCAAGCTTCAGAGGACATTGTGCAGGTGGGGAAAGGTAGGGGGTAAGGGTAAGGGCAAGGGTCCTGGCTTCTGGCATCACCCCCTTCTCTGTTTAGTTAGAGAAGGCGTCTTATGTTCAATCCCAACTATGTGAGTTTTGAATTTGGATGTCTAATTATGGGGGGTCTTAGACAAGTTCACAACCCCAAAACACTGATGTGAGACGAGTCACATCGATGGTCAAAGGCTTTAGGCTGTCGACGATGGGCAACGTCAAGGGACTCTGATGTGGGTGAAAGGAGGGTGAGAGCCCTGTCTTAGGCCATGTAGGCTGCACCCACTCCCAGCACCACGCACTCCTTTTCGGCTGCATTGGGTGGGCCCCTGGGAAGTGGACCTACAATAATCCCGTCATTGGACTAACTCACAGCCATCCTAGTCTCTTGTAAATGTTCAAGTTACCAACCATTTGTCAGTTTGGGATATAATATTGTCATAAAGGAAGGCTCCCCAATGTTAGCGGCCATATCAAGGGTGGCCTTGGTTTAGGAAAAAGCCAATTTTTGTTGTGGTGATCAAGAGGCCAAGCTCTCTAGCGAGAGAAATGAGGGCAAAGCCAGGCATACCAGGAACCCTTCTGGAGGGCGTGGAAGTCTAGGGGTCGACCGTAGGGGGAGGCAGGGGAGTTGACAGCTGTGTCAGTCTCCTGCGGAGTCACTTCTGGATCCTCTGCAATTTTCAGCTGATGGTAATGAACTTCAACTGCCTTCTTGATGGCAGCATCAACCTGGTTCCGTGGACTACAGGTCACGGGCGATGATCTCTGTCTTGCTCAATCTTGATGTTGTGCGCACATCCTCTCAATGAGGGTCCGTCCGGATGGGTCCGTGCCTCGAGCCCCACATCTGGGTGCCACTTGACCCGACCGGCGGGTCCTGGTTATTCGTGGGGGCGAGGAGGACTGCAACCTGCTATTCTTCAGAAGATATGGTACACTGCTTGATTTATGGTCTCCCTGCTATTCTTCAGATGATATGGTACACTGCTTTGAGTCTATCTGCAGTTGCCAAGCAGGATCTTGCAGTTGCCCAGCTTCAGGGGACCTTGTGCAGGTGGGAAAAGGTAGGGGGTGAGGGTAAGGGCGAGGCTCCTGGCTTCTGGTCCATCTGGGTTAGAACTTCTAATAGTAGGCATCACGGGTGATTCAATTTTACCTGGGATGCTGCGTGAGTTCAAGCTCCTGGGAGTCCCTGTTTTTCTTGGTTTTCTGTGGTTGGGTACGGAGCTGCTGCCTGCGACCTGCTCTAGGCTCGGTCCCAAACCGGAAGTCCCCGACATCAGTCTCCTCTTAAGAGCAAATATAACTCAGACACTATTCTTCTGATCAAGAGTGACAATCCTATAGTTTGAGTCCTTATTTTAGAAGCTGCTGATTGTGAGGGAGGTATGGATGCCCACTGCCCTCTAATCCTGGTATTATCAGTGATAGTGTCATGAATTAAAATGTAGCTATAAAATATTTAGCCACCCTGTGAGTTTGCAGTAGAAGGTATGAAAAACAGAAAATATCATTTTGTATTAATAATACTGATATAAATAAACACAAAATTAGCAAGATGCCCATAACTTTATGATACTCAATGGTTGTAGAAATGTTAACCACTATGCAAATATGAATAAAACAAAACAAGATGTTTTCAAGCAAAAAAGGAAGAAGAAAGAAAGAAAGGAAGAAAGGAAGGAAGGAAGGAAGGAAGGAAGAAAGAAAGAAAGAAAGAAAGAAAGAAAGAAAGAAAGAAAAGAAAAAAGAAAAAAAACAGGTGTTCATGGCACATGGCATCCATTTCAAAAAAATCTGTGGTTAAGAACATCTATCCCAAGAGAGTATTTTTATGAACAGTCTGAATCAAGCAAAACCAAACAAAATGCTTTGTCTTGAGTTAGGAGCATAAAATGCAGGAGACACTGCGAGTGGCCCAGATCTTCCAAAATTTGGTACTATTTGTCTGTTGTTACCAGTGACCTATATAGTTTCAGGAAGTCTATTTATACTTTTAAGAAGTAAGGATTTCTGAAATTCTCATATCGCAAAAGAACATAATTTTCATTTAAATGTAGATTATTGCAGTGAAAATGTTTCTAATGTAAATTTATGTGCATCTTGTCTTATGGCTTAGTAAACTTCTCTGAGAATATTTTCCTTTCCTCGATGTCAAACTAGGCTGTAGACTTTTTTTAAGACTGGGAAATCATGGTGCGGTGAAAGCCAGAAAACTTCAGGACTGATGGTGAATAAACCAGGAAATTTAGACAGGAGCTCTTTCAAGGGAAACCCTGATGATCAACTTCCCTCCATCTTGCTGAGTTACAGTGGGTTTGAGGGGAAAGCAGCTAAAATGAGCCTTACATGGGAGAAATATTGAAGAGTTTAAGGCTGCAGGGGACTCAGAGAAAGAAGACAGCTGAATTTACTAAGTGCGTGCTATAAGCTACAAATAACCTTTAAATGGACTTGGGAAGACCAGAACACATCTATCATGCCTCAGTTGAACAGAGTGCTTCTCTCATTCAGTGAGGCAGCTAAGACACAGATATAAAGGTTACCAGAAGTATAAATATATATTTAATTATTTACATTCAGAAAAAGCAGATAATTGAGTATCTTCATTCACATTACTATTTTAACTAAAAACAAAAAGTGCTGTTTAAGATTTCTTAAGTAACATAGAAAACTGTTTATTAGACAATCTTATCGAAGAAAATAATTGAATTTTTAAAGCATCTAAATTGTCACCTGAATATCCTATTTTATTATGTGCATTTGTAACATATATGGCTCTCATTTACTGTGATGATATAGGTAAACCTAGTGAATGATGAGATTGACCAATAGACGCATAATTATGGTTGAGTATGCATTATGATTTCATTTGTTTTCCTTCTGTATTCAGAATGTTACTACCTTTGTTGTATTGGCCCACATTTTATATCTGTCCATCTGAGAAAGTATTAGTATGAGAGAATTTAGGCTTACCAAGAAGCATTCTGTCCACAAATGCATGAGCTAATAACTCACAAGTATGTATATAACTTTACACACTTGTGCTGGATAAGAAGGTTAATGTCCTTTGAGCCGTAAGCCTGAGTCTCTTAAGTGTGTAGAAGTAGTGTACATTTTTAACAAGCTAAGTGCTGCTGTGTAAAAGTTGCGACTGTGTGTTGTTAACAAAGATCAAATGGAAACTGCTGTGAACGGAATGATGACCTCTAAAGTTCACATGTTGAAGTTCTAGCCCCCAAGGCAACTGCCTTTTGTTGCCAGGATTCCAGAAATAATTATCAATGGATGAAGTACTCAGAATGGAGCCTTGTTCTAAGAGGAATAGTATCCTCCCAAGGTGAGAGAGAAATACAAGAGCTTACTTTAAGATGTGTAAGACACAAGCCAAAACTAAGTACCTCCAGGCAAGGAAGGGAGCTATCACCAGATCCCAGCCACAATATGGTGAAAAAACATATTTTGTTTTTTTCATCCTATTAGGCCATTCAGACTGTCATTTTAAACGGGAAGATTGTGTTGTATCTAAACTTATTGTAAAATTTCAGTCACATAGTTTTTATTCCATGTCTTCTGGGGATTTTAGTTTTGATTTAAATGTCATGTCAATAACATGTCTTGAATTAATTTATGAAATTTATCAAACCTAAATCTACATATTGACCATCTTACACACTATAGGACTCTCAACTTAATAGCCTCTTTTACTATGATTATTATCATTGCATTCATATATGTATGTGTAAGAACAAATACAATAATACAACTTGTTTAGCCCATTTTATTATATAAATTTTATCATATATACGTATACATATACATCATATACATATATATGGTTTCAGGGCTGACCACTTTTCATTAATGAAAATAAATGACAATAAATGAGGGACCTCATCCCCTGGAGAAGTTAATTGTTCTCCAGGCAGTCATTAGTTTCCTATAGTTATTTTTCTAAAAGTGGGAACTCACAAAATAGTCCATCAATATTGCCTTTGTTCTGGTCATGTTTATGAAGCCATGTCTAGAAGAAACTGTTTCAAAGCAGACTTCCTAATATTCTGACTCTTACAGTTTCTCTGCCTGGTTTCCTGCTATGTTCCCTGAGCCACAGATGCATGAGCAGTGATTTGTCCATTGGGACTGGAATTCCCAGGATCTGCTGTTCCCCACCATTGTGTCTAGTTATGGTTTTCTGTGATGGTCTCCATTGTCTGTAAAAAGAGGATTCTTTAATGTGAGTGACATGACTGCTTATCCAGAAAAGGTGGCTAGCATACCAAGATAGTTTTTGCTCTATTATTTTGATTTTTCACATATACTTATTCTAGGAGAGTCATTTGCGTAAGTGTGTATGTATACAAGTTTCTGTTCTAAGCCTTTGGAATTTTTTAGATAGTTACAAAAAAACCCCAGATTTAGTCAGGCTGTCATGACGCATGCCTTTAATCACAGCACTTGGGAGGCAGAGGCAAGCAGATCTCTGAGTCTGAGGATAGACGGTTCTATAGAGCAAGTTCCAAGACAGCCAAGGCTACACAGAGAAACCCTGTATCAAAAAGCCTAAAACAAACACAAGCAACAACGAAAGAAACCAGAGTTGGTTGTTTCTAACAAATATGTATGTTCATTGCCCTTTTTAGTTGTCTATTATTTACATGTTGGGAGTTCTAGTATCTTGTTTGATGTTATGCTGGAAGATAGAACAATTTTGACTCTTGTGTTATAAATTAACAACAAGTTGATCATCAATACATGTGATATTCACCAATATATTTTTGATGCTGCTGTTTAAAAAGTTGAAATTCTCCATTGTTTCTAATTTGCTTAAATTTTGTTGGTTTGAGTTGTGTTTTATAATTTGAAGAAAAATAGTGGATTTTCTGAGCATTTTTCTGCATATAAATTGTTAAGATTTCTTGGCATACTCTAGATATGATTGATTTCACTAATGGATTTTCAAATATACATGTTTTATATACGTGGAATACATCTCATTTGATGTAGTAAATAATTCTTTTTTTCCTTTTTTTTTTTTTGGTTTTTGTTTTAAAAGCCATTTTAAATGTGAAATCACAGAACAGCATACTGCACCAGGTTCCAGTGCTGTTACTGTGTCCTGTTCCTTTAGCATCAAAGATCCTCCATTTGGCCTCAATTAGGATGTTACTTTTGGGAATACTTACCAAGCTCCCATCTTAAAATGTCCTTTAATTCAGCTGCTTTTTCTACTGTACCATCATGTCCTCTTATCCACTCAACAATATGTAAAATAGAGCATTTTATTCCATGATTTCCTTTTGCTTCTCGGCAAACAGAATCGAGAATTTGCCTTTTTCAATCATCTCTTAAGTTTTAATTGTAGAGTATCTTCCATGAATCACAGTAGTTAATGAAATATGTGGTAAACAAATAGCCTTGGAGATTTGCTACTCTGTCATTTCACAGTTAGAATCTCTGCCCCAAATATGATTGCCAATCCATTATAGCCAATACACCTTCAGTGATGCAGGATCACTGCCTCCCATGGAAGTTCATTACATTTTGGGAAACTGAAATCTCTAGTCATGTTTTCTAACATGATGCCAGCATTTCACAGAGGCTGGCTTTCACCTTACAGTTCCCTGTAGTAACCTCAATTCTATAAAACACAGTTGAAGTGAAATATTAGATAGCATTTTAGTAAACATCTTAATGACAACTTAAGAATATACAGACCCAGGATTGTTAGTTACTCCATTGGACGCTCACTTCATCTCATCTCCTGGCAGGCAGCACTTGAGACTCTCTTTAGAAATTTACCATCATTTTCTACATATTACACCTAAAGATTTCTTAATTTGAATACCCGTGACATAATTCTCTACATGATACTTACAGAGAGTGAAAACATTAGAACATTTTCAAAGTACCTGAATGACAAAAAAACTTTTATAGTTGGACCAACAAAAAGAGAAGGGGATAACATTTGAAATGTAAATAAATAAAATATCCAATAAAAAAAGAAAGAAAGCAGAGATAATAATGGCACTATTTTTCCTCTCTTTAATTCTTAGAAGCCAGTCCTGAGCTCTGCAACAAATCTCTAATAGAGTGCAAGCTCACTGTCCTCCACGGAAGACTACAATGTATATATTCACGAATGAATCTTTGGTGCAATGCCTGTGCAAACTTTTTTGTTTCTTCTTCCTTAATTCATTCTTTCTTTTTTCTTCCTTTCCTTTCATCCATTCTTCCTTCCCTCTATTATTTCTTATTTATTTCATAGACAAGATTTCAGAATGTTTTCAAACTCACTTCGAAGCTGAGTTGACTCAAGTGCTGATAAAATCATGAAGATGCTGCCACATCTGACTCACTTTTCTTTCTTCGATCTTGCCTTGGCTGAAATATCTCTAAAGACAGAGGTCTACTTCAAATCAGATTTAATACTCTGGACCACAAAATTGGTCTACAAAACTGAATAATGAAAAAGCTTAAGTCGCTTATATTCAATATTTGCCATGGTAATGTTATCTGTGTTTGTAGACTTTGAGGAACTGAAAGAACAAAAGCTATGATGTGCCATCATCTGGCAGTATTTGCCAGTCTTTCTGTTGGCTCCACTTATTTCCACCTCTTGTCAACAACAGTGTCATTCTTACCAACCAAACATATTATCAGCTAGTTTTATTTTCATCAAATGGCATTCAAAAATGGCAACTACCTGCTTCCTAGACACTTTGTCCATCTCTGTCTGTGCTTATTTGATGTATTATATATAGACTTCTTTTTTCACTTGTACCTGATTCATTTGTTTGTGGCTTGATTTTTCTGGAAAATTTCAATTGGTTTAATGCTATTATTTTAAGATTACGACTATTCTATTGTTAATTTAAAAAAATACCCATTATTTTTTACTTTTTTGACTTTATCTTATTTGCATAAACTAAGTTCCCTTGCATAGATTTCCATATTCTAGATGCTTTTGATCACTTAATCGTTGTTCATATACCATTCTGTGTCCACAGCTGGGACTACTCTAAAGGCTTGTAGTATAATTCTTTGAGATAAGGAACATGTCTGCTATTCAACTTTCCCAAGATTTCCTTGATTTTTCCAGCCTATTTTGTCTTTATATAAACTTTAGATCCAACTTGTTGAATATATAAAGAGCTCCCCCCTCAGATCTTGAATCTGATTGCAATGAGTTTGTCATGCGAACTGATAAAAATTTTGGAGAAACTAAAACATTTTTCTCCATTGGGCTTAAAACTATCATACATATGGACAACCTTACAAAAACATGCATTGGAGTATAAAAATGTTCTAAGTTCTGTGATACCTTTATAGAGTTCTGGGTGCTTTGATTGATAAAAGTGAATGTATAATTCAATACAAAGATGGGTACAAAAGTTTGGAGTCATCTAGAAAAAGCATAGTTACTTGAAGACCAAATAAAGATAGACTAAAATAAAACATGAAAATTACAATACTAATGTGAAAAATCCATGCACGTAATCTCTCAGTGAGGAAATTCTCTATGCTGAAACAGATAAAAAAAAAACTTCACAGGAATATACAAAGTTATTATCAAATTTTCTAGCTTCTATCAGCTAAAATAATTTACAATGTTGATTAAAGTCCAATTATTTGAAGAAAATACATGTATCAACAAGCTTATTGCCTGCACTATTAACTTCAATAAACTGTTTAAAAGTGGAACAAAAGGAAATAGCCTGACACTATCATGGGCAAATCCAAAACCTGTAGGTTTACAACAAATTCCAAGTGATTTTCTTTGTTAGATATATTTAATATATAGAATAGCTAAAGGCTGAGTACCTGAAGAAGTCTCCTTGTTCATTAATTTTCAAAAAAAAATGTCAAAAAGTCATGGTAAGTTAATAACTTTTTTCTAACTTGCAAGAAAAAAATACTAAGGAATCTGTATAATATCTTATCAGACTATATAAATTAATGCACAAGACAGAGAAAAAATGTATACTATATGTAACTGTAATAAATATCATGTAATGTATTCAACATATCTATACTTCATAAATGTTAATGTGCGTGTTAAGGCATTATGAAAACTATGTTTATACAAACATTTTCAATATAATTTTATTGGTATGTAGGAAGAGTACTAATTTTTTTGCATACTTCTACATTGCTGAAATTATTATCAGTTTTCAGAGGTTTTGGTGGTCTACTATATATAGAAACACCTCATCTATAAGTAGAGTTTGGGATCTCTGCAAGAGCTTCAAGTGCCATTTACCACCAAGCTATCTCTTTAGCCCACACAAGTAAAGATTAAAAAGAAAGAAGAATACAGTTCAGTGATTTCTGTTTAATTAAATGTTTAATTCTGAATGAATCTATAATGACTAGGGATTGAAATTAGTAAAATAAAGTTTAGCAACCATATGTGATATGTTACAAAATATTTACAGACATAATGAAATTACACTGAAATTAATTTTAACTAGTCTCTTCCATTGATTTTTATTGTTTTCCACAGATAGATCATATGTATGTCAGATATTATTGAGCAAACAAATTATAGTTGCTAGAAAGTGGAATTTACTTTTACAGAAACACCACAGCCAAGTTTAACTTCAGAACTGCTAAAATAATAAAACCTGTTTGTTTGGCTTTTTAATACAATTACTATATTAATTTAAAAACTCAAATATATTACTCATCTACTAAGAATCATGGATTTCAACGAGTGAAACATACTAAAGTCCTTTATGAGTGGAAATATCTACTAAAAGTCTCTGAAAATGTAGCTAAAGTTAAGTGTATATTTTTAAGTTAGTTAGGGCCAAATTCATTTAAAGTAATTTAAATGTTCAATAAAATGGGCTTTTCTTTCCATTTACACACTTCAGATATGTTCATTTTGTTAATACGCAGTTCAAAACATCATATTTTCAAATGAGTTATTTTACTTTGACCTTTATAAATTTTACTGTAACCATGGCTACTTATTTTATAATTGCTATTTTCCCTGTAAAGCACATGCTCTATTTATTAAATGCTGAATAATTTTCATTCTGTGTCATCTCTTTGTGGAGTCGGTCTGGCTAAAGAGCAAAAGGGGAACTTCAAATGGGACCAGACTTTGAAGACACCATTTCAGACATGTTTTTATGTACAGACATTCTGAACTCTGGTTTAATATTCTGTACAGTAAAAACAATGAATTAATTACAAGGAGTCATAAGACATTACTGTGAACAAAACAATGTGTAGCTGTTTCTCCCAATGAAATACAGTATTGCACATGTATAGGTCAATGGTGTTTGAATGAGAATGACATGCACAATTCTGAAATGTTATTTGAAAATTAATACCACTTACATGAGCTGATAGACTAAAGAACACTGTACTTTGATGGTCACCCAGGAACCTCACACAATGGGAAAGCATGGGAAGTGAATGTCAGAAGACAAGGAGTTCAAGATGAGTCTTAACTATGTAGAGTCTGAGGTCAACCTGAGCTACATGAAATTCTATAAATGTAATGAAAAAATATATACATGCTTATTCCTTATTTGAAGATTAAACCATTTATATATGTATTTTAACATTATATAACACTCCATAAATATGTGCAATGTTAATATTAATTTGAAGGACTACACTTTAAAAGGAGCTGAGCAAACTTAAGAAGGAGAGAAATGAAACAAGTGCAAGTCAGAACTCATAGTTCTTTCTGATAGGCAGTTGTTTCTTCCTTTTTTAAAAAATCTCATTGGAATGACAAAAGAAGTATAAACATACAGTGCCATCCACAACTGCGAATACTGAGATGACTCCCTAGCTGATACGACATGAAAATTTCTAAAACTATAATGTAGATATGATAAAAGGAAAGAAGCACATAAGTTACCTAAAATCTTCATGTTACTGATAATAAACTTTGCTCCTGAACAGTGAAATGGTGATTTAATACAGTAGCTAACTAAACAAGTTATCGGAATTGGGCGTAAAATTAAGCAGTATCCCATCAATTCAAGGCATATATGTTATGTGCAGCCTGTATACTCTTTAACACAACTGCCTCTGTGTTGTAAAGAAAATTAGTGATAAGATCTCATATAACTCTCTTCTTTATTAGAATAAAGTTTTCTATTATTATAGCCCAAGTTTACTAAAGCAGGAAGAAACTTAATTATGCTAATGATATCCATGCTACTTATCCTTGGTCTTCGTTAATAAGCATTAATACATAATAACAACTTTACAGTATATAAGGAAACAAGAGATGTAATGTGAACATCCAGTTGAACAGACAGCAGACTTTGCCTTTAAAAGACCAGTTAAAACAGGAAAGCAAACTTATTAAGTGACCATTATAATTAGTTATCTTTAACAGTCAAAACCATGTTTCAATATCCCATCTAATATCAGAAATAATACACAGTATGCTGCGACCAATATTTCTTATTTTAAGGAGCTTATTTCTACACAACTGAGGCTTCTTGGGGAGCCACAAATGCAAGTCAGGATGAGTGGTTGGTAGTATCAAGAATGGTGGCTTGGATTTAGTGACTACGCAGTCAGTCCAGAATGAAGTTTCCAGGGAATAGTTGTAACCTTTCTATTTCCAAATGAGAGCCCACATGGCTTTGCTTATTGGCATGTTTAGAGTAATGTGAGGGAGAAGAAAGAGGGCCTAATCACTGTCTGAGAATCAGGCACTGAAATGAATTTTCCATTCTTATTATATACAGATCTTGGAACAGACAGCACTGACAGTGAATTAACATTTAGAACATATGACAATTCTTGTTAACCAACATAAATAAACAAGCAAACAGAATAATGGGAAGATATGTGAACTACTTTTTAGCAGAAGAGTTCATCTGAATAGTTTATAATCCTATAAACACACAAATGTATAAACAATCAAGGAAATATAATTTGAAAGCATAGTACTATCTTTATACAAACCTCATTCATCATATTTTTTTTTAAAAAGGAGACAGATACAAAGTTGGATAACATAGACAAGTGAGGTCATTCGTACTGCTAGAGGAAGTAAAAAATAACACCATGAAAAAAAATTCATTTCCACCCACCAATCATAAGTATATCTACACTTTGTAGACAAACAATCACTTTTCTTTATATAAGGCTGTTAGGTGTATTGACACATTTGGCCCACCTGGAAAGATTTTTAAATCGTCTTCTAAGGATAGCCCAGTTCAATTATTTCAGAATATCTGGCAAATTTGGGACACCAGTATTTCTGTAGAAGTTCTTTAGACCTCCGTAAAATATACATAAAGACTGAGAAATTACTATGGTTAGGGAAGATGTCTCAGTGTGTGCAAGCACTTCTAGCACAAATCTGAAAACCTGACTTCAAATCCTCAGGACCTGAGCAAAAGCTGAATATTTAGCCTGTTCACATAAAGGGAAATGGAAAGGACAGGCAAGAGAATTCTTGTGGGCCATCTAACCTGGCTTATGCACTGTAAAATCAACAGAGATGCTGTCTAGACATGGTGACAGTTGAAGACCAACCTACATGCTGATACCCAAGCCTGTCCTATAAACTCCACATGAGTGCTGTGACACATGTGTGCTTGCATTCGCAGACATGACTGTACATATATGCAGAAGCAAGGGCACTTATATATGTGTAGACACATATACACACATCAGAAACACAGAAGATTTAATTATTGTGCATACATTGCTGAAAGTAAGGAGGGAATATCAGAATAACATTTAAATATTACATAAAACTAGAAAAGTTTAAAAACCACAGAAGAAATTTGGCTGGGATAGCACACACCTATATACTCCCTAGTTTTGTAGATTTGAGGAATTGAGAGCAAGGCTGTAAACCGAATGAGACACTGAAACATAACATGATCCGCTGAATCTCACCATCAATAGGATGGATAGACCTAGAGAGAAGTAAATTAGATACATTCTATGTTAGGCTATGCATTCTTCACCTTTTCTATGGTCTTTCAAACAAAACTCTGATAATATTCTTTCCTTTGTAGTTTACTCCATATCCACAGTAATAAGACAGCCATTAATGGTAGCTCCTCATAGTTTCTGTATAAATTGTAAAAAGCACACATTAGTGTCCAGGATACATCAGTATTTCCCACTAGAAAATATTCTTTGGCAAAATAAGAAAACTGCCTATCACTATAATACAACTCATTTCTATTTGCATTTGGCCCATTTACGTATCTTCCATTCCACCATCTAGACTCTGTCCTTACGACTCTCGGACATTTATCAGTGTCACATTGCTATATGCACTGTGGATTTTTAAAGGTATGCTATTATTTGGAAATTCCTGCTTCTCCTTTTATTCCTTTCGGAGAGTATCATCTTTTATTAAAATATTCATGAGTAATTCTCTTTTTAAAGTTGAGTTTCTGTAGGCAATGAAATTGGATTTCCAAGATTACTGTGGCATTATGAGGCTTTTCAGAGAAGATACAGAGAAATGACTATTCATGCCAGATAGTCAAACCAGGATCCACCACAGTCCACAGAAATGATTCTATCAAACATCAGCTTGATGAACAATGGGTTTATTGTAGTAACTTCCAGGAGCATGGGTGAGGGGTTACTGACAGAGGTGTAGATGACTCCTGGCAGTTACATAAGTGACCTTTGCTCTGTCCCCAAAGTAACAACCAATGAAGATTGTGTCAGTATAACCCCCAATTCAATGAACCTGTACATTCTAGCACCCACTAACAGCACATTTGACTACCAGGAAGAATTGGTGGCTGAAATCATGGGAAAGATTCTAGTGACATATCTCCCCTTCTCAGAGGAAATTGTAGTTGGCATGATCATGCAACTCATGTCTTCAGAGCTGTGGTTTCTTCTTAACTATTATTACATCATGCTAAAGGATACAGTTTCAGTAAATATAAGAACAAGTTATAGCAGTGTGATACAATGTATCTATTTAGTCTTCTGACATGGATGAAAAACAATCTAGACAATCTTTCTGCAACTAATATGTTTTCATTCAACATTATTTCTGGCAATAAAACTGTTTCCTTTGAGATGATGTTTTGGGTTTTATCAATTTAAATGGTCTGTGTAAGGACAACTGGTATCAGACTACAGATTTTATAGTCAGAAAAGAAAAAATTCTCCCATGGATACTTCTTTGATTTTTTTTTTAACCCAAGATTCTAGAAGAAAAATCAAAGCTCCAGCCACCCATTAACAATATAATTGCCATTCCAATTTTCTTGTGACTGCACTCTCAGAGAGACCTCAGTGATCAAAGTTCTTCAAGAACTGGAGCTAATATCTTCTGCCCCAATGAATCTGTGATGGCACTTTATAACCAAAAAAACAAAACACCAAAGAGATGAGCATTTTCTAAGACTTTCAAAAAAGGCACTTAGATCATTCTTTAGTTTTGTGGCTCTCTTGCACTGCTATGAGAATAGCTAAGCAGGCTATGCAGAAGCCAACATGGAAGGAAAGAAAGACTCTGGCCAGTGGAAGTACCAGTTTTCCAACCCTGAGACTAAGTGTTCTTGGAACTGGTTCTTTACTCCAGTAAAATTTCTAGATATATAATGCTCTGCAAAAATCTCTCTGAAGTTCTGTGAGGGCTTCCCAGTGGGAACCCTCCATCTGAAGCTTTCTAGAATTTCTTTCACATGAGTAAAATTTGATAATAAAGTCTTTTCATTTTAAACTAGTTAATAATCAGAATTCTATCATGAAGATAAAATCAGTCTATATAACTTCTCAATGTTTCAGTTTTCTTAAGCTTTTCTTTCACTCTTTCTTTTGTTCTTTCATTTCTTTCTTCCTTCCTTCCTTCCTTCTTTCTTTAATGTATATGGTAGTTTTAATTGAATGTATGTCTTATAGTACATGCATGTCCATTGCCTAAGGACACAAGAAGTAGATACCACATTCTCTGCAACTGGAGTTAGAAAGAGTTGTGGTTGACTATGGCGTTGCTGGCACTTAACAGCAGGTCCTTTCAAAGAACAGACAGTGCTCTTAAATGCTAATCCACCTCTCTAGCACTCTCTGAGTTTTTTCTATTTTAACTCAAAGTTAATGTTTATGAAAGTCATGTTTCTCTAGAATATGTCTTCTCTACCTTGACAATATTAACACAGGGGCTTTCAGATTCTTTATCAAAATCCCCTTCATGACAATATAAAACATACCCAGACATTTAGGTCTTCTATTCCCATCTTTTTAGGAGTGAGAGAAACAGAAACATAGTTAAAAACCAATTTGCTACAAAATAGTAATACCTTAAGCCAGGAACATGTTGCTTAATATTTAAAAACCAAAAATTAAAAAAACAAAATGAAATATCTATTTTGTTGCATGTATGCATTCTTATATGTGTTCTTATTATTGATGATTGCTTACTGACAAATTAAAGTTTAGCTATATTTTTTCAGCCAAGTGTCATTTTTCCAGGTAATAATGCTGCCCGCAGTAGTCTGTGAACTACTGCATCAATTAACAATCGTGTTTCATGCCCAGCCTTGAAGCAAAACATCTGTAGGTGCCTGACCTTCCTCTTGTACAAAGAAAAATCATTGTTTGTTTACAAAGTGTAGATATACTTATGATTGGTGGGTAGACGTGAATTGTTTTCAATGTGGTGATTTTCTATTTCCTCCAGCAGTTCTTCATAGATGATTCAGCTTCACTCACTTCTGTGGACCTTCTCTGACCTCCCCCATCTAGCCATTTCTCATGTCAGCTCTCAATACCTAGAATCACATTCTATCCTGGGTCCACCCCAATTGTCATACCAGGCAGGATTTTAAAACCATGCAACATACAGCCATATTGCTCTCCTGAGAACCAGAGAGGACAACAGAAATAGGCAAAGGAAAAACTACATAACAAACACAATACCAGATATAAGAACCTAGAGTTAACATCATCCCAAATTTAGATGTCTAGATGCCAATGTAAAAACATAATCCATAACAACCAGAAAAGTACATCTGCAGGGAAATGCAGCAACCCTACTATAGGAAAGAAACCCTGAGAACTACAAGATAGTGAAGCACAAGACAAAAACTTCAAAATAGTATTTGTGCCTATGAGCAATATGAGCAAGGACCTTAAAAAGAATATGGATAAAATCATTAATGGAATCTATGAATCCACAAAGAAGTAGTAGACTGCTTTGAAGAATACTGTTTTAAGATATGAAAATAGAAAGGGAATCTTTTCTTAAAACCAAAACTTAGGTAAAATTGGAAAGGAAAGATTTAGAAACAGAAACAGAAACTTCAGAGGCAAGCATCTCAAAAGGAATACGAGAGATAGAAAAGAGAATCTCAGAAACAAAGAAAAGGTAGAAGAAATTGATAGTACAGTCAACAAAAATGTTAACTCTGAAATCCAGACACAAAACATCTGGGAAATCTAAGACACAATAAAAAAAAAAAAAAACAAATATATGGGTAATAGAAATAGGAGAAAAGAAATCCAGGTCAAAGGCGCAGAAACTATTTTCAACAAAATCATACGAAAAAATGTTCCTAACATAACAAAGGGGCTTGTCAATGCGCAAAAGGGATACAGGACAGAAAATAGGCTGTACCAGAAAAAAGTGTTCCTGGATACATTGTAATCAAAACCTTAAACATAAAGGACAAAGAAAGAATATTAAAAATCTATAAGTACAAAAGACCAAATAACACAAAGGCAGACCTATAAGATTAATACTTGACTTTTAAATGAAGACTTGAAAAGCCAGAAGAGCTTGAATAGATGTTCTACAAACTCTAGGCAGCCACAGGTACCAGTGCAAAATGCTTTTCATCACAATAGATGGAAAACGAAAGACATTCTGTAACAAACCAAATTTAAGCGGTAGCCATCTACAAATCTAGTCCTATAATAGCAGGTGCTAGAAAAATATCAACATGAAACAATAGGCAATACCAAAGAAAACACAAAGAATCAATGATTTCAGTATAGCAAGTCAGAAGAGTGGGGTAAATCCCACATCACAATAACAAAATAATGGGAATCAATAAACACTACTCATTGATTACTCTCAACAGTGTTCTTAATTCTATGATAACAGACTGGATTTGAAAACAGGATCCACGCATCTGCTTTATACAAGAAATACATCTTAACATGAAGAATAGGATTTCCTCATAGTAAAACAATGGAAAAGGGAATTTCAAGTAAAATGACCCAAGAAACAAGTCTGTTCGGCCAGTTTATTACTAACAAAGAGGCTTGCATAAAAGAAATACTACCACAGCTAAAGTCCTATGTTTACACCTCTTCAATGATAGTGGGTGACATCAATACCTAACTCTTACCAATAGACCTAGAATCTAGATGAAAACAAAACAGAAATATGCTGGAACTAAATGACATCATGAATCAAATGGACCTAACAGATGTTTACAGAACATTTTCATTTAAAAACACACACACACACCTTCTTCTCAGCAGTTTATGCAACAATACGCTTGGACAAATTTCCACAAGATACTTGGACATAAATCAAGTCTCAATAGATACAAGAAAATTGAAATAACACCCAGCATTCTTTCTGACTACCATGGATTTAAGCAGGATATCAACAAAAACAGAAATGACAGAAAGCTTTACAAACTCATGGAAATTGAACAATTCATTGTTGAATGTAAAATTAGCAAAGACACAGAAATTGAAAACAGCATTATAAACTTTTCAAATTGAATGAAAATGAAGACATAACATACTCAAACTTATGTGACACAATGAAGGTGTTTCTAAAAAGCAAGTCTAAAGAACTAAGTGCTTACATAATCTCCTAGAAGAAAAGAAAATTAAGACACCTCACATTAGTAACACAATTTCACATGTGAAAGTTCTAGAACAAAATGAAGAGATCTCCCCCCAAATGGAATAGAAGGCAAAAAATAAACTCATGGCTGAAAAGTATAAAATAGATATATAACCATCTATCCAAAGAAACAAACAAAAATACAGAGAATCAATGACACAAATAGTTGATTCTTTGATAAAATCATTAAGCTTGACAAACAGACAAATTAACTAAAAGGTGAAAGAGAAAATCTAAATTAACAAAATTAGAGAGGAAAACAGGGACATAAGATCATACACATGTGGAAATCAAAACAACCATATGGGCATGCTTCAAAAATCCAGACTCCTGCAAACTGGAAAATCTAAAAGACAGGGAGAGTTTTCTTGATAACACCAGCTACCAAAGTTAATCCAAGATCATATAAGCAATTTAAACAGACTCTTAACCTTAGCGAAACTGAAGCAGTAATTAAAAGCCTCACATAAAAAGGAAAAGAATAATTGTTTTTTCATACAATTCTATCACATTTCCAAAGTAAAGTTAACATTAAAATAATTTAAATTATTCTAGAAGAAACATTGTCTAATTTTTAAGAGGCCAAAGATACATTAATAACTAAAGCATATAAAGATCCAACAAAGAAAGAAAATTATAGGCCAATTTCCTTCATGGACATAAAAGCAAAAATAATTCTATACAAGAACACATCTAAAGGTCATCTACCATAATCAAGTAGCCTTCATACCAGAGAATGCATAGATGGTTCAACATATGTAAATCAAAAATATAACCCACCATGTAAACAAATTGATCTTCATCTCATTAGAGGAAGAAAAGGCCTTTAATAAAATTTAACACTACTTCTTGTTAAAAGTCCTGGAGAAATTAAGGATACAAGGGACATACTTCAACATAACAATGGGAACTTACAGGAAACCCACAGGCAACATCAATCTAAAATAAGAAAAATACAAACATTTTCACTAAGATCAGGAACAAGATGAGGTTTTCCACTTTCTCCATGTCTATTCAGTATACTAATGGAAGTTTTATTAGAACAATAAGACAAGTCAGGGTGTATCAAAGGGTTACAAATAGGCTACAAATACACACACACACACACACACACACACACACACATATAGTATATAGTATATAGTATAGTTATATATATTAGTTATATATAACTAAAAATTATGCTTCTGGCTTCTTCAGAGACTTTTATATCATATTAACACTTCAAGAATATTAGTAGAACGCAAATGTAACACACGCATTAAAAAAGTCAGTAGCCTTCCTATATGCAAATGGCAAGCAAACCGAAACAGAAATCAGGGAAACAATACCTTTCACAAAAGTTTCAAAGAAATATATCTTGAGGAAATGATAACCAAGCTGTCAAATACTTGTATAATAAAAACTTTACAACATTGAAGAAATTAAAGATATCAGAAGTTGGAAACATGTCCCATGTTCATGGATCAGGAGAATTAAGATAGTGTAGCCAGCCAATCAAAAGCAATCTACAGATCCAGTGCAATCCCCATCAAAATTACAATACAATTCTTCACAGAACTTGAAAGGATAATTTCATTTTCATATGGAAAACACATCACACACACACACACACACACACACACAAGCACAAACACACAAAAAAACGAACTAAAACAATCCAGAATAATCAAAGAACTCCAGGAGGTATCACCTTCTACAACCTCAAAATGTTCTAAAGGCATTGTAATAAAAACAAGCATGGTATTAGCACAAAAACAGATGTATTGATCAACGGGATAGAATTTAAGCCCTACAAGTAAGTTCACATAGCTATGAAAAGCTGATTTTTAATAAAGCAGCGAGAAAGTCGTAATGGGAAAAAATCTTCAATAAATGATGCTGGTGTAGCTAACATCACCATGTAGAAGAATGCAAATAGATTCTTGTGTATTACCCTGCAAATACTGAGTTCCAAGTGGTTAAAAAGCCCTAACATGAAGGTCAGATACACTGAATCTAATAGAAGAGAAAGTGGGAAATAGTATTGAACTCTTCAACACAGGAGAAGACTTTCTAAACAGAACAGTTAGCATTTTCACTAAAAAAAAAAAAAAAATACTAGTTTGCACTTGTAAAAAAACAATTACAAATAAGATATTTGAAAGCTTATGTATGACAAAACACACTGAGAAAGCAGCATCATACAAAATGGAAAAAAAAGTTTTTCAAAACAACTATTCATAATATTGGGCAATTATTTAAAATGTCTAAAGACCCCTTTTGGCTCTACGATAGGCACCATGGCGGTCGGCAAGAACAAGCTCCTGACGGAAGGTGGCAAGAAGGGAGCTAAGAGGAAAGTGGCTGATCCATTTTCTAAGAAGGACTGGTGCAATGTGAAAGCTCCAGCAATGTTCACTATTAGGAACATCGGAAAAACACTGGTCACAAGGACTCAAGGGACCAAAATTGCATCTGATGGCCTCAAGGGTCGCGTTTTTGAGGTGAGCCTTGCCGATCTACAGAATGATGAAGTTGCATTTAGAAAATTCAAGCTAATTACTGAGGCCGTTCAGGGCAAAAACTGTCTGACTAACTTCCATGACATGGATCTTACCCGGGACAAAATGTGCTCCATGGTCAAAAAGTGGCAGACTATGATTGAAGCTCACATTGATGTCAAGATGACCCATGGGTATTTGCTCCGACTTTTCTGTGTTGACTTCACTAAAAAACGCAACAACCAGATAAGAAAGACATCCTATGCGCAGCACCAGCAAGTCCGCAAGATGATGGAGATCATGACCCGAGAAGTGCAGACTAATGACTTGAAGGAAGTCGTTAATAAACTGATTCCAGACAACATTGGGAAATACATAGAAAAGCTTGCCAGTCCATTTATCCTCTTCATGATGTCTTTGTTAGAAAAGTAAAAATGTTGAAGAAACCCAAGTTTGAGTTGGGAAAGCTCATGGAGCTCCATGGTGAAGGCGGTAGTTCTGGCAAAACAACTGGAGATGAGACAGGTGCTAAGGTTGAGCTGATGGATATGAACCACCAGTCCAAGAATCTGTTTAAAATTCAGATTTTTAATAGTGACAAATAAAAAGTCCTATTTGTGAAAAAAAAAGTCTAAATAACTAAAAACAAAAACAAAAACAAAAACAAAAAAAACTAACAACAACAACAAAGAAAACCTGATCATAAAGAAAACAAATTACCCAACATAAAAGTAGGGTGCTAATCTAAATGGAATTCTCAAACAATGAAAAAATTGCCTGAGAAACATTTAAATAAATGTACAGGATACTTATTCATCAGAAAAATGCACATGAGAACTTCTTACACCTCTCAGAATATCCAAGATGAATAAAAGAAGTGACAGCTCATGTTGGCAAAGACATGGAGTAAGGAAAACAATTATCTATTGCTAGTGGGAATGCAAACATGTATATCCGTTATGGAAATCAGTTGTGGTTCCTCCAGAAAATGGAAATCGACCCACTACAATATCCAGATATACACTCGGGCATATATTCCAAGGATATTTCATCCTACTACAGAGACAAAATAACATGTTCATAATTACTCTATTCATAATGTCCAGAAACTGGAGATAGCCTAGATGTGGACCAAGATAAAAATGGCTAAAAAAAAATGGTACATTTACACAATAGAATATTATCAGCTGCTAGAAGAAATGGAATTTGCAAGTAAATGGATAGTGCTCCAAAATCATTTTGAATGTTAGCCACACGAAAACGACAAATACGTTGTGCATTTGCATATATGTGAATGTTAGCTGTAATGTCTTCAGTAAGTAGGATACAGTCATTATAACCCCAGAGGCTAGTTATAAAGCCATGGAATATGGAGAAAGGTTTGATCTCTATGCAAAGGAAAAATAAAATAGATAGTTATGAGTAAATGGTTATCAGTTGGAATGGAGGAATCACATGAGAGGTGGAAATAAAAGAGGTGAAGGAAAAATATAAGGGTCAAAGGAAACTAAGGATCATCTTCAGTGCCATATTATATGAAAACCTTATACAATAGAAGCTTCATGAATATATACATCTGTGAAAGAATCCTCAATGAAATCACCAAATAACAAGAGATATAAAGACCCATTTTAGACCTCTCTCAGCACCAAATTAAAAGTTCTGGAAATAGGTTATAACTAATTAAGTTGTTGCCCAAAGGGGTCTCATGGAAATCCCCAGCAACTCAGGCTATACCTAGGGCTATAATTTCTATACTCTAATAGTAAGGCCCCATTGATGAGGAGCACAACTCCTACATAACTCAATGAACAGGGAGAAGCTGAGCAGGTCTCCACATGAAGCCTTGCTGCTTCTTACTAGATATTTGACAGGCTGTCAAAAAAGAAATATAGACACCAATACAGCTAAAATCTTTTAATCTGCAATGGTAACCTCTTTGCACAATCCTCTGGTGCAGTAATGATGGAAAATTTGTGGACACTGGTGAAATAATAACATGCTTCAGAGTGTTACCGACCAATCTCTGATTGGATTTAAGGCCCAATCCATGAGATGAAATCCATGCCTGACACTGCAGACTAGGGAAAAAAAATTTTTTGAGTATATATTATCATTTTGGTTTTGCATTTTTATGATATTTCTCTCCCTCTCCTCTCTCTCTCTCTCTCTCTCTCTCTCTCTCTCTCTCTCTCTCTCTCTCTCTCTCTCTGTGTGTGTGCACGTGTGGATGCGTGTATGTGTGAATGTGTGTGTCTCTGCACCTATGTGTGTCTGTTTATTATACTTTTTCTTTGTCTCTTTTTCTTCCATTTGCTTTTTTTTGTACTCTTATGGTTTGTTCTATTATTATATTTTTAGATGTACGTTTTTACATGAGAAGGAAATTAAGGATTATGGATTCGGGTAGAAACAGAGTTGTGTTTTTTCTGGATAGAGTCAGGTGGAAGGAAACTCTCATAGAATATGTTGTATGAAAATGCATTTTTAATAAAAACAGGAAAAATACATGTTTTATACATAAAATATGGTTTGGATGCATGTAATATTTTAGGTCACAGTTTTGCTGAAAGATGTAGGAGCATTTCTTTTCATACTGTGGGCTATGTGGTTTAGTTGTGTTTTGTGTTTTATATTTTTAAAAATATAAAACAGCTTGCAGTGTTATGTTATTTCTCCAGGGTCTCCTGATCACTTTGCCAAGATAACAAAAAGAATTTTTGGTGAATTTAGCACAGGTGTTACTGGTTTTTGTGCCACAGTTAATCATTCTGGGTGAATTTTTCCCAGGGCATAGTATATCCTTTAAACTTATAAATTCGATTCTTCCTTATTTGTGGAAATTCTCCTTCAATTACGTTGCTAAATGTTTATGTTCTCACCAAACACTATGGTTTATTACTTCAGGGACATGCATTGTAGTTAACTTAGCATCTTTCATTCCCCATAGATCTTGGCTCATTTCTTTTTCTGTTCTCGTATTTACTCAGTTCCTCTCAACTTTGCTCTTTCTCTCAGTCCTGTCCTTCAGTCTTTGTCCATTTTCCACAGTATTTCCTTTCTCTCATGCGGCTTTACCTCTGTGATTATCTTATTTATGTCCTCAGCCTATTCCCTGGAATCTGTGATTTCATTATATACCCTCTTGCTTTCCCAACTAGACACACACTTGTGACTCCTTCATTAAATTATGATTTTTCTCATGCTGATGACTTTATCCATATTTTACCAGACCACTGATGAGATTATTTTCTTCAGTTTTCTCTAACATCCATTTTTTTTCTAAGTTTTAATTTTGTCCTTCTCCTCCTTTCCATTTGTCGTGCTCTTGCATTTGTCATTCCTTGTTGTCATTCATAAGACTGCATCAGTATAGTGCTTTGTCATTCCTTAATCAACCTTATTACACACGGGCACAGCAAACAGGTTTTAATAAGAATTCTGAGATCACTTGACAACAATGAACCACAGAGAACCCTTGTCTCACAGCAGAATGTTGCTAAGTATACCTGATATATCTCCGGCTAGAGGATTAAAAAAAGATATACCCATGAATTATGGTAAACATGCATATGCATGTCTGTCAGATGTAGAGTCATATGTAGATGGATCATGTGTATAAACACAATTTTTCTCTATTTTGAACACATTTGGTTTCCTTAAACATTCTTATATAAAATGACCATGTAGCTTCTATAGGCAATCAAAGGAGATGAAGCAATTTCTCTGCAAACATTGAGAAGGCAGAATCAAATTGAGATACTCACATTTCTTATATATTTTCATGAATAGTGTTTCTTTATTTTGTTGTTATATATATATATATATATATATATATATATATATATATATATATCTCCTAGTGTAGCCCCAGGCAGAGCTTGTGTATACTGCCTTAACCTATGGGAATTTGTGTGAGCTTTGCTCACGTTGATTTAGATGACCTTATATTGTTAGATTCCTCTACCCTCTAGCTATTAAATTTTTCTACCTCCTCTTTTGTAAGGTTTCCTGAGTGCTGAGGGAAAGACTGTGATGGAGATGTTCATTTAGAACCAAATATTCAAATAGTCTCTAACTCTTTGCATAGTTTCTGGCTGTGAATTTTGTATTTGTTCCCATCTGCAGTTTTTAAGAGAATGTAAGAAACAGGCTTCCAGTTTGGTTCAAAGAGATCATGAGTTTTATAGTGAATTCTTAATAGAGTGTACTCACAAGCTTTTCTATTAGAAAGATAGTTATGGACACGTGAACTGATGGAAGATGTACAAAGATACCCAAATCTATTGAATCCCTCAGACTAAGGGTGCAAAGAACAACCAGAGAACACAGCTAAGACGTCAACATACAACTTAAAATGGGTGTTCTTAGATTCTTGTTTGGGAATAAAAGTCAAGTATTTTCCCTTTGCAATAAATTGAAAAATAGGTAATTCTACCCATCTATATTATCTAAGAATGGCAGTTGCTAGATAGACTCGAATTGATTTTCCCAAAAGCCTCCACAGGCAACAATCTCTGAATACTAGTTTTGAGTCAGAAGAGGTCTGCCATAGACCTAAAGACTGTACCTATCTGAGAAGTGGTTAGTAGAGAGAGATGCTGAGAAGTCAGCAGGAAAAATTTAACTTAAGAGTAATAAACTGTAGGAGGAGCTAAGGTGGGAGGAGTAAGGAGAGGGAAAGGAGGAGTTGGGAGAGGAAGAAAAAAAGGAAGAGGAGGAGCTAGAGAGGGCAGAGATGTAGGAGGATGAAAAACCATATAGGTATGGAGAACATTCGTGGGGAACAACTTATAAACTTATAATTAGGTTAGCTAGTTGAGATACAACTCTCTTTGTATGGGCATCTTTTTATTAATCCTTATCAAACATATAAAGCCTTTGGTTAATCTATAAGAATTAGAGTCTCTTTCTTTTACTGGGCCTGCATGGGTGACAGAATGGTCTAGGCAATGTCCTGCCTTGTGGAGACAGTGTGGAAGATTGCAGAGCCATCTCTCACGCTGGCATCTAGTGGGTGGCAGGGCTGGTGTTTCTGGCGCGCACAGGGCCTTAGGCTGAGAAACATGGTGGCTGGGCTAGGCAGAGCTGCTGCAGCTAAGGTAGTCGGTGAACCTGAGGCCAGTTTTAAATAATTACCACAACAATAAACAATTCCTTCTCATAGACAATGTCCTGATATTCCTTCTCAGATTAGCTGAGGTGAAAGTAATGAAGTTTCACTGAACATGAGAAAAAACAAACACAAAACCAAACATACAAACAAAACTCCAAGCAATGAAAAGCCGCAATGTCATTCTTACAGTGCCAGAAACATTAACTGAACAAGGGACAGCTTCATTCAGCACCATGTAACTCCATAGTCAAACTGACTAAATAAAAGTGGTGGTAACAAGCTTTAGCCAAATACCCGAATGCTCATTCTCTGCTAGAAATGAATTTAACTCCAGAGCTGTAAATCACTTAATTTTTATTTTCAAGATTTAGTAAAATGTCAATGATTATTTGCGCAGTCCTGCCATTGGGTAGAAAAGCTTGACATGCTTCTGAAAATGAAACAGAACAAACATTCCAGCTATGCCTAGTATCTGGTATGCAGTGGTAGAAGAACATGCATTGTGAAGATGCAATTGCACTAGACCCTGTAATCAAGGGAGAAATTTTAAAAGAAGAAACAAAGAAAAAATGCTGTAACTCATAGACACCCTCCATCTGGATACTGTTGAACATCATGTGAAAATAACTACTCCAGATAAGTACAGATTGAGACCAACGGAAAGTATGGATGAACAGATGGAACCTCTCAGCGAAGAAAACTAAAAGAACACAGAAATTCTGTCTCTTCTTTCTGAGCCTGAGTATGGCTATAAATTATGGAATTTGAAATGGGCCATGAGAGTTGAAACAGAGGTATTAGAGAAGAGTCAAATGGGGAACAGATAGGAAGACAAGAAGGTGATAAAATATATGTAACATGAACACATGTGACATGAGTAGATGTGATAAAAATGTGTATGACATGAAAACATGTGACATGAGATTAGAAATGGAGCTGCCGAAAAGGAAGGAAAGCACCAAGGGGAAGCAGTGGGATAAGAAATAGGAATGGGACATGATCAACACAAACTGAACAAAAATGAAGCTCATGATTGTCTGGTATATTCAATTCAAAACTAAGAAATAAAAAAATGTATGCCTTTTAATACAGAGTGGGTCTCACACTTGAATGAAACTGAAGAAGAAATTATTGGTGAATGTAAATGGTAGACCTTCTTAAATACAAAGGGAAAAGAGAGACAGATGAAGAAAAAGAGAAAAGAGAGTCAAAGTCACACAAAGACACAGCACAGAGACACACGCACACATAGAGGAACTGAGTTGTCAGAAACCTCTGATAAAATATCAGGCATTAAGTTTATTGACATACATTCAGAATATAATTAATGTAAGTCAACACGTTAAAAACATAAGGGAGATAAATCACATGAATATTTAACATTTACCAAAAATAGAACAAAAAAATATTGGACAAAATAGTATTTATTAATAATGAAAAATAACTTCAATGTGTTAGAGGGATGGCTCAGGGATTAAGAGCTCTGTCTTCTCGTCCAAAGGACGGTGTTGAATACCCAGCACTCATGTGTATTTCACAGTCTTTTGTAAGTTCAATTCTAAAGAATTTGGTGCCCATACTGTATTCCAAGGGCACCAGGATGTACATGGTACACAGACATATATGTAGCCAAAACACTTTACATGTTAAAAATAATAAATCACAAAAATAAAACAATTGAACTAATTGATATAAAATAATTTCAGGATATAGAATCAAGAAAAGCTTTTTGATCTAAAAACAGAATTTGTATACCTAAGGATATGAGATAGTACCAACAGCCCCCACTATAATTAATATTTTAGTTCCAGACTTACTGTAAAGCTCTCGGAACCAAGTCTTTTATATAGGAGTACACAGACAGAGGTCATTATGGGAAACTAAAGGCAATCTAAATGTGGACTTGTAGAGCTGAGTCCCAGTGGGTACATCTATAACACAACTCTTACATCTAATGCTCAGGATCATTGAAGAAGATTTGAAGAAAGACTATAAACATTAGAGGATCAGAGATTCAGCTGTGAGACTGTGTCTCGAAATGGGGAACAGATAGGAAGACAAGCTCATGTCAGAAGTTCAACCCACGAAATCTCACCCATAAGACTGCCTAGACATGAGTTGTACAAGGACATGCTAAATTGGACAAGGAGATGCTTAGGAGGCCTCAACCCTACTCAAAGAACTACAGGCAACTAAGAAATTCTAAGAGTGAAAGAAATAGTCTTCCACAGGGAAGAACACATCAACTGGCTAGTCAATACCAAGAGATCAACATATACATACAGATAGTATTACATGAACTGAGGAGGCTGCACTTAAGTATTTAGAAATTAAGTTTATTTATTAATAAAAACCATGTCAAGTACTTGAGAAAGAGTAAGAGTACATTGAAGAAGTTGGTGAGCGGAAAGGAAAGACAAACTGATGCAATTATATTGAAAATATTTTAAAGGAGTTCAAAAATAGCTCTGCAGAAATAAAATTAGATGATTTTGACAGGCAGCAATGTAATTCAATGAGAAAGAAAAATCTTTTCAGCAAGTATTTATTACTCCCACTGAACAAGAAAATGGAGAAGAAACTAAATCTCCTTCCCTTGACACATCAGACAAAAATAATTTCTGATAAATCATAAACCTGAACATAGATCATAGATGCTAAAATTATAAAACACCTAGAAAAAAATAAGTTTCATAGTTGAGCAAGATCATGAATAGCAGATGCCTATAAGCCCACGAGAAGAAACAAATAACCCAAATTAGAAAGAACTAACCCACACAAAGGCACAGCATTGAATCCTTTGTGTATAGGGATTGATCTTCTTCTGCTAAGAGCAGAATGTTCTGCCAAAAATAAAGAATATAAAATTATATATCATGAGCTACTATACACCAGAGACAGTCAATGTAAGAGAATGTTGAAGAAGTGCATACTGTAGGATTAACCATGAAGATTAACTGTATTCCTCTGCTAAAACTGAGAGCATAACAGTTAATTTACAGCAAATTTCAGGCTGCTTACATTTGTGTAAGATGGACCTGTTAAATTTAGTCATGTAGATGCACAAGAAATTCATTTTCTAGGAAAGTACACATGACTTAGAGTAAAAGGAGCACAGTATGGACCACTTATGAAACTACAAGCAATCATCATGGTTGCCAGAATGTTCGAGGAAGAGCAGCAAATTCAAGCGGGGTTGTGAATGGTAAATAGACCAAGAAACATTCACAGATGTTAAACATCAAATGTGAACTTTACCTGTATTCTAATATTATAAAATATTCTAAAGCATGTTTTAGCTTTCTTATTGTAGATATGACAGAACACATTGGGAGTTTGGGAATATATAGGATAAGTAGTATTATATCTTAATGGAAAATTAACTTTTTATTTACAACAATTTTTAATTATATGCCTTCTCTAATAATTTATAAAACTTCACTTAAAAGCTTAATAAATTAGCTCCTTTGTATAATTAATATTAATGTGTTGTGTTTTGCATAACTCTTTCATTTTTATTCTATATGAATTACTATGCTAAATCTAAGTTTTTATACATGGTACAATTGTCTCTATTTTTATGTCTGCTATGATAATTTGTCTTAACTCTGAATTTGGATTATTTACATTTAAGTGATAATTGATAACTTTGATTAATTATCCTACATTTATTTGTATAGCTGCTTGTTGTTCACCATTTTTTATACTTTCTCTCTTTTGCTCTCTTCCTGGATTTTAATGAAGTATTTCATATAATTCTCCTTTGCCTTTATATATTCTATATCTTTCATAGGAACATGTATAATGATTTCTTTACAGCTGCAATGTACATTAACTTATCTAGCTCATTCTCAAACATCATCATTCTGCTTTGAGTATAATAATGATATTCAGCCTTGCCTTTCATTTATCATAACTACAGAAGTTTAACTTGCAATAGGCTATGATCACTTGATATATTTTTAATAATAGGATGGTAAACTTATCTTTTGGTTAATTAAAATAATAATCAATTGTTATTTATGTAGTTAGTTAAACCTTATTTCTTTTATGGTAATCTACTCTATACAAAGTTTCTGACAAATATTATATTTTTACATTAAGAAACTCATTGAACTTTTTCCACTGTAGTTTCCTTGGAAATGGATTATTTATCTTTAGTTGAGAAGTATTTAATTTAAGGATTTTTTCCATTGTCTTTGGTATTCTGCATTTTGGAGATGATATATAAGGTAAAGATTTTTCATATTTATCCAACTTAGTATTGTATTTGTTTCCTAAATCTGTGCTTAAATGACATTAGTCTTTAAAATTTCTAATCATTTCAAATATGTGTTATGTTTGTAATTCTTTGTATCTGGCAATTGATTTGTATACTTATTATACATTTTAAAATGTTCCCACTCTAGATTGTTGGATTTCTGTACTTTTATTTTTTGAAATTATAGAGTAATTATGTCACCTCCTCCCTTAACTTGCCTTCCTTCAATCCTCCCGTGTACCACTCCCTTTGCTGTTTCTCAAATTCATGGCCTCATTTTCTTCAAATATTGTCAAACACACACACACACACCTAAATACAACCTGTTTAATCTGTATGTTGTTTGAATGTAAATGTTTTCAGGTCTGACCACTTAATCCTGGATAACAAATTGGTATCCACTTCCCTAAGGAAGACAAATTATGTGACTCAGCATCCCCTGTTGCTGCAAGTTTTTGTCTTGAGGACTTCTGAACTTCCTGTGTTACACATTAGCATGTCTAATTTTTCCCTATTTTTTTTAGTTGAATATTTTCTTTATTTATATTTCAAATGTTATCCCCTTTCCTAATTCACCCTGCCCCCGAAAGCCCCTATCCCGTCCCCTATCCCCCTCCTTCTATGAGGATACTCCCACCTCCCTGCCCTAACATGTTAATTTTATATCCAACCACTTTTCTATAGTTGTTTATCAGGCTCAGTAGTTCTTTGGTGGAATTTTTGAGGTCACATAAGGATACTATCATATCATCTACAAAAGCTCTAAGTGCCTCCAAAAAGAAATTAGAGAAAGCATACACTAACAACTTGACAGAACATCTGAAAGCTCTAGAACAAAAAGAAGAAAATACACCCAAGAGGAGTACAAGGCAGGAAACAATCAAACTCAGGGCTAAAATCAACCAGTAGAAACAAAAAAGAACTATACAAAGAATAAACAAACCAGGAGCTAGTTCTTTGAGAAAATCAACAAGATAAGTAAACCCTTAGACAGACTAATCAGAGGGCACAGAGACAGTATCCAAATTAATAAAATCAGAAATGAAAAGGGAGACATAACAACAGAAACTGAGGAAATTCAAAAAAATCATCAGATCCTACTACAAAAGCCTATACTCAACAAAACTGAAAAACCTTAATGAAACAGACAATTTTTTAGATAGATGCCAGGTGACAAAGTTAAATCAGGAGCAGATAAACCATCTAAATTATCCCATAATTCCTAAAGAAATAGCAGCAGTCATTAAAAGTCTCCCCACCAATAAATAAATAAATAAATAAATAAATAAATAAAAAGAAAGAAAGAAAGAAAAACAGGACCAGATGGGTTTAGTGTAGAATTCTATCAGACCTGCAAAGAAGACCTAATAGCAATGTTCTTCAAACTATCCCAAAAAATAGAAACAGAAGGAATACTACACAACTTGTCTCTGAAGCCACAATTACACTTATACCTAAACTACACAAACACCCAGCAAAGAATGAGAACTTCAGACCAATTTCCCTTATGAGTACCGATGCAAAAATACTCAATAAAACTCTCTCAAACTAAATCCAAGAACACATCAAATTATCCATCATGATCAAATAGGTTTCATTCCAGGGTGACAGGGATGGTTCAATATACAGAAATCCATCAATGTAATCCACTATATAAACATACTCAAAGAAAAAAAATACATGATCTTATTAGATGCTGAGCAAATATTTGAAAAAATTGAACACCCCTTCATGGTAAAAGTCTTGGAAAGAACAGAAATTCAAGACCCATACCTAAACATAGAAAAAGCAATATACAGCAAACCAGTAGCCAACACAAATGAAATGCAGAGAAACTTGAAGCAATCCCAATAAAATCAGATACTAGACAATGCTGTCCACTTTATCTATACCTATTCAATATAGTACTCAAAGTCCTAGCCAGAGCAATTAGACAACAAAAGGAGGTCAAAGGGATACAAATTAGAAAGGAAGAAGTCAAAAACATCACTATTTGCAAATGATATGATAATATACGTAAGTTGCCCCAAAAATTCCACCAGAGAACTCCTAAACCTGATGAACAACTTCAGCAAAGTGGTCGAATATAAAATTAACTCAAACAAATCAGTAGCCTTTCTCTACTCAAAGGATAAACAGGTTGAGAAAGAAATTAGGGAAATGACACCCTTCATAATAGTCACAAATAATATAAAACACCTTGGTGTGACTCTAATCAAGCCAGTGAAATATCTGTATGACAAGGACTTCAAGTCTCTGAAGGAAGAAATTGAAGAAGATTTCAGAAGTTGGAAAGATCTCCCACCCTCATGCATTGACAGAATTATTATAGTAAAAAATGCTATCTTGGGGAAAGCAGTCTACAGATTCAATGCAATCTCCAACAAAATTTCAACTCAATTCTTCAGAGTTAGAAAGAGCGTTTTCAAAATTCAGTTGGATTAACAAAAAATTCAGGATAGGGAAAGCTATTCTCAACAATAAAAGAACTTCTGAGAGAATCACCATCTATGACCTCAAGCTGAACTACAGAACAACAGTGGTAAAAACTATATGGTATTGGTACAGAGACAGGCAGGAAGATCAATGGAATAGAATTGAAGACCCAAAAATGAACCCATAGACCTATGGTCACTTGATCTTTGACAAAGGAGCTAAAACCGTTCAGTGGATAAAAGACAGCATTTTCAACAAATGGTGCTGGTTCAATTGAAGGTCAGCATGTAGAAGAATGCAAATCAATCCATTCTTATCACCTTGTACAAAGCTCAAGCCCAAGTGCATCAAAGACTTTCACATAAAACCAGAAACACTGAAACTAGTAGAAGAGAGAATGGGAAAGAGTGTGGGACACATGGGTACAGGGGGAAAATTCCTGAACAGGTCACATCTTATGCTCTAAGATCAAGAGCTGACAAATAAGTCCTCATAAAATAGCAAAGCTTCTGTAAGGCAAAGGATACTGTCAATAGGACAAAACAGCAACCAACAGATTGGGAAAAGATCTTTAACCATCCTACATCAGGTAGAGGGCTAATATCCAATACATACAAAGAACTGAAGAAGTTAGACTCCAGAGAATCAAATAGCATGTCTATTGAGGTAGACCTTGTTAGGTTATATTAGTCAGCCATGTTATTAAGACTTCATTGGTGTAGATTCTCTGATATTTCTAGAGGACACAATCTAGCTGTACACTCCATGTTCTTCTGTCTGTTATAATCTGTCTCCTGTACAGTTTCCTGTAAAGTCGCCTGAGCGTATTATCACCTGAGAGTATTATCACCAGGCCCTAGGCTCCCCGATTCTACAATTTGATCAGTTGTAGTTTTCTGTAATGGTATTTCTGTTTGTTGCAAACAATAGATTCCTTGATAAGAATCAAGAACTAAACTTTTCTATGGACTGAATGATAAATATTTAGAATATATTTAGTAATTATGCTGGTTTACTTAACTAGTTGGTCAGATTCTTCTCCAAGATACATGATGTCACTAGGCCTGTGCTAGTAGCTAGGTTTCCAGAACCAGATATGGCTTCCTTCTTATTGAAGGGCTTTAAGTTCAATTGGAAAGCTGTTGATTACCACCTAGGCATGTGTACCACCCTTCCATCCTTAGGAATATTATATCATACCAGTCATCACTGTGGTCATTGGCATCACATCTGGATAGGCCTATTGGCACTTTCCTCTTTGAAATTTTGCATGTTACCTTCTATTACCATGAAAGCTAGAGCTCAAGGAACAGTTTTTAGGTCAGATCCAGATCTGGTCCTCTATGTCTTATACTCAAATAACAAGGTATCTTTAGGGATAAAATCTTATTTTCCATTGAAAGAGGCAACAAAGGGCAACAGCAATAGCCTATAATGTTTTGACAATGGACAGTCTAAACCAACAATAAAAGATGGTTTCTCATGCTTAGTTTTGGAATTTTTATTACTCAATCCAGAGGGGAAAATCATGTGAAATTATATATAATATATATATTATATATATAATAGATGTAAGTATGATTGTTTTCTACTTTTCAAACATCTTTAATTAGTTTTACCCTTTTTTTTACTCTTCTTATTCTGTATTTATCTCCCTAATTAAAACATATTCTCATTTTTGATATTTTTCATTCAGATGACTTCATGCTATCTTCACTATTGCTGCACTGCAGTGGCCCCATTTTTACTTTCCCAGTTTCTGTGGTTACTCCAGGTTATATAGTTACATCTGAAATCTTTAGGCTGGAATATCAGATGAGAGGGACTATGTGACATTTATCTTTCTCAGTCTGTGCTATGTCACCCAACCTATTCTATGTTAGCTCCATTCATTTGTCTATAATTTTCATGACTTTACTTTTCTTTATAGCTGAATAGTATTCCATAATCTATATGTACCATATTTTCATCATCCTTTTGTTAACAGAAGTATTTTATGTTGTTTCCATTTCCTAGCTTTGTGTTTAGAACAACATTGCACATGCAAGTATCTGTGTTGTAAGATGTTGTTTCCTTTGAGAATATGAGTGATATAGCTATGCGAAATGGGAGATTTTTTTTTTTTAGATTTTTTTTCCTGTATGCGTTTTCTCCATACTGATTTTCATGGTTGTTGAACTAGTTTCCAAATACAAGGAATGAGGTTCCCTTTCCCTTATCCTCTACTTGTACTCATGATTCTAGGGCCTTCTACTTCCATTGGTTGACATGCCTGATTTTGTGTCAGTATCACAATGTTTTTATCACTATGTCTAGGTAAGGTCTGGAATGGCAATCCATCCAGTATTTTTCTTTTTGCTCAATTGTTTGGACTAATTTGTATTCTTTGTGATACCATACTAATTTTAGGGTAGGTTTTTTTTCCTATTTCTGTGAAGAGTAAGATGGGAGTTTTGACTGGGGTTACATTGAATCTATAAATGGGTTTTGTTAGAAGGATAATTTCACAATGATAATTGTAACAATCCATAAGCATTTAAAATGTTATTCTATTTCCTATTGTCTTTTTCTCTATATTTCTTCAGAAGTTTAAAGTTTTTTATTGAAAATGTCCTTCACTTCCATGGTTAGGTTAGTTCCTAAATATTTTATTTTATTTGGGGCTACTATGAATGAGAATGTGTCCATGGGATCTTTCTCTGAATGTTTTATGATGGTGTATAGAAAAGATATTGAATTTTAAAAGTTGATCTCTGCGCTGACACATTTCTCAAGTTTTTTGTTTTCTTATTCATTTATCATTTAAAGATGTTTCTGGTGGAAATTTTGAGACATCGACATCTTACAAATAATGTCGTGTCCTCAGCGAACAGGGGTGGGGTGACCACTTCTTGCTCTACAATCCCTTTACTTTCCTTCTTTCTCTTATAGTCCAGCTAGAGCTTAGAGCAAATATTAAAAAAGAGTGGGGATAGTAGGGATAGTTTTTTGTTCCTTATTTCAGTGAGATTGCCTTAAAACTTACTCTACTTAGGATGATGTAGACTGTGGGTGCAGGTTATATATATATATATATATATATATATATATATATATATATATATATATATGAATTCCACTTAACTTCATTCTACTTGAGCCATATCCGATCTTTAAGCACATCCAGAATTAGTCATCCTCTCTTCTGCCCCATCTGCTCTGTTCACATCAAGCACAGAAATATTAGAAATCCACATCCCAGATTTCATCACAAGAAAGAGAGAAGGGTAAGGAAGATAGAAACAATGTGAAATGTCAAGGAAGTATGTCCACCTTATTCCCCTCCCAACCATCAGAGTTATAGATGTATTTGCTAATAAGAACTACCTAAATGAATTGCAGCACAAGAAATTTAAAAGAATACCATAAGCTTCACAAAAAAACTAAAGGAAATGATGAAGACAATAGAGGAGTTGAAAATGGAATTCAGTAAAGAGATAGACAAAGTGAAAGAGACTTAAGCTAAAATGAAATGGAATCGAAAAAACAGCAATCCAACTAGAAAACGTAAAGAAAAGCCTCAAACATCGAATGAGGTAAATGATCTTGGAACGTTCAGTCTGAAACAGGATGGCTATACCAAATCTCTCCCTTCAGGACTCTGGAAATTCTACAGATTAGTTGAAAAATTGTTAAGAGTCAATGAGAATTGAAGACATTAAGGAAGCAGGGCCTTCAAAGTACAGCATGATGGTGCAAATAAGACCTCACAGAGGATGTGGCAGCATTAACAGGGCCTCCATACCGCTAAGCCAAACGAGGTCCCTTTCCTGAGAGAAGTAGACAAAAGTACACATCCCTAATCCAGAATCGATAACCAATCAATAACTGCTTACAATGACAAATTTAGTTTTCTTCAATAGAGTCTCACTGGTTATATGAACATGTTTAAGGACAGGCGCCATGCCCAGCAATAGATGACTAACACAGAACAAACTCAATGATGCTTTTTTTCCATTTCTTTTTATTGGATATTTTCTTCATTTACATTTCAAATGTTATCCCCTTTCCCGGTCCCTCCACCCAGAAACTCTCTATTCCATCCCCATCCTTCTGCTTCTGTGAGGGTGTTCCCCCATCCACCCACCCACTCCCACCTACCCGCCCTCGAATTCCCCTACACTGGGTCATCAAGCCTTCACAGAACCAAGGGCCTCTTCTTCCATTGATGCCCGACAAAACCATCCTCTGCCACATATGAGGCTGGAGCCATGGGTACTCTTTGGTTGGTGGTTCAGTCCCTGGGAGCACTAGAGAGTCTCGTTGGTCGATACTGTTGTTCTTCCTATGGGGTTGCAAACCCCTTCAGCTCCTTCAGGTCTTTCCCTAACTCCTCCATGCTCAGATTGGCTGCGACTATCTGCCACTGTATTTGTCAGACTCTGGCAGAGCTTCTCAGGAGACAGCTATATCTGGTTCCTGTCAGCATGCACTTCTTGACATCCACAATAGTGTCTGGAATGCTGACTATATGGGAGGAATCTCAAGGTGGGGCAGTCTTTGGATGGCCTTTCCTTTAGTCTCTGCTTCACATTTTGTCTCCTTATTTGCTCCTGTGAGTATTTTGTTCTCCCTTGTTAGAAGGACTGAAGCACCCACACTTTAGTCTTCCTTCTTCTTGAGCTTCATGTGATCTGTGAATTGTATCTTGGGCATTTCAAGCTTTTGGGCTAATAGCCACTTGTCAGTGAGTGCATACCATGTGCGTTCTTTTGTGATTGGTTCCCTCACTCAGGATAATATTTTCTAGTTCCATCCATTTGCCTAAGAATTTCATGAAGTCATTGTTTTTAATAAATGAATAGTACTCCATTGTGTAAATGTATCACATTTTTTTATCCATTCCTCTGTTGAAGGACATCTGGGTTCTTTCCAGCTTCTGGCTATTATAAATATAAGGCTGCTATGAACATAGTGGAACATGTGTCCTTGTTATACATTGGAGCATCTTTTGGGTATATACCGAGGAGTGATTTTTTTGAGATTATTTTTTTCTTTTCTTTTAAACACTCAAGGTCCTTTGCTTATATATCATAGTTTCTAATTTTTTGCCTTTATTAGATTTCTGTGTGTCTGAATGACATATAAATCAGGCAGTGGGTTATGAGAGTCAGCTGTGTCACAAGAAGAAACCTATACTATGCAGTTTAGTATTGTCCTCAGTTCTGGTTAGAAAAACCTTAAAATGTACCTCTACTCTTCTAAACTTAAAGGAATGAAAATACACATCAGCAAACTTGATCCTTTCTCCTAACTGTACTATCTGGCATAACTGCCTTCAATTTTCCATATCTTGATTTTGTCAAAACTTGGTTGAGTTTTGCCCACCAACACCCACATACTCACTTTTGATTTCAAGCAAATATTTGTGCAACCTACTAGCCACATCTCTGGATTGATTAAAATATAACCAGTCACAAAACGACAAAGGAAATCTTGCCACGGTGTTATTAAAATTTCATAATTACCATCCTCTGGGAAAACTGACATAAATAACAAAACATACTAAAATGTGCTATATAAATTTAAATTTGAAAGAAAATTTGTTATAAACTTTAAAGCGATTACTTTCAAATTAATAAAGGTGATGTGTGTCATTTCACAAATCATATTTTAATCATAACCTTGTGAAAACGACATCATTACCTATGAGAGCACAGTGAAGCTGACAATGAAAATATGTGACTCTGCTACTCATCAAGGTTCAAAACTATAAAATATAACAAAACTTTACCATATACATCAAAGCAGAAAATTTTGGTTCATTTATCTGAGGCATATTTAATCTATACTTAGAGAATACTGTAGTTCATATCTAAATGTAGAAAAGGGGAAAAAAATCTTTCTCATTTTTTTAATGCAGACCAGAGGTGGAGCAAGTCCTTTCTCTTTAGGGAGTCATTGCCCACTAGGCCCCTCATTCCTCTGACAGGCACAGGGAGTGAGTGTTGCTGACTGTGGAACAGCGCTGGGAATGTAAGATCCTTGTTTCCAGTAGTTACTCTGGAAATCACCCAAAACCAATTGAAGATCAAAAGGCCACTGCATATTTCCACTCCAGAGGGCAATGTACCGCTGAAGCTTCTAGGTTTGCATAACAAAATAACAGTGAAAACCAGGCATTCTCACACACTGTAAGATAAAAACCAGCCTAACCCACCAAATATTAGGTGTTTCAATCATTTGTATTGTGAAAAGTTAGATATATGATCCCATGTGAAATATCCTTTAGAAAAAAAATCACAGACACTAATCTAAATTTAGAATTCTCTATATTTTAAAGAAAAGAAATTTTAATCACTAAAATTGACTATAGACAGTCATTTAATTATCAGGTACCTTATCTGCCAGATAGTAAAACTTTTATAGTCATTTCCTTGCACTAGGCTATTACCCATGTAGTATATAATGACTTTTCCCCAAACTTTGATAATTCCTTAGTCAGTTATCATTTAGTATACAGTTTGGAGGGATATTGGCATGGATGTATAGGTGTCATTTATCGCTTTAGAATTATTCAATTTAATTCCTTATACATAAAAATTGTGTATTCAAATTTCATCCTTTTGTAACAGTAAAATCACCTTATTACAGCTGGATAATATCTGCTTAGTATACTTTCTGCCAAAATTTCATAGAGTTTTTTACCTCTTGGTCTAAAATATTTATATTAGCATGTAATCCCTCAAGGCTCTCGTGGCAGAACTATTGTTTTTATCATTTGATAAAATCAAGTATCTTTTGATTCCTTACTCAAATCAAATATACCTTTAAGTGTATATTACTTCATGCAAAATAACTCACTTATATATCATAATATAAAATGCAGATATTATGCATTTTAAGTAAGCTTATAAAATAATATGCTGCCCTGTGACTTTTTCAAACATCCTTGTTGCTATTTATCTTTCTTTTTTTTCCCTCTACCGCTGTCTTACCCTTGATCATCCATCCACAACAAATGCCTACCCATTATTTTCCATCACCCCTTAGTAACAACTGCCTCTTATTCCAGGTTTCTAGAGATCCGTTTTCCCCTGTTCTGCATAGTCCCTTTTTACATTCCCAGCTCCTGCTACTTCATACTATACAGTCAAATCTAAAGATTTGGAGCCAGAGCCTGGCAGGGTGGCACATTTCTATAGTCCCAGCACTCAGATCTATGAATTTGAGGACAGACTACAAAGTGAGTTCCAAGACAACCAGGACTATACAGAAAAACCCTGTCTCCAAAACAAAACAAAAAAGATTCGGAACTAAGATCCGTGTGTGTGTGTGTGTGTGTGTGTGTGTGTGTGTGTTTTCTTTCTGGATCAGCATTGCTTCACTCATTTAACAAGAATAATTAAAGAATAGACCATGAGTTTCAGAGGAGGAGAAAATGAGAGAAGCTTCAGACAGAGGAGAGAAGGTTGAGGGTGATGCAATCACAGTGCTCATTTACACTCTGCTCAAGAATGAATAAAGATTTAAAAGGTAAATAAAATAAAATCAGCAGAGAATATATTCAGAGATCCTTTAAAGGAAACAATAGACACTTTAGTGGAAAACTCCCAGAGGCCCTGGTGAGAAAACAAGCTAAGTAGAGTAACAAGATACCCTTTCAGATCCAGAAACATCTAAATAGACAAAGAAGAGTAGTGGACATTCTCCATGACATTTTCTCAAGGCCCATCTTCCTTCTACCTAAGTGATAAAATGTTAAAACTGAAACTGAGATTACCAATACAGCATCTGCTTTCTAATTACCCAACAGGAAGCAAAAAAGGGAGAGGCTGCCTGTCTTAGAAGGTTAATTCCAATCTACGATTGTACATATCTCCAACTTCCTCCAACACTGGTGAGCATACCTTCATGTGAAGGTACTATGAAAGAGACTGACATAATTACCTGAGTCTAAATATCTAGAACATAGCTGGGACTGATGTGACTGTTCTTTGTATTAACAGAAAGAGAGGTGATGGGTCGATGCACAGGCTACTCCATTCAACAGACATTGCTTGTTGCTTGTTAATTACATCATTATCTTCCAAGAACTGATGATTGCAAATACAGTGACAGAATATAAAATCCTGCTGTCCTGGTGATCACAGAGTACAGGAGGGAAAAACAAGTAAAAGCAATAAAACACATGTGTTTCTTATGGGTAATTACAGTTTCCTAAGAAGATGGACAGGAGATGAACCAAAGGAAATTTTTCATGAAGAAAATTTGGGAGAAGGAAATGTTGAGATGCTTGAAAGTCTTAGATAGCCTCTGGTATTAAAAAAAAAAAACCTAAACTTAATGCTCAAAATTATTCATTGTCAGTCACTAAAGAAGTTATAAGAGAGAAAAATAAGATTACTGAATATGCTTATGGAGAGTTAGCTCTTTATGATCCCTCTCTCTCTCTCTATCTCTCTCTCCCTATCTATCTATCTATCTATCTATCTATCTATCTATCACTGAGAACAATTTGTTTTGGAAGCTATGACATTTGAAACTGAGAAATTTTATTGAAGTATATTGCTTGACATTTAAAGCAGGACTAGGAGAATAGCAAGAATTAATTGATATTAAGAAGTCTGTATCTTTGATATTCCATGATATGAGCAAATTCTAGTACTCCCTCCTTTCTAGGGATGACCTCTTTCATCTGTGTAAACTGAATGTGATAGCTGGTACAGGTGCCATTTCCTCCCTTCCACTTCCATTTGGTTTACACCGTTGACTGTTCTTTCAATGAAGGATGCTCTTCCAAAACCTGACACTAACTACATATTCTAGAACAACAATAAGGAATTTTAACCCCTTATTTATAAAGTTTCAGAATTTTACCTAATATATTTTAAGTAGAACTTTGACTTTTAGGATAAAAATTGGACACAATATTTTTGTGACTACATTGATAATATTCTGTGAAGAAAGACTAAAGGCAATATTGAAAATGTAAAATCCCCAGCAAGGGTTTCTTTAAAAGATCCTCCCAAACTCCTGTCACTCCCATGCCATATACATGTACAAACATAGATACAGAGATCTTCTAACAGAAAAGAATCTACACCCATAACAAGAAAACTGAACTTCTTTTAAAAGATAACCTTATGTAGAAAGTGTCCCCTGCTCATCATGTAAGTAGCCTTGTATACGTTATACATGATCTGTAAGTTCTCAGCATGGACCCTGGGCTTAACTACTTCTAAACAGAAGTTCTTTAAGACTGTTCTCCTGTAAAAGAGCTACCTATTCACAATGTCTACTCTTCAATAAGTAAAGGCTTTGATTTTTTTTTCATATGGGCAATTTCTTCTTTTCAGATACTGAATGTCCATGTTTATTGCTGTTTCACACACATGACCCAAAATGTGTGAATCAGCCCAAATGTTTATAACAACTGAATGGATAAAGAAAATGTGACTTTTACATGCAAAAGATTTTTATATAAAAATTCTTTCACTTGTAGCAAAATGGATGGGACAGGAGATCATGTTAAGCAAAATAAGCTATAGCCACAAGTAAATGTGTTCATTCATACCTAGAAATTGAAAATAGTGACTTGAACGCAGAAGAGTGAAGACTAGAGTTTATTAGGGGTAAAGAGAAGGAACAGAGAGTCAATAAAAGTTAGAAATAGTAGTGTATAGATGTTCTGCAAAATCACCTTTGTATAGTTAATTATGTTTAATAAAATTACTTATTTTACATAGTCTTCTGCCTTGATCAGAGAAAGTACATAGTAAACCACATGCCTTTTTGTTTGTAACCCAAGGTAAAGTGCTTCTGTAAACTACTTATACAAATAATACTTATCAAATGCTTCTGTAAACTACTTGTATACTACAAAATATTTTAGATAAGGTAACCCTATAGTGTAAAATTAGCCCAAAATAATTTAAGATGTTAAGATGTAAGATTCCCGTGGAAAGAATAAGAATAAAATCCATTTCATGTAGTAAGTGATAAAGATACTCCATTACCAAAATAAAATAGTTTATGAGTTGTACACTATGTCTTCACACCAGCAATAAGGAAGCTTTCTTAGAAAAACAGTAACACTGAAGCACTTTAAGATGCAAGTCACTCCTTGGTTGGTGGTTTAGTCCCTGGGAAGTCTGGGGGATCCGGTTGGTTGATATTATTGTTCTTCCTATGGGGTTGCAAACCCCTTCAGCTCCTTCTGTCCTTTCTCTAACTCCTCCATTGGGGACCCCATTGGGAACCCAGTGTTCAGTCTAATGGTTGGCTGTGAGCATCCCCTCTGTATTTGTCAGGTTCTAGTAGAGCCTCTCAGGAAACAGCTAGATCAGTCTCCTATCATCATGTACTTCTTGGCATCCACAAGAGTGAGTGGGTTTGGTGTCTGTATATGGGGTGGATCCCCAGGCTCTTGGTCCTGTGAAGGCTTGATGCCCCAGTGTAGGTGAATTCAAGAGTGGGAAGACAGGAGAGGCTGGATGGGTAGGGAAACTCCCTCATAGAAACAGGGGAGGGGGATATGATAGGGAGTTTCAGGGGGAATAAGAAAGGAGATAACATTTGAAATGTAAATAAAGAAAATATCCAAGAAGAAAAGAAAAAATTGCAAATCACTCTTTATTACAGGTGTAGGAACAACTGCCATTCAGAAGAATGACACTGAGTCTGTACCACACATCATACCTACAATTTAACCAAAGTGGTCCCAGATCTAAGCACAAAAGCTAAAACAATAAAGCTCTTAGAAAAAGGTAGGAGTAAATATTCATGAGCTTGACATAAACCGTATTTGTTAAGTAAAATATTAGAATTCTAGTGGTAAAACATTACAGGTTCAATTTCATCAAAGTCTAAACATGTAAAATAATATGGTAAATAATAATGTAATAATATAACATGTCCAAAATGGAATATCATGTCCAAGTGGAAGAGTCTCAAATAGCCATCAACACATAAGTGGGGGAAGGGAAGGAGCTATGGCTTGTTTCCATCATGGAGTAGTGTAGAATAGTGAAATACTGATACCTGATTTAACCTTGATGGTCTTCAAAAGCATCATCTTAAGTAAGAGATGCCAGTCATGATTCAAATTACACAAAAGCTAAAAGCAGACATCATGGAAATAAACACAGAAGGAGCATGGTCCTCTGTGATTGGGGGAGTACAGTAAGAATGATTGTTTGAGCCCACAGGGCTTCTATAAACTAATCGTCTAAAGATGATTAAATGGTTAAAATAAGAGTATGGCTGAGTGTGGTGGTGCACATCTTTAATCTCAGCAATAGAAAGACAATTTGAGGCCATCCAAATCTACATAGGGAGCTATAGGCAAGCCAAAGATACAGAGTGAGACCCTATCTCAAAAGTATAAAGTATTAGACAATCTGAAAATATAGTGAATTAGGTCTTGAGAATGATGCTTTAAAAAAAAAAAAACAGAATTCTCTATCGGGTGTGATGAAACAGGCCTAAAATTCCAACACTTGACAGTGAGATGAGATGATCACAAGTTCAATGCCAGCCTGAACAAGATAGTGAGACTGTCTCTAAGACAACACTCTATTTATATTGCTATGCTATAAAACTCCTTTTATATGTCACTGGTCCTTTGGCTTTCTGAATGCATCATCAATCACACTAAATGATTACATGCATATAAAGTATCAGTTTAAATTAGTAGACTTCTGGCATTTATGCTCAAAATGAAATGCACATAGCACGCATGGTGCACACCTCTTATCCACATTCTCAGGAGACTAAGATAGGAAGATCCTGCTTGGACTACAGAGGGAACTCAAGATCATTATGTCAGCTTAGTTATATCCTGGTTCTGTAACCAGGAGCTTTTCTGCCCAGCCTCTTTCTTCCCAGAATAATAACTTTTGAGACTTAATTATTTATGAACAAATCCCTAGACCATAAGTTTTGGCTCATTCCCCAACTTCTAAAACCCATTTATTTTAGTCTATGTCTGCCACATGGCTGTTTTCTCCTCAGTTTCATGCATCAGACTTCCTCAGAGTTCGGAGTGTATCTACTGATCTTGACTCTTTCCCAGAATAACTCTCTGTCTGCTGGATGTCCCACTTTCTATTTTCTTCCTTAGCTACGAGGCATGTACATACTGTGAGGTAGCATCACCTGTCAATAAAAACCTTTTTATTGACAGTACATAAGTGATTCTTTCTACATGGTTCAAATTAAAAAGTAAAAGGATAACTGTGGGTGTAGTTCAGGGGTAAAGTATTTGCCTGCACGTACAAGGCTCTCAATTCAATCCACAGTACATGACTCCCCAGAAATCCACAGTGCAAATTCTTCATGAATACATCACGAATAAAGTATAAATAGTAACAAAAGATAACTAATGATTTCAGGTTCTCCACAAGACAGAAACTATTCTTTTGTACTACCACCCTCTTTCGACCATCCTGCTTCCCCCAAAATACCTTCATTCACTAATGACACCCCTCCCCCAGTTATCCAACATTTAACTAGTAGAGGAATTTTCATTCACTGACATAGCTGTTCTGGCACAAGAGCACATCCAGTGACCATCAAGGTCTGTGTGAACCAGCTACAATGCAGACATGTCACGTATCTTTAATCCCTCTGGCTGGAATACACACACCTTTAATCCCAAATGTTAATGTCTAATTGAGGTGTAGACAAAGTCGCAAATCAGAGAAAGATTTGACAGAGTAATGAGTCAATGACAGAACATACTCAGCTCTCAGGAGAACAGACAGGAAAGAGAGGCTGCTTAAGAGCAATTCAGAGTCAATGCTGTCAGTCAACTTTGGTTGAATTCAGTTCAGAGGCAGTTTTTACCAGGATAATTTTACAGACACAGCTTGCAGAGAGAACAAGCTAGTCACAGGTGAAAAAAAAAAGTGAGCCAGAAAATAAGAAGGATCCAGAAGATTAGACCAAATTGCCAAAGTTAGTTTGAGGCCAATCGGGGTAATTCAATGAGGACCCAAGAGAACCCAGTTTGAATCAGTCATCTTGGAGAGGAGTTTGAGCCAGAAACAGCTGAGGTGAATCATCGAGCCAGAGATCAGAAAGAACTGGAAAAGATGAGTTTATTAGCAGTTAAGTCTCAGAGGCTGAAACATTCTAGGCTTAGGTTAGCAGACAGAGGCTGGAAGATTTACAGAGGCTAGAAGCTTAGGAATAGTTAACACAGAGAAAGAAATTCTCTGGGCTCAGCCCAGATGAGACTCCTGTAGACTCCATAGACTCTATGTAGTTGGAAAACTTGGGCAAGGCTCTCATCTTATCCTTTTTATCAGAGGAAATAAATGTGACATTTACATTTACATTATACATGTCTTAATCTAGGAAATCTAGTTATGTCCAGTTGGTGGATTTAGTTTCTCATGAGAGCATATGAAATCAGGCTGCACCTCCTATTCTGAATGGATGAAATACTTCAAACTGAAAGACAAGGGGGTAAATTATGACCAGTGTGGAAATTTATCTTAGATCCATTGCAATCCAGTTACAATCTGAACTAATATCTGTCACCTGATCTTTGGTAGCTATCACACTTCTCTGTTTTGCAATTCTGCCATAGTTCACCTGGTGGGGTGTGTTTTTCATAAGAGAAACGAAAAGCATAACACAGGTTCTTTCTTTGTAGGAAGTTTTATTTTGCCTGGTTAATACTTTCCATCTCCTTTCTTAATTTTCACTGAAAAATTTCCCCAGAGCAAAGTTTAACAAATACATAAAACAAGATGAACAGAATTCATTTGCTTGCATCCTTTTAAAATAAAATTAAAACTAAAAACATTTCTCTATGGACACAAATTTAGAAACTTGTATGAAAAAAAAAATGTGTGATATAGTAACCTAAAGGAGTTATTTCATTTACAGACACCTTAAAGACTGAATACTTGCTAAATTAAAATTATTCTTAACCTTCCCCATAAAAAGAATAGACACCTAAAATAAATGCATTCTTCATAGTCCCTTTACTTGTGAATTTCTGACTGAGTAACAAAGGGCTGAATTCTGATTTCATAATTATCTCCTTTGTGAGTATAAATATAGAAGCAATCATAAAAATACTATACAGCAGGCTTGTTGTGTAATGATTATGAACTTATTATTTACAGATTGGCAGCAAAGACCAAAGCCAGCCTGAGATTCACTGTGAGTCAGTCCCAAGGCTCAGGAAAACTTCCCAGGGCAGATGGTGACTCATCTGTGCATGCTCCATTTGCCTTGTAGCCTAGAGACTAAGGCAATCGAGCCACCAAGGGTTTTATGTCTCATTGGGCTAAAGTGTCAAAGGACATACTGCTTTCATGGAAGACTTGGAAGAGAGCCCAGGCTGCTTTACTACCCCCTCAGCTTAAAAGCTTGCATCCCATTCCATCCTGTAGCTGTTCTTGGAAAGTATATAAGCAAGAATATAGCTGTGTTGGTCTGAGGCTACCTGTGAAACTCTCAGTAAACGTGGAGATTGTAGAGCAAAGGAAGGAAATACTAGAGTCTTGGGTTTGTTTTTGTTTTGTATATTTGTGTATACGTATATGTATGAAATTAACAAGATGCTGTCACCACTTCCTAGTCATCCAACATCAGATCTTTGTAGTTAGTCAGCTTTCTGTTATTGTGGCAAAATTCTTGGCATAAGCAACTTAAAAAGAAGATGTTTATTTTGGGATGTGATTTCAGAAAGTTTCAGTCCCAATTTCTGGTCTCATTGCACTGACTCAAAATATGTTAGGAGTGTATTTGTGGGTACTGCAGTAGTAGAATTGTCTACATCATGATGACCAGTATCGTAGTATCTTTTCTATTTCTCTGATAAAACACAATGACATAAAGCAGCTTGAGAAGGAATGCGTTCATTTTATCTTTAAACTTCTGACTCTACCATCGAGGGAATTCAAGAAAGGAACTCAAGGAAAGAACTTGGAGTCAGGAATTGAAACACAGACCATGGAAGACATGAAGAAGGGACTATGCAGTAACGTTGCTTATTGGACTAAGCCCATCAATGGCTTGATAAATCTGCTTTCTTACACAGCTCAGGGCCATCTTTCATGGGGTAAAACCACCCACCATGGCCTGGGCCTTCCCAAATTAATCATTAATTAAGAAAATACCTTAAAGTTGCTTACAGCCTAATCTTAAGAATGTACTCTTTCAACTGTAGTTTCCTCTTCTTTGAAAAAAGCAGGATAGTTGACCATTTACACCCTTGACACAAACACATAGTTATTATATTTTCTATCTTGTCCGTTCCCAATATCTTATCACTATATCAATATAAAACACATTCCAAAGTTTACACACCCCACAGTCTTTAAAATAAAATGCTTTCAAGTTCCTCTTTTAAAGTTCAAAGCCTCTTTATAATATCTAAAGTCTCTCAAAAATATCTAGTCTCTATAAAACTCCAAAGTCTATAAAACTCCAAATTCTCATAAAAGTAGATTACTGTAAAACCAAAAGCAAGTTAGATATTTTCTTTCACCAACAAAAGAAAAAAAAAGAAACAGAAAGAAGAACCAGTGCATAGTTTAAATCAAATCAAATTAAAACTAGACTTCATCAATATAAAAAGTAACATGCTTGGCATCTGTAATCCTTGCATGATACCAAGGATCTGGGCCACTTTTCTTGCTCTGCCCTCTGTAACATGGAAAGCTTATCTCATAGGTCCAGGCTGACTCCACACCATAGTTTCTGCTGTCCTTGATGGACATCCCATGATACTGACATGTCTAAAACATTGGGGTCTTGATTTAACTATGTGTAGCTTCAACAACAGCCTCTTGAAGGCTGTCTTCAGATACACTTATTCCTCCATATGATCTCAAGTATCAACTAGTTCATATGACATCTCCAATCCTGCATTATTTAACTGATGATGTCTTCTCAGTCTATTCATATTCACAAGTCCAAAATGATCTCCATGTTCTCTCATAACTTCAAAATCAATACCATCTGGTGGATTCTTACACATTACCAAATTTGTCTGTCAGCGTAAAGTACAGCCTTGATTTTCCTGTAATCCAAAGTTGCTATGTGCTGAACCTGAAAAAAAATTCCCAGAATATTTTTGCCTCAATGATGCTGATCTTTCTTAATTAACACTAAGTTCACAGTCCCAGCTAACCAGCATCAATTGTCCCAGCAAAGTAAAAGTTTCACTTCAGCAGTTCTGGTCTTTTCTTAACCACAGCTGATTCTTCATGCCCAGATGACCATAACCACAGATTTATAATTCAAAATATATAAATAGCCTGGGTGGAATTTTAACTAGTCAAAATACAGCAGACAACCCAACCCCAATTGATACATCTACAGTGATCTCATACACTTAAGGCTCAAAGCACATCATGGAAGTAGAGACAGAACATATATAAGATCCGAAGAACTAAGAACGTCTGCTCTGAGTTTGCTGTATATGGCTGGAAACTATACTCATGAAAACTCAAAACTATAGTTACCTAAACAAGGTCTGAGTTTTGAAACATAGGTTGACATAATCATGAGGATGAGATAAATCTTACAGGGTTCCACTTCTAGTTGAAGAATTAATGACAATTAGCAGCTACTGATAGAGGGAGAAACAGTCTTCTCCAAGGATAGGCTCCAAAGTGGTCAGTCTTAAATACATATACACTAATAACACTAAGTGGTCTCAGCAGGATGAATGTGTGTATATGCTGAAACAAGCACAGTCTTGAGCAGTACAGGGTTCTGGGATGGAGGATAAAGGAAGAGAAAGACAGAACTCTGAGTTCATTTCAGGAATGAAGAGTTTCTCCACTGTTTATATATTGTTTAGCTATATTCTAATAACAGTATATCAATCAGAGCTTGAGCAACATTCTTACTTTTATATTTCCTCTCCATTGTAGTCTGTCTTGGCGAGGAGAGCATTACTCCTAGAACTTATTCCATGCCTGTAAGTTTCTGCATTCACATGACCACAGCTGGGACAGGGTTTGTGCTTGAAAAGAGTAGCTGTTGCAGTCCTTCAGAACCCAAGGATGTGTGTGCATATTGTCACAAAAAAATAAAGAAGAGGTCATGAATTTGAGAGGAACTGGGTGGAATGTTGAAGAAAATGATGGATAAAATCCAATTGTCATTGACAATGGAATGAAAGGTACAAGGTAAAAACTAGGAGTTGATCATGAATTCCCAGCAATATATAATATTAACAGAATTAATAAGAAGAAACACATCTCTTGAACAGATTACTAAACTGCAGGCAGGAGTAATAAAGAGATCTTAAAAACAGCTCTGGAGAAAGTCTTATAAAAGAAACACATGCCCATACCATTAATAGACTCTAGAAAGCACTGAAACATTACTTTTAATGTTGAGATTAAATAAGTTTGTTGCAGCAACCAAGTGGAATGAGACATCTTTCGCAAGCATTTGTGTTATTGTATGTCTTATGAAAGATGACTATTCCTGTCTTTTGTTTCATTTAATATCTGCTGGTGTTGTCTCCATTTTGTTAAGGTATTTTTTAAATTAACTTGAATATTAAATCTAAATCAGATGTGTGTTTTGCTACCACACTCATGAGATCTCTAGATTGTTTTCATTATTGATTAGTTCCAACTGCTATGCAGAAGCTTCTGAGTTTATCACAATTCCCTTTTACATGGTATCTCAATGATGAAGAAAGCAAAATTCAGAATCTTTCATGGTGTTGAGTTCAATGTTTTAGTGAGTAACCGCATGAACCCAACACTTTGAGCCTGAAAGTTGTAACATGAGATGCTGTCAAGAGCTAAGACATCCTGACTTCCTAGACCTACTGGAGAACATGATACTTGCAGATTTTACTGCTCCAGTAACCTATGTTGCAGGATATTTGATCATACTGTAAACCCTGAGATTGTGTTGTTTACTGAAAACACTTGTTTTTAGTTGTGGTGTGCCATTGGCACACATCTTTAATCCCTCTTGCTGGAATACAGACACACCTTTAGTAAACACCTTTAATAACAATGTAAAGTTAGTTCATAGAAGGAGGCACCCATGTAGGAGGAGCTAAGGTGGGAGGAGTTAGGAAAGGAAGAGGAAGAGTAAGGAGGAGAGGAGGAAAAAGGAAGAGGAGGAGCTAGGAGATGGGAGAAGAGAATGAGAAAGAGAGGAGATGGAGGCAGATGTTCAGGTGTCTGTAGCAGTCAAAGGTAGTTGGTATATCTAGGTTGGGTATTGGGTTACACTTCTGATTGTATGGGTATCCTGTTACTGATCATTACCAAATATATAAGCCTTTGATTAAACTATAAGAATTAGAGTCTCATTCTCTTACTGGGCCCTCATGGATGGCAGAATGGTCTGGGCAATGCCCTGCCTTGTGGAGACAGTGTGGAAGATTGTCAGAACCATCTCTCACACTGGCATCTAGTGGGTGGCAGGGCTGGTGTTTCTGGCTGGCCGGTTCTAGCTGCAGTGTGCTCGTGGCCTCAGGCTGAGAAATGTGGTGGCTGGGCTAGGCAGAGCCACTGCTGCTTAGATAGTCGGCCTGAGCCAGAGGCCAATTTTTAATTAATTACTACAACACACCTATGTTTGAAAGTGATGTCTAATTGACTGGCAGACAAAGTGACAAATCAGAGAAAGATTTGACAGTATAGGGTATACTCAACTATCACAAGAGAGGAGAGGAAAGAGAAGCTATTTAAGAAATGAGTGCAGAAAAAGAGGGAGGAGGGAAGAGGAGGTGGAGGAGGAGGAGGAAGAAGAAGAGGAGGAAGAGGAGGAGGAGGAGGAGGAGGAGGAAGCGGAAGGGGAAGAGGAGGAGGAGGAGGAAGAGGAAGAAGAGGAAGAGGAAGAGGAGGAGGAGGAGGAAGAGAGAGGAAAGAAGGCAGTTTTACTGGAACAGTTGTACAGAAACAGGTTGCAGAGAGAGAACAAGCTAGATACAGGTGAAGAAGACAGAACAAGACAGAATGAGAAGGAGCCAGAACATATTGCTAATGTTAGTATGAGGCCAGCATGGCAATTAAGAAGAATCAATCAGCTTTGAAATGAGTCTAAGACAGAATAGCTGAGTTGAATCAGCTAGCCAGAGTACAGAAAGAACAAGAAAGAGTGAGCTTATTTTTCAGCAGTAAGTCTCAAAGGCTGAAAACATTCCAGACTTTGATAAGGTTCGATGGAGGCTAGAAGCTTCTAAGACTAGGCCTAGGATAGCAGTCTGAGAGAACAATTACCTCTGGAGAATAAGTTAAAATTACAATTATAGATCTATACAAAGATCTTTCATTTTTCTTGTTAAAATAAAAACATGACAATCAGTAACTTAGGGGAGAAACTATTTTAGCTTGCAATTCCAGGTTACATTTCATCACTGCTGACCAATCACAGTAGTAGGAGCTTCTTCAGATAGGTGATTATGTCACATTTACAGTCAAGAGCAGAAAGAAAAATGAATGCATGCCTTCTTTTTGCTCAGCTAACTTTCTATACTTCTGTACAAGTCAACTTCTCAAACCAGAGAATCATACTGTCCATTTGCATGCTAGTTTTTCTTCCTTCAATGAAACCAATCAAGACTGTTACCCACAACCATGCCCACTTGACCTAGACAATCTGTTATTACGATTGTTCATGGAGATTTTAGGTTGTGTCAATTTGACAATTAAAACCAATCATCATTATGCCCCAGCACTTTGGGGATACAAGAAACCTGTAACCATAAATGACCATATTTACTGGTCCTCTGTTTGTCTGCTGTCACCAGTCGTCAAATGCTAAGGCACATGAAAACATCCAATGACCAGCATAAGAAGACTTTCCATTCATGTAGAGGAAAGAGACCCAATCACATCATGATAATGTTCTTCCTTCAAGATGTAGTTATATTTGGAGGGAACATTTCAAAGAGGTAAACATATTTTTTTTAATTTATTTTTCTCAAATCGTAATTCATTCACACAGGGGTTATAAACACAGAAAGGCAGGATGTGGGGAAGGGAATGACACTGGAGTGTGGGTGTTCAGGGGGAATACAGATATCTTCAGAACCAGGTATTGGCTGGGTGAAGGTTCAGGGGACAAGTCACTATGACTCTGCCTATGACTCGCTTGTCCTTATCTAAGTTGGTATTGTCTGCCAAGGCTACCTATTTACAAGTTCTATGACTACTCAGGCTGGTAAATTTCCACAAAAGCTGCCTGTTTACATTAGCTTATAGCCATCTGATTCAATGTTTTTCCACTGAGACCCAAGACTTGGTGTTAGTACACATGTATGACAGACCTGTTGCTGATTTTAGGCCTATGGCTGATTTTAGGCCTTCAGTGTGTAAGCAGGGCTGCCCCTGACATCTCCCCCCTTCACTAAGTATAGAAGGGCTGTGGCAATTCTAAATTTGAGAAGGCGGGGATAGAGGCCTGACCTCCAGATAGCACAAAGGTGATCCAGATGGCAAAAGGCAAGCGCAAGAGGTAAACATAATTAAAGAACTTCATTGTAACTTTCCTTAATAAAATATGATAATTTTTTTAAAAAGTGATTGTATGTGCCCAGAGTCACATGATACACAGAACATAAGTATATAAGCTAAATGTTGAGATCTGTCTCCCTAGCATAGCTATAGCCATTTGTTCCATGCCTACTAGCTATTTCTATTGTTGCTGTAACGTGGCTGCCAGCCATTGATGCAGAAAAATAACTTCACTAGTAGCAGGATCATGCTGACCACATACCCAGTTATGTTCTATATGTTTTGAGGTTAGTTAATCTTAAGAAGTTCTATTACTATAAGCTTCACGTTAAACCCATCAAATTAAAAGTCAATATGAACTGTTGTGTCTAAAATGGCTTGAGTCAGGATTGGCCACAAGGCAGCTCTTTCAACCCCTGTATATGAGCTCATTGTGGTGTTTGTTTGTTTGTTTGTTTTAGCCTTTATAAGCTGCCCCTGAAAATTGTCAAACACACAGCATTGAGCTGTTGCCATGCTCACTCAGTCTTGGGATGCACTATCACTGTTTTTGACTGAGATTGGTGTTTGTTTGGTTTGTGGGACAACTCCTAGACCCCAACTCTAAGGAAAAAGGCATTCAAATGAAACCAACAAAACTAGCACCTTGATCTTGAACTGTTAGCCTGCAGAACAAAGAGAAAATCAATTTCTGCTGTTTAGACTCCCTGTCTTTGGTTCACAGCTCAAGAAACTAAATACTAGATGGCAGGCATTTCTATATTCTTTGGTTTACCTACAAATGAAGGGCAAGTTTTTATATCACCTTGAAAAATCCAGCAAGCTTGAAACCTGACTGTCATTTTACTCAGGATCTTGTCAAATAATTGTGAAATTGACAATCAAGTAAATATCTTGGGTAAAAATGCCACAAAATTGACTAATAGTCAAATTGCTTTCGTGTGGGCTTCCCTGTATTCTTCCCCAGTGAGACTACTGTCATTTTAATTCTTACTTTTCCATTTATTTTACCTAAAACCGTAGATAAATTTCTCTATTGATTTGATTTAATTTTCAATGGTAAACTATAGAGAATTATGACTATCTAACATGGCCATCAATGTGAGAATAATATTTATTATGGAAACTGATGGCAAAGAGACAATATCTGAAAGTTGACATATTTGGAAAAAAGTCTTTATTGGGTAATGTAGCAGGAAATTTTCCCTCAAGTTGGGAGGAGCTAAGGTGGGAGGAGTAAGGAGAGGAAGGAAAAGGAAGAGAAGGAGCTGGGGAGGCAGAGATGGAGGAGCAATGGAGAACCATGCATGTATCGGGAGCAGTCCTGTGTAACAACTTATATCTAGGTTAGATATAGGAAGACAACTCTAACTGTGTGAGCATCTTGTTAATTGAGCATTATCAAACATATAAAGCTATTGGATAATAATTAAGCATTAAAGTCTTATTTCTACTGGGTACTTCGTGGATGGCAGGATGGTCTGGGCTCAGCCCAGCCTTGTGGACACAGCATAGAAGATTGGCAGAGTCATCCCCTATGCTGGGGTCTCGTGGGTGCCAGGGCCAGTGTTCTGGCCTAACTGAGCCGACGGCCTGAGCTGCAGCAGAAGCAAGAACATGCCTCTCCTCATGACCTCAGGCCTAGCCTAGTCAGGAACATGCCCGCTCTGTAACACAAGATAGATTGGGTGCCGCTGATTTAATTTTAACCATTACTGGGTACATTGAGTCAAATAAACTAGTTCATATGGATAAAGTATTTAGACTGACATTTTAATTATAATTAAGCATGGAGTATTTTTGAGCTCTAAAATAAAACTATAGAATTGAAAATTTGGAATAACTGATTTAATTGTACTTTTAATTAATACAGCAGTAAAAAAACTAGTCATGTAATGTACATGTAGATTTTTTTTAAAATTATTTCTCTTCTTCTTCTTCTTCTTCTTCTTCTTCTTCTTCTTCTTCTTCTTCTTCTTCTTTTTTACACTCTAGATTTTATTCCCCTCCTGGTCCACCCTCCGACTGTTCCACATACCATACCTCCTCCCCAGCCCCCTGTCTCCACAAGGATGTCCCCACCACACACCACCCACCACCTACCACCTACTCCACCAGACCTCTAAACTCTCTGGGGCCTCCAGTCTCTTGAGGGTTATGTGCATCTTCTCTGACTAAGTCAAGACCTGGCAGTCCTCTGCTGTATATGTGTTGAGGGCCTCATATCAGCTGGTGTCTGCTGCCTGGTTGGTGATCTAGTATCTGAGAGATCTCAGGGGTCCAGGTTAATTGAGACTGCTGGTGCTTCTACAGGGTCACCTTCCTCCTCAGCTTCTTTCAGCTTTTCTCTAATTCAACCATAGAGGTCAGCAGCTTCTGTCCATTGGTTGGGTGCAAGTATATACATATAGAAATTTCATATACAAAAAATGGTTAGAAAACATGCTAGTCTTACTAAAATTTAAGATATTAATAAATAAATATTAATATATGAAGATTAAATGAGGAGTTTAATTTCAGTGAAGGCTTGGGCTCATCTCTTTTGACTCGTGTATTTTCTAATGAACTCTCCTGGTTCTAAGGGTTTTTAGCAGCTGAACACAGACATTAGATTTTATAGGAACAAAATTTTACTTAGTGCTAAAGTACACACAATGTACCTTTGCTGGAGGCATGATTTTATTTTTTAGAAAGCCCTGGTGTGGAATGTACTTTCAGTACATATAAAAGTAAAACCAGCAGATAAGCAAGCACTAGGCAACACTAAGCAGTATTACTTTCCAAACACTCCCCTGAGATGTAACTAATCTGCTTCATTTAGCCTAAAGGAATCATGCAATATTCTTCTCAAAACTACTTAACTAGCTCAAATTCAAATGATAACACAAAACAACAAAGTAAATATGGAGACAATTTACAATCACTGGATATGGCCTGATGTTTCAATCTGTTTGTGCAAAGCTAAAATGTCAATGTGTTATGCCCTTTATAATGACATTTTAGTTATAATACATTAAAACAATGTACTCAGGAAATCTTGCTTACATTATTTTTAAAAAAACAAAAATCCTGAACTGATATATTCCATAAATTTATATGTAACAATCTTACCATTTCCATTTAATTTTATTTTGTTCTACAGATAATCAAAACATGTTAAATACCATCTTTCTGTAGAAACCATTCATTTACATAGTGGAAATTAATAAAAAAACATTAGTAGTAAATTAGGAGAAATATTTTAAGAAGTTTGTTGTAAAACTAATAAGCACTCCACTCAAGTGTAAAATAGTTTTGTACACATCTCTTAAAGTTTTTTGACTTGTTATAATGACAAAATATTTGGTAAATCAACTTCAGGGAGGAAAGGTTTATTTTTGGCTCACAGTTGTAGCACAGTTCCTCATGGCTGAATGAATGCATATACTCACCTCACTTTCTATTTATTCAGTTCAGGACCCCAGCCCATGAAGAGGTACTGCCTACACTTGAACTGGGTCTTCCCAGTTCAATTAAACTAATCTAAACTATCTCTCACAAACATGACTAGAGGATTCTAGACCCTACCACATGAACAATCAACATAAACTATCACAATGGTAAAACAATTTACATTGATTTTAATGCAATACTGACAACATATAAAATTGTAATCCATGACATTGATGGCTAAAACACAAAGCAGGAATGTCAAATTCTGTCTAAAGGGTTATATTAACCAATAATGAGCCTACCTCTTATGTTTGCATGCATCTCAAACTCACCCATTTTAAAATATATAAATAATTTCCCAATCTGCTTTTAGCAAATATCAATCGCTACAGACAAATTGTTCAGTCATTTTATAAAATTTATTTATAATGAAGGTTGTCACATCTCTTCTTTTTTCTTAAATGTTTTCAAATAATTACAGGTATTTGTTCATTGAGTTTTAACTGCTGCTTAAGGGAATATTGTTCTGTACATCCTGCTGTCAATTTCCTGTCCTTGTGAGTACCTTTGCTATAAACTGTAAACATTTTTCACGTGTCTCCTTTACACCTGTGTATTATACTCTCGGGAATGACAATGTTGAAGTATATAGATTAATGCAAATAGCTTCACAAAAGAATTTCAGCTAGTTTCCAAAACAAACATAAAAATTACATGTTTATTTTGTGAACGTCAGTACAGTAGTTTTCTTGGGCTCATGTCATCTTCAACTTCTGCTATTACAATGCATACCATCTCAAATGATGTGAATTGTGGTGTGTTTGTGGCTTTTATTAGCATCTTTGTACTGAAGCTTAACATAATTTCTTAGCCTCTGGAGCAAGCCAGGCTTCCCTGAGCAGCCTGCTATCCCAGGGAGACCTCCATTCTCCTCCTACCTCTCTGCCCACCTTCGTCAGATGGATCCTGAACCAACAGGTAAGCTTTCCTTGCCCCACTCATGTTCTCTGCTTGCTGAGTCTTCTGAGCATGCCAAGCAGCACTGAGGAGCCTGCTAGCTATTTCCTCCTACATCATTTTCTGCATTCATCAGACCTGTGGCTCCTGAAGCATACAGACCTTGGGATACTGATAAATAGAGAGCCACAGATCCAGAAACACACAGCCCAAGGAGACCTATCAGAGACTGCCACACCAGGGCCGTCGAAGTTAACAGCCCTCCCAATATGTACTGCAAGAGGAAGATCCAGGGAATAAAGCCATCCAGATGGCTTAAAGGCCCTCGAAAGACCACAATCAATAAAACCAGGGCAATAGGCCACCTTCAGAGCACAGATACCCTACAGCAGCAAGCCCTGGATATCCTAACAAAACCAAAGCACAAGAAAATGACCTTAGATCCAATCTTATAAAGATGATAGAGGCCTGTTAGGGGAAATGAGTAAATGCCTTAAAGAATTACAGAAAAATACAATCAAACAGATAGAGGTCTTTAAAGAGGTAACAAATCCATTAAAGATATACAGAAAAATACAATTTAACAGGTGAATGAAATAAATTAAACTGTGCAAGACCTGAAACAGGAAATAGAAGCAATAGAAAAACACAAATTGTAGGAATGGAGATGGAAAGTCTAGGAAAGTGAACAGGAACAACAAATGCAAGTATCACCAACAGAGATGGAAGAGAGAATCTGAGGCATAGAAGAAAATTACATTAGAAGAAATTGACACATTAGTCAATGAAAATGTTAAATCTAAAAAATTCCTGACATAAAACACCCAGGAAAGTTGGGATACCATGAAAAGACCTAACCTAAGAATAATAGGAATAGAAGAAGGCGAAGAATCCTAGCTCTAAGGCCCAAAAGATATTTTCAACAAAATCATAGAAGAAAAATTCCCCAACCTAAAGAAAGAGATATCTATAAACATACAGGAAGCATATAGAACACCAATTAGACTGGACCAGAAAAGAAAATCCTCCTGCCACATAATAATCATAGCACAATATCTAAAGAAAAAAGAAAGAATATTAAAGGCAGCAAGGGAAAAAGGCCAGGTAACATACACAGACAGACCTATCAGAATTACACCTGACTTCTCAACAGAGACACTAACAGCTAGAAAGGCCTGAACAGATATCTTGAAATCACACACAAAAAAAATAAAAACAAAAAACAAAAAACCGACAGCAACAACAAAAACCCACAGATGCAAACCTAGACTACTATATACAGCAAAACTCTCAATCACCATAGATGAGAAACAAGATATTTCAAGACAGCAATTCTACTAATAACCTCCCTCCCCCACCACCACCACACACACACGCACACACATACACACCTTCTCTCAGGTAATCTGCTGCTGCAGGTATTCTTATCCTGATTTCTTTCTCAGTCCATTTTTGTTTATATATAGAAAGTCTATGGCCTTTTGAAGGTTTAATTTTTAACCTGCTGTTTTGCTGAATTTTTATCAGTTGCAGAATTTTCCTGGCAAAATTTTTAGGGTCAATTATATATATTTTCATATCATATCATCTGCAAATAAAGATATTTTGACTTCTTCCTTTTTAATTCATGTCTACTTAATCTCCTTCAGTTGTCTTATTGCTCTAGCTAAAACTTCAAGTACTCTATTGAGTAGACATGGGGTGGACCAAGTTCTCTTATTCCTTATTTTAGTCGAATTGTTTTTAGTTTCTCTCCACTTATGCTCCCAAATAGTTGAGAATGAGATGAGACCTATTGATTTACTCAACAAACTTTAAGCAGAATAATTGAGAGATAGTCCTTATTGTCTATGCTGTCTAGCTACTTCCCAGCCACATACCCCGAATTTGTTACATTTACTCTCTCCTTGGCTTGCTCTGACATAGGTGTCTGTCCACATTGGAGAAATTCTTTGTGAGTCCTCTCCTGCTTGATGACAATAACCTTCTTCTTCCTCTTCCTCTTCTTCTTCTTCCCTTCCTCCTCCTCCTCCTCCCACTCCTCTTCCTCCTCCTTCTCCTTCTCCCCCTCTGTTGTGGATAGCCCCACTGGCCTTGTATTTTGATGTTAATTCTCCTTACCTGGGAAGGGCTGCCTAGGAAGAGTGAATCATTACACATGTGAATTCTAGTGAACCTTTTGCCTACCTTAATTTGTAAAATAAAGGCTGGAGCCAGTGATTGGGCAGAAGAAGGGGAGGTGGAGAAATAAAGGTGGTGGGAGAGAGCAGGAGGAGAGAGGAGAGAGAAGACAATGAAGGGTAACAGAGGAGGACAACGACAACGGGGAAGCAGAAGGTAGAAGGACAAACACAGAGTCTGGAAAACCTGCAAGTTATAAGGGTCTCATAGCTGTGGAATAGAGGAGTGAAGTGCTGAATCTGCCCAATCTAGGCTTGCAGAATATATTAATAAATACTGAGTTGTGGTTTTTTTTGACCGCTCATATTTGGGTTGGAGGTTTACAGCAACACCCCTCCTCCTTCTTCTTCTCCTCCTTCTCTTCCTCCTCTTCCTCTTTCTTGACCCTCAAATGCCTCTTGGCAAACTAATTTTTGTTGTTCTTCTCCCTCAGATCCCTGACTGTGATCAGAAGCCCAGTCTTTTTTTACCTCCACTGCCCAGTCATTGGCTGTCCTGCCTTTTATTAAGCAACGGGAGATAATTGGGGAACATTCTTTACGACATGTTGATACTGGAGATTCTTCAATATTCATGACAATACCCATGTCCAGGCTGTAACTAGAGCTCAGACAGAAGTAAGCATCTGAACACACAGTTCCTCCTCCACCAGAGCCATCTAGGTGAGTTCCATTTGTCATGGAAAATATCACAGGAAGAACCTATGTCTATCATGTTTAGATAGGCTCTGAGAAATGTTCTGACTTCTAAAACTGTGTTTTCTACAAATTATGTTCAAACTGATGCTAAGCCAAATCTACACAATGAAGTTAAATTATTCTTGCCTGTGAGTCAACAGCTATACAAATGTACTTTTCCTGGAATCAGAAAGCCCATCTGTCAGCTTTACACTTCACCTATGAGAACATATGTATTATATTTTACAAATGTATTTTAATTACAGAAGGATAGTGAAGAAACGGATATTTTTATTTAAGATATCTGGGCTTCATGGGTAATTGGAATGAAAACACATGGTTTAACATGGAGACGGATATTGAAGGATTTAGTGAGCATCCTAATAGACTAGCATGTGACATACTTATTACATACAATTTTGAATCCATACAGGAAAACAAGATAGCAACTTAAATGTTAAGATATAATCCTTTAAGGAAATGTAATGTGTTTACCTGAATTTACAATTTCTAAAACCATTTAGATAAAAGAGTTTTTGAATATTTCTGCTCATCTTATGGAAAAACTAATTATCCAATGCAAAGTACTTAAGATCACTTCAGATAATTAACAGCTGGTGTCTGTTGAGCATCAGTCAAAACTGTTACACACAATTATATGATAGACAGGAAGATTGCCATGGTCCCCAGAGGCTCACCCTTCCTCATGAGAAGCAGCAAGCTCTTCATCCCACATCCTGATATAGAAACTAGCAAGGTGTTTACTGTGCTCACAGCACTGTTAGCTGTGAGATCCCCTGGAGCCTGTGAGCACACCACATTTACCAGAGGCAGCTGATACAGAACTTACAAGCAGACTGCCAAAGGCAGGCTTGCTGGGATCCATTCATGCAAGTTATAGTACTGGGTATTTGAAGTTTTATGGTTGCTACTGTTATAGTTGTTTTCACTTGCCCCCAAACTAAATTTCAGGTTTATCGTTTTGGCACAGACGAAGATCTGTTTTTATAGGAAAAAAATTAAAAATCACTTCTCAGAAAACAAATGTGCCCAAAAGATATACAAAAGTAGCAGTAATTTTCATCATGTTGAGGTTCTAAAGAAGATTGATAAGGTTTATTCACACTTTCAAGTTCCATACAACCTAAGAAATTATAAAATACAAATTCATTTCTGAGCTGCAGGTTCAGTGCATGTCTTTAAATTAACTACAAGGCATGCAAGCAGTATGCACTGCAGCAGGTTATTAAGACACAACAGGTTCTACAGCTATTAAGGTCTCAAGAAACAGATGTCATTTCAGTTTAAATTTAAATGAATAAGAAATTCAGTGAAACATAAGCCTACGATTCCCCATACAACTATCCAAGTAGCACAGGTATAGATTTTCACCACTGCAGGAAGCTTAGACACAGTGGATGTACACGCATTTTATGTAAAATATTCCTATGGTTTTATATCCGCTTAAAAATACAAATTTTTATTCTTATAACCTAGAAAATTTTATGTTTGTCATACTCTTGGTGTTTTTAAACTGTGATTCTTAAATGTTTTATTATGTGTACGTGTCTGTGCACGTGTGTGAGTATACGCATTTGTGTGCGTGACTGTACATGTGTCTCTCTGTGTGCATGCATGTATGTGAACATGTGTATGTGTGAATGCATGTACATGTGCGGTTTTGTGTGTGTGTGTGTGTGTGTGTGTGTGTCTGTGGCACAGAAAATGGCTGTGAGAGAGATGGCTTTCTCTCATTCTATAGTGGGTTCCAGTAGGAAAACTCAGTTTTTCAGAATTATGAGGCACAACCCTTTACAAGCAGAGGCACATCACCAGCCCTCACCTTTTAATGAATGGCATTTACATTTTGTTTCCTTAGCATGTTATAAATTGTAAGTGCTTTACTCCAGCCAGCAATAACTGACTGAGACTATTTGCATATGCTTTGAGTAACACTGCTGAAGAGCCACAGTAATGAGACTGGCCCTTCAGAATAAAGTAACTTCAAAATTAAGTTTAATGGGTTTGAAGGAAAATGTTTGAATTAATTAAAGGCTGCAGAGATGATTCAGAGATTAAGAACCCTGGATTTTCTTCCAGAGGACCTGGGTTTAGTTCAAAGCACCCAAATGGTAACTATCAATATCTCCAGTCCCAGAGGCTCTAAAGCCCAAATCCAGTCTCTGAGGGCACCTGGCATGCACATGATACAGAAACAGAATGCAGACAAAACACATAAATAGAATTAACTTGAAATATTAAATTATCTAAATTGAAAACATTGATATAACTATACTAATGCTTAATTACATTAATACTTAGGAAAATTTCTCAATTTCATTGAGATAAATGAGGCAATGTCTTCAGACACAAATGTAAGAAAATACTCAAAGTTATTTAAAAAACTAAACATTATTTAAATATTTGATTAACTTTCATTAATTACTTAATTTAAAACTACATATTTTAAATGGATGTGAAAATATGTGAAAAGCAACACCTCTCATTATACGCCTCAATTCGTTTTCAACATTATGGCCTGTTACAGTCTTTCTTCCAAATCCAGAACAATAGGAAAAATAAAAATAAAGATAAAAATAATGCATTGTAATGTGTCAGAGTCTCGAATGGCCTAAGAAGTTTCATAATATACAGGTATATATATGTTGTTATAAAAATATGGAAGTTGTTAGTTTTTGTTTACTTTGGAATTGCATTTATTTATTTTAATTTCACATACACATTATGTAGATCCATGTTCAGTGTCATCTGTGTGGAGATCAGAGGGATCAGTTTTGTCTTTCCACCATGTGGGGCCTCGGATCAAACTCAAATCATTAGACTTTGCAGCTGTTTGTTTATCGCCTGAGCTGCTTGTGGGAGGCCAAGAAAGCCCTGAATGGATATGTAAAAAGCCAATGAAGTCTTGAGTAAACATGGATTGTTGACATGAGCACTTCCATGTCAATGGCCAGCGCCTAAGATGTATCAGAAATCAGAAAAGCCTTATGAGGATGAGGCACTGAGGTATGGTATAGTACAAATGTCAAATGTGTGTGAAATTACTAATGTTTATGAATGATTGACCAGTAGGAACAAACAGTAACAGATGCAACTTCATCCTCTGATGCTGACTGCCTGAGACTGCTGGCTTACAGAGACCTTCTGTGAAGACAAGCTAACACCTCCGGTGTACAGTACAAAATAAATACACTGAGGTGGCAGGTTACTGAGTAGTTGGTGCAGCTCCACCAGTGTACACACAACCCACCTGACCCATGATCTCCTTTTCAGATACATCATCAAATATTAACATTTCAATTTTGTGTGAGAGAATTGGTCCATTCCAAATTTTACACCAACAAAAATATACTTTGTATAAATGCAAAATATATTAGAGACACATTAGGTTATACATAAGAATCAAAATATTTTATACAGCACTCTACCTGTTAATTATATTTTTTTGAAAACTATGATAGAAAAATGGCATGCATATATATATATATATATATATATATATATATATATAAAATAAAATCATGACTCATGATAAAAGAGAAAAACATTATCACATTATCTATCTATACATCCAGCCCTATAGAAGGCTATAGAAGAAAAACTTCAACCTGAAGAGGTTAACCACACCTGTAACCCAGACCCAAAGAAGTTAAACAAGACCCTAAGAAGTTAAACAAAAAGGAAGACCCAAGTGAGGATGCTTAAAAGTGATAGGGAACAAAATAATCAAGGAGGCACAGGGGGGAAGGGACATGGATCAAAGAGGGGAGGGAGAAGGGAAAAGGGGGCAGGATCAGGTATAGGGAAGATAGGCCAGGCCAGAGGATCAGGAAAATGAATAGGAATATGTAGCTGCTGGAGTTGAGAGTAGAGGTAATTTCTAGAAAGTTCCAGAAACCTGGGATGGAGGATGCTCCCAGGACTCAATATGGGTGACTTTAGCTGAAATTCCCAACAGTGGGTATATGGAACCTCAAGAGACCACCTCCAGTAGCCAGACAGAATCACCAGTGGAGGGATGGGGACACCAACCCACCTACAAACCTTTTGACCCAAAATTGTTTCTATTTAAAAGTAATGCAGGGGTGGGAAATGGAGCAAAGACTGAAGGAATGTCAACCAATGTCTGGCCCAACTCGTGATTCATCCCATCAAGGGGATCCAACCCTGACACTCTTACTGATGCTATGTTGTGTTGCAGACAGAAGTCTAGCATAGTTGTCCTCTGATGGGCTCTACCAGCAGCAGACTGAAATAGATGCAGATATTCACAGTCAAGCATTGGTTGGAGATCAGGAATCGCTATGGAAAAGTTAGGAGAAGGACTGAAGAAACTGAAGGGTATGGCAATTCCATATAAAAACTAACAGTGTCAACTAAGCTAGACCCCTGGAAGCTTCCAGAGACTGAACAACCAACCAAACAGCATACATGAGCTAGCAAGAGGAGGCCCTGCAATATATGAAGCTGAGGGCTACCTTGTCTATACTTAATGGGAGAGGATGTGCCTAAAGTCCTATAGAGACTGGATGTTCCAGGGTGGAGGGATATTCTGGGGGACACTTTCTCAGAGGTAAAGGGGAGGAGAAGGGTAAAGAACCCTGGAAGGGGACTGAGAAGGGGACATTACCTTTCACAATGGTAAAAGATGTGCTTGCTGTCTCTAAGAATCAAGGGTCTGGGATCATGGATGCTGACTAATGGGATAGTCAAAAGGGAACTGGGGGGTAGGGTGGTAGATGACTGAATTGATGTGTAATAAAAGGCTAGGCTTTTAATCTGCAAAAGACGAGCTATCCAGAGAGATTTAGAATTCTATTTAAAAAGCTGTTTTGAGATTGAGCAGTCTGGAAAACTGTCTCAAGCTGATTATAGGCCATCAGATTATAACACGATGATTTGATTTTGAGTCATTTATTTTGCCACTCTCAAACACTTCTTCCTCAGAACCCATCTCCAAGTTAAGACTGATCCTTGGCATTATTGCAATAAGCATTTACAAGCAAATAAGTGTGGACAAAAGGATACACTGTGAGACATACTGTGACACACTACAGTTTCCAAGCTGAGATTTGTTTTTCTTTCCTCTGTTGGGGTGGAGGTTGCAAGAATAGGGGGAAATGTGAATGGATTTGGTGTGCATGTTGTGAAATTCACAAAGAACCAATAAAAAGTTAAAAAAAATAATGTCTTGGGTTAACTCTAACCAAGCAAGTGAAAGACATGCATGATAATAATTTTAGGGCACTGAACAAAGAAATTGAAGATGATATCAAAAGATAAAAAGAGCTTTCATGCTCAGAGATTAGTGGAATATAGTAAAATAGCCATCTTAATGAAATCTGTACAGATTAAATGCAACCCTTGTAAACATTTTATCACAATTCTTCACAGATCTTGAAACAACTATTTTTCAGCTACTTGTAAAAACACAGAAACCCAGAATAGCTAAAACAATGCTAAATTATCAAAGAAGTTCTGGAAATATCACCATCCTCAATCTCAAATTATATACTACAGTCCTCTGGTGATTTGAATTGGTTTGGTCCCCATAGAATCATATGTTTAAATGTTTGACCCATGGGGAATAGCACTATTATGAAGTATAACCTTGTTGAAGAAGGTATGGCCATGTTGGAGGAAATATGTTACTTTGGAAATGGGCTTTGTGGTCCTAGTCTCATGTTCTATCTAGTTTTGAAGAAAGCCTGGTTGCTGGTGAAGGGAGTCTCCTCCTGGCTGACTTCAGGTCAAGATAGAGAACTCTCAGCTCCTTCCAGAGCACTATGTCTGCCTGGAAGGTCCCATAATTCGTGCCATGACAATAATGGACTAAACTGAAACTGTAAGCCAGCCCAATTAAATGGTGTGCTTTGTAAGAGTTGCCTTGGTCATGTTGTCTCTTCATAGCACTGAAACCCTAACAAAGACAAGTCCTATAGTGAGAAAAACAGCATGGTATTGGTACAGAAACAGACATTTGATAAGCAGAATTGAGGGTAAAAAAAATAAATCTACATATATGAATACCTGATTATTGATAAAGAATCCATAAATATTCATTTGAGGAAGAAAGCATCTTGGGCAAATGGTGCTGGTCAAACAGGATGACTGAATGTAGACAAATGCAAATAGATTCATACTTATCATCTTTGCAATATTCAAGTGCAAATGGATTAAAGACCTCAAAATAAGACCATCTTATGCAATAAAAAGGGACCTGAACTCATTTGCACAGGGAAAGACTTTCTGAACAATGGTACCATTACCCCATGCACTAAAAAATCACAACAATTAACAAATGAGACCTCAGGAAACTAAAATGCTTCTGCACATCAAAGTACAACATCTTTATGCCAAAATAATAGCCTGCAGAATTGGAAAAGTGTTTTACCAACTATGCATCTGAAAGAGGGCTAATTTACAAAATACATAGATAACTAAAAACCCGGACATCAAGAAACAAATAACCCAAATTCAAAAGTGGGGTGATTCTCAAAGAAGAAAAGACAAATAACAGAGAAGCACTTCTAAAATATTCAACATTCCTATTCATCAGAGAAATGCAAATCCAAACTATTCTCAGAGCTCATCTTACTGAGAATAGCCGAGATCAATGGGAAAAAAAATGCAGCTCCTGAAGGAGAAGTATGGAATAGGGAAAAGACTCATTGCTGATGGGAGTGCAAAGTACTACAGGTAATATAGAAATTAGTGAAGATGGAAATTAATCTACACCAAGCTTTCTTAATCTTGAGCATACACCTACACACACACACACACACACACATACACACACAGAGAGAGAGACAAATATACCAAGAACATATTTCATCCTACTACAAAGACACTTGATCAACCATGTTGCTGCTGTTCTATTCATAATATCTAGAAACTGGAAATAACCTAGATTTCCCTCAGCAAATGAATAAATAATGAAAATGTGGAATATTTACACAAGAGAATATCACTTGGCCTTTGAAAGAATAAATTCCAGAAATTCACAGATAAAGACAGAACTAGAAAAGATTATTCTGAATGTGACACCTTAAACTCAGAAAAGCAAATATGTTATGCATTTGCTAACATATAGACCTTGGCTGTTAAGCTAAAGACAAGCATACTACAATACTTAAAACCCTGAGGTGAGGCAAAGAGTAAGGGAGTAAGCAGGAGAGGGATAGATCTACCTAGATATGGGAAATGAAAAAGAAAGCTATGGACAGATGAGGGCAGGAAATTGGGAAGCGAGTGTCAAATGGGAATTGAATCAAGAGGGAAGAGGGTGGCAAAAGTGGGAGTATGGGGAGTAACATCTAAAATTATAGGCCATTAGAGGGATTTATGGAAGCTTAATAGAGTAGAACTTTCTAAATAATATACTTATATGAAAATCATCTAAACCCAATGATGGGGAAATAGTGTGTCTAGTGTGGGGCTCCCACACTAGACGTCTCTTGTTACCAAATGAAGCTTTAATACCAGAAATGGATTTCATCTAATTGAATTATTGACCAATGGGATCCCATGACAACTTTCTAATAACCTAGGCTCTTGCAAACATTATAGGTTGCTTTCCACTAACTGATGGCAAGGCCCTATTATTGACAGTAACCCTACACTACTTGTTGTACATGGAAAATTCTAGCTTGTAACTACATAGAGCCTTCAACATTATCCACTAGTGTTCCTGGTATCAGAAGGTACTCTGCATACTGCTAAAGGAACAATCTAAACCACAAGGCCAGCTACAAACCCTTCTACCTATAATGGTGCCCTGTCAGCAAGATATGCTATAGCATTTGTGGCTCAAATCTTGTGGGAATAACCAAACAAAATCTGATTTACTTTAAGGCCCATTCTATTAGATGGAACCCATTCATGTTGCTTCTTGGGTGATCAAGAAACTGATACTAGATAGCCCATGGGCCTAGGGGAAAACCAAAGATGACTGTTCAATTAAATAATAATGTAGGAGTAAAATGACTTCTAATGGCATTTTGCTATACTCACAGATCATTGTCTTACTCAGCCATCATCAGCAAAACTTTCTCCTGAAGTAACAAATACAGAAAACTATAGCCAAACAATATGTAGATAAGGACACCATGGAACACTCAGTCCTAAAAGGGATGTCTTCATCAAATGCTACCTCTACCCCCAGGATCGGCGAACCCTGAAGAAGAGGAAGCAGAAAGAATGAAAGAATCAGAATGGATAGTAGATACCAAGGAAAACAGCCTAAATACTTTAGGACCAACATAAAAACTTTCAGAGAGTGAAATAGCATGGAGAGGCCCAAAATAGGGTCTGCAACAGATAGATCCTAGAGCTGAAAGGAGTAGACACATGCCCCATCCCTAAACCAGAAGCTAGCAAAGGAGAAAGAGAGTTATCTTCTTCTTCTTCTCCTTCTCCTTCTCCTTCTCCTTCTCCTTCTCCTTCTCCTTCTCCTTCTCCTTCTCCTTCTCC
>NW_021604577.1:9064366-9100222 GCF_004785775.1 Grammomys surdaster
CTTCTTCTTCTTCTTCTTCTTCTTCTCCTTCTCCTTCTCCTTCTCCGGCTTCCTTCACCACCAGCAGCTCCATATTTCCATTCATTCACCTGGCCCTCTGGTCCTCTCTCCTGTCTCTCCCTACACCTGATCCTGTTCCCCTATTCTCCTCAACCTCCCCTCTCCCACCCAAGTTCCTTCTTCCCTCTGCTTGCCATGACTATTTTGTTTTCCCTTCTAAGAAGGATTCAAGCATCCTCACTTGAGTCTTCCTTTTTATTTACCTTCTTTGGCTCTGTTGAGTGTTTCATGTGTATTCTCTACTTTTCAGCCAATATCCACTTATCAGTGAGTACATTCCATGCATGTCATTTTGGGTCTGGGTTACCTCTCTCAGGATAATATTTTCTGGTTAAATCCACTTGCCTACATAATTCAGGATGCCCTTATTTTTAATAACTGAATGGTATCTATTGTGTAAATGAATCACATTTTCTGTATCAATTCTTCCATTGATAAACAGAGTTGCTTCCAGTTTCTGGGAGCTCCCAGGGGTCTAGGTTAGTTGACACTGTTGTTCTTCCTATGGCATTGCCTGAGGAACCAACAGAATGATTTCCAGAGTGGATGTACAAGTTTACTATTCCATCAACAATGGAGGAGTGCTCCTCTTTCTCCGCATCCTCACCAGCATGTCCTGTCACTTGAGATATTGATCTCAGCCATTGTGATTGGTGTAATGTGGAACCTCAGGGTTATTTTGATTTGCATATCCCATCTGACTAAGGATGTTGAAATTTTCTTTAAGTGCTTCAGGACCATGTGAGATTCCTCTGCTGACAATTCTCTGTTTAGCTCTTTATACAATTTTTAAATTGGGTTACTTGGTTTTCTTAGAGTCTAACTTCTGGAATTCTTTATATATTTTGGATATTATCTCTTGATAAGGCATATAATTAGTAAAGATGTTTTACCAATAAGTAGTCTGCTTTGTCCTATTGACAGTTTCCTTTGCCTTATAGAAGCTTTTCAGTTTCATAAGGTCCTATTTTTCAATTGTTGAACTTAGAGCATGAGCCATTGGTGTTCTGTTCAGGAACACCAATGCTTTTAAGTCTATGCCAATGCTTTTAAGTCTATTTCCCACATTCTCTTCCACTAGATTCAGTGTATAGTTTTATGTTGAGCTCCTTGATTTACTTGGACTTAAGCTTTGTGCAAGGTAATAAATATGTATCTATTTGTATTCTTCAACATGCAACTATCCAGTTACACCAGAGCCATTTGTTAAAGATGCTTTCATTTTTGTACTGTATGATTTGGGTTTCTTTGTCAAAAGTCAAGTGTCCATGGGTCTGTGTGTTTAGTTCCAGGTCTTCCATTCGATTTCACTGATCAAAATGTCTGTCTCTGTACTAATACCATGCAGTTTTTGTCACTAATGCTCTGTATAAGTACAGCTTGAGGTCAGGGATGGTGACTCCTGTCAAAGTTCTTTTATTGTTCAGGATTGTTTTGTCTATCCTGGGTATTTCTGTTTTCCACATGATAGTAAAGATTGCTCTTTCAAGATCTATCAAAAATTGTGTTGGAATTTTGGTGGGAATTGCACTGAATCTGTAGTTTGCTTTTGGTAAAATTGACATTTTCACTATGTTAATCTTATGTATCTATGATCATGGGAAATTTTTTCATCTTCTGATCATATCTTCTTCAATTTTTTTTTCTTCAGGAACTTGAACATCTTGGCATACAGATCTTTTCCTTGCTTTATTAGGGTTACACTAAATATTTTATATTATCTGTGGCCATTGTGAAGAGTGTTATTTCCCTAATTTCTTTCTTAGCCCATTTATCATTTGCATAAATGAGAGCTACTGATTTCTTTGAGTTTATTTTTTTTTTTTTATATTCGGCCACTTTGCTAAAGGTGTTTATCAGCTATAAGAGTTTCTGGTTGAACTTTGGGGGCTGCTTATGTATACTATCATATTGTCTGTGAATAGTGATACCTTGATTTCTTCCTTTCCAATTTGTATAACCTTGATCTTCTTTTGTTGCTCTTTTGTTGTCTTATTGCTCTAGCTAGAACATCCAATACTATATTGAATAGATAGGGAGAGAGTGGACAACCTTGTCTTGTCCGTAATTTTAGGGAGATTGCCTCAAGTTTCCCTCCATTTAATTTTATATTGGCTATTGGCTTGCTGTATATTGCTTGTACTATTTTTAGGTGTGTGTTTTGAATCACTGAGCTCTCCAATACTTTTTAACATGAAAGGAGTGTTGGATTTTTGTTGAAGGCTTTTTCAGCACCTAGTGAGATGGTCATGTGATTTTTTCCTTTGAGTTTGTTCAAATAGTAGATTATGTTGATGGATTATCATATATTGAACCGTCCCTGCATCCTTGGGATGATGCCTACTTGATTGTAGTGAATGATGCTTTTGATGAATTCTTGGATTTAGTTTGCAAGAAATTTATTGAGTACATTTGTGTTGATGTCTATAAGGGAAATTTTGTTGTTGTCACATGCTCTATTATAATCTAAGCAACTTATGACAGAGTCAGAGATGGCAAGCATGCAGTCCACATTTGAGACACCTAATTATGTGGATTATATCTGCTGATTCAGTAACCCCATTGACATTTCATGTTTCTCTGCATCTAAACCTAGCCATTTTGAAAATTGACACCCCTTGGTTACTACAGTTAGTTCCAGCCCCACATTTTCAAAATAGCCATGAATCTAATCATAAGCAATTTAAATATTTAATCAGTCACTCGGAGTTGAATAAACCATGTTTGGGTAGTAATCTGCTGCCAATTACCCACCCCCCCTTTAGGAATTTTCTTATGGCATTAAGTTCATACTGTTTAAAAGGTAACATACGAAGAATCATTCTTATATCCACAAATTGATTACATTTTTATTTTCTGAGTGGAAGGAGGATAACATATATCCCTCAGTATTTTTTACTCACTAAAAGAAACATAAAGCCCAGCTCTAATATATTTAAGTAAGAAAGCTATTTATAAAATACCAAGTGATACCTGGTAGCTTCTATTGTTAATCCAGAAATAACTCAAAGACATCTTCAAAGATTTATCTTCCTTCTGTTCCTCTATCCCTATTTCATGACTGCCTACATATCATCTTCTCTCCCTTCTCTTCTTCCCTTTATCACTTTCATTGCTTCTCTCCCTCTCTCTCTCTCTCTCTCTCTCTCTCTCTCTCTCTCTCTCTCTCTCTCTCTCTTCTCTGTATCTCCTCTTTCTTCCTAATTTTATGGCTCCAGTTTTTCCTTTGTATGTGGTGACCATCATGCTTTCAAGCACACTGAAGCAGTTCTGGGCATTAAGTCTAGACTGTGCACTGTAAGGACTCTTTTTAGAATGTTTCTCACAGAAAGAATTAAAAATTCTGTTGAGAATTGGACTAAAAGCAAAACATATTAAGTTCTGTCAAATAATTTCTCCTTGCTTCATCCATGTCCACAAACTATCTTGAGACTGAGTTTGCAAATGTTGAACTAGTTAAAAGTCTGAGGAAATTTTAAGACAGGGCAGCATCTGGGCTGTGACATGGATCTCATTGACAGCAGGTGCCTGACTAATGTAAGAGCTTTTTGTGTTGATATTAAAACTTTGAATATTTTTTTCCAATCTTTCATTGTCATACAACTAATTATACATTTATCTTATATAACAAAGAAAATCATGTAAATATTTTAAGAGAATATTTTTATTAAAAGTTCAGGTATTACTTCTCCTTTTCACTGCATTGAGTCAACAGAAACAATATATGAAACCGTGCTCTTTAAGAAAAAAATATAAGGCATTATGCCACACCAGGAGTCAGTCATCTTTTACAGCCTCCATGATTTGTCTTTTCTCTTAGAAGTATGATAGGGTGCAGAGGAAAGACAAAGGAAGGGAGGAAAGAGGGATAGATATAGAAGATGAAAGAAAAGAAGGAAGAAAGAAATGAAAAAAAGGTAAGAAGGGAAGAATAAAAGAAGGGAAGGAAGAAACCCATTTCATTTAATAATGTTCTTGAGAACAGAAAAGAGTTTTGATTTTGTTAAAATCCAATCTTTCAATTCCATATTATACTCATCAGAATGCCAAAGATCAAAATCGCATGTGACAGCTCATGCTGGCGAAGATATAGAGCAAGGGGAACACTCCTCTGTTCCTGGTGGCTTTGCAGTCACTTTGGAAATCAACTTGCGAGTTTCCTTAGAAAATTGGGAATAGATCTACCTCAAGATCCAGCTATACTACTCCTGAGCATGTATTCAAAATATTCTTCACCATTCCACAAGGGCAATTAATCAACTGTGTTCATAGCAGCTTTATTCATAACAGCTGGAAACTCAAAGCAACCTAGATGTCCCTCAACCAAAGAATGGATAAAGAAAATGTGGTACATTTACATGGTGTAGTATTACTCAGCTCTTATAAACAACAACATCATGAATTTTGTATCCAAAAGTATGGAACTAAAAATGATCCTCCTAAGTGAAGTAACCAAGACCCAGAAAGACAAACATGGCATGCACTCATTTATAAGTGGATATTACCTTAAAGGATAGCCATGCTACAATCCACAGGCCCAAAAAGGCTAAGTAACAAGAAAGGCTCAAGGGGGGAAACCTGAATCTCATTGAGAAGGGGAAATAGAATAAACATCATGGGTAGACCAAGAAGGGGAATACACAGGTTTGTGGGTGGGGATAGAAACAGAAGGAATTGGGTGGGGTCAGGACAGATGGTGAGAATATTGGGAGAGACAACTGGGTTGGAAGAGGTGCATCTCTGAGATAAACTAAAACCCTAGGACCATGTAAAGTCCCAGGAATCTATGAAGGTTACCCTAGCTAAGAAACCTAGCAATGGGGGATATGGAGCCTGAACTTGCCACCTCCTATAACAAAGCAAGACTTCTAATGGAGGAACAGGGAAAACAATCCAGCCACAAAATCTTTGCCCTAATATTTGTGATGGAACAGAAATTGAGAAAGTGGCCAACCAAGACTGGTCCAGCTTGAGACCCGTGCCATAAGAGGAGCCTACCCCTGACACTGTTGATGGTATTCTGATATACTTCCAGACAGAAGCCTAGCATAACCATCATCAAAGGCTTCACCCAGAAACTAGTAGAAACAGATACAGAGATCTATAGCCAAACCTTAGGCAGAGCTTTTTGAAATCTTTCAGAAAAGGTTGAGGAAGGATTGTAGGAGCCACAGGGATAAAGAACACCACAAAAAAACCTACAGAATCAACTAACATGGGCCCATAGGGTCTCACAAAGATTGAAGCACCAAACACATAACATGCATGGGATGGACCTAGTTCTTCTAAACATATGTAATAGTTGCTTAGTTTGGTCTTCATGTGGAACTTCTAACAGCAGGCAGGAATAAGGGCTGTCTTGGACTATGTTGCCTCCCTTCAGGATCCTTTCCCCCTACAAGACTGCTAGCCTCAAGAGGAGATGTGCCTACTCTTACAGATACTTGATATTCCAGGGCTAGTTGATATCCATGGGCAGCCTTGCCTTTTCTGAAAAGAAAGAGAAAAGAAGTGGATGGAGGAGAGGAGGTGGTAGGGGAGAAATAGGAGGAGAAACTGGTCAGGATGTAAAGTTAATTAATTAACTAAAATTAAATATATTATGAAAGAAAGTATCTCAGTATTCTATTAAAAATATGAGTTCATAATAAAGCACAGAGGCTGATTCAAGGAAAAGTTTGTTTTCAATTGTACTTTAAATTGAGCTGGCCAACTTTCCACAAACTTCTAATTTGTTGAATGAATATAAAGAAAATCAGGAACTCAGACTTGGATATGTCATAGCTATTGTTAAGCTAATGTGTTAATTACTTCAAACAATAAAAATGATAGTATTTTTGGTAGTGAAAAAATTTTTAGATTTTATGAAAAAAACAGAATTTTAAAAACTTTTAACGTCGGGCATTGGTGACGCACACCTTCAATCTCAGCACTTGGGAAGCAGAGGCAGGCAGATTTCTGAGTTTGAGGCCAGCGTGGTCTACAGAGTGAGTTCCAGGACAGCCAGGACAGCCAGGACTACACAGAGAAACTCTGTCACGAAAAACCAAAAACAAATAAACAAACAAACCCTTTTATATGCCTATCTAAGATGCTTTTAAACTTGAACATTTTCCAGAGGAGATCAATGTGGCATTTACAGATCATATTAACAAGTATGATTTGTTAATGTTTCAGAATAAGGTGTGTTAACAATTTTTTAGATCTGCCTAACTCAGTATATTGATATTTCCCTGTGATAAGTAATATATTATTCTCAAATATATTTGAGGAGAAATATCACTGTTTTTTGATAAAATAGCATAAGAAATGTTCAAAGATGAGGCTTCAAATTCCATGCTGCCTCAAATACCAAAAGAATATATTTGTTTAATATGGCTAAAATACCCAAATGAGAGTTACTATAATTTAATGTGTGTTATTTGAATGTAGCATTATTTTCAACCATACAGCCCATTTCTTGTGAGTTTTAGCTTAAAACAAACATAAAATCTGAAAGTAAACAGTATGATAATATGTATTAGACTGATGAATATTAGCAACCCAGATGCCATGAGGTGTTCCCTGTCCCCTGCACTCCGTTTTTCAACCCACAGCACTGCTTACATTTCCAGAGATCTGCTGGCACAAGGGACAACCAAGGGAACCCTCCCGCCACACAATCCCCTGGCTTCTACGTTCCCGTGGGGCATGCCCAGCACTAGAGTGCTGTGTCCTGTCCCCTGATCTCCATCTTCTGGCCTACTGCTCTGCTTGTACTCCCAGAGGCCTACTGGCACCAGGGATAACCAGCTCTGCCAGCACCAGGACAACCAGGTTTGACCCAGCCCCAGGCTCCTTGCCTACCAGGTCCCTGTGAAAAACACCCAGAAGCTTCCAACTGTGCCTTGTTCCCTGGACTCTAATTTTTTGCCCTACAAATCTACCAGCATTCCCTGAGTCTTGCAGGCAGCAGAGCCAACAAAGTAAAGCTCCTCCCCTCCCCAATCATCTGCACCAAGCAACCTAACCTCATCCAAAAGCTGAAAATTTCACCCAGTTCCCTACAAACATTTTCTGGCCAACAACTCTGCCTCCATTCCTGGATGTATGCCAAAACCAGGAACAGCCAGAAGACTAGAGGCCAGCGTGAGAACACAATCAACAAGAGCCTGAGCAATATGGTACAACCAGAGCCTAGCTGTCCTAATATTGCAAGGCCTAAATAGCCTAAAACAACTTGAACATAAGAAAATGACCTTAAATCCAATTTTCTGCAGATGATAGAGGACTTTAAGGATTAAATGAATAAATCCCTTAAAGAAATAAAAAAAGTACAATTAAACAGGTAAAGGAAACTAATAGGACAGTCCAAGATCTCAAAACGGAAATAGAAGCAATAAAGAAAAATATGAATTGATGGAATCCTGGAGAAGGAAAACCTAGATAAGAAAACAGAAACTCCTGGCATAAGTATCAGCAGCAAAATACAAGAAATGGGAGAGAATTTCAAGTACAGAAGATACTAAAGAAAATACTATAGACTGATGTATCTACATCAATAACGAAAATGTTGAATCTAAAAAGTTCCTGACACAAAACATACAGGAAATCTAGGACACTGTAAAATGACCAAACCTAAGAAAAATAGAAATAGAAGAAGGAGAAGATTCATCTCTCCAAGGACCAGAAAATACTATCAACAAAATAATAGAAGAAAATTTCCACAATATAAAGAAATAGATGCCTATTAACTTACAAGAAACACACAGGACACCAAATAAATTGGATCAAAAAAGAAAATCCTTCTGCATAATAATAATAATCAAATATTAATCAAAATAATAATCAAAACACTAAATGAAAAGAACAAAAGAAGAATGTTAAAAGTTGCTACAAGAGAAAAAGGCCAGGTAATATATAAAGGCAGACCCAATAGAATTACACCTGACTTCTCAACAGAGTCCCTAAAAGTCAATAGCCTAGGCAGATGTCTTGCAGTCTCTTAAGAAATACCTGATGCCAACTCAGAGTACTATACCCAACAAACCTTCTATCACCATAGATTACGAAAACAAGATATTCCATGATAAAAACAAATTTGAACAATATTTATCCATAAAACCAGCCATACAGAAGATACTAGAAAGAAAACTACAACCAAAGAGATTAACTACACCTAAGAAAACACAGGAAATAAATAATTCCACACCAGCAAAAGAAAAATAAGGGATTCACATACACATTAAAACCACAAGCCTCAAAATGACAGTACTCAATAATCATTGATCATTAATAACTCACATCAAATGACTCAATTTCCCAATTAGACAGCCTAACAGAGTGGATATGAAAACAATATCTATCATTCAGTTGTACACAAGAAATATGCCTCAGCAACAAATATAGACATTGTCTCAGAGTAAAGGGCAGGAAAAAAAGATTTTCTAAGCAAACAGACACAACAACTAAGCTGAAGTACTCATTATAATATCTAATAATAGACTGTCAACCAAAGTTAATTAAAAGAGATGGAAAAGAACACTTCATACTCATCAAAAAAAATCCACCAAGATGATGTCTCAATTCTGAATGGCTATGCCCCAAGTACAAGGGCACCCACATTCATAAAAGAAATATTAAAGCTTAAACTGCACAATGAACCACCCACATTAATAGTTGGAGATTTCAACACCCTACAGTCACCTAAGATCATTCAGACAGAAATAATGAAACTAAACAACCTTGAGAATCAAATGGACCTAACATATCTACAGAACATTTCACCAAACAGAAGATAATATACACCTTCTTCTCATCATTTCATGAAATCTTCTCCAAAATTGACCATATACTCAGTCACAAAGCAACCCTCAACATGTAAAACAAAATTGAAATAATCCTCTGCATCATACCACCTTGTATTAAGATGGACATCAACAGCAGAAAGCCTACAAACTAATGAAAACGAAACAACTCTGTACTCCATCCACTGAGTCAGGGAAGAACGAAAGAAAGAGAAAGAGAGAGAGAGAGAGAGAGAGAGAGAGAGAGAGAGAGAGAGAGAGAGAGAGAGAGAAATTAAAGTCTTTCTAGACCTCAATGTAAATCAGGACACAACATATCCAAATTTATGGGACACAATGAAAATAGTCTAAAAGGAAAGTTCATAGTACTAAGTGCCTTCATAAAGAAATTGGAAAGATCGCAACAAAACATCACACCTGAAAACTATAGAACAAAAAGAAGCAAACATACCCAAGAGGAGTAGGAATCAAACTCAGGGTTGAAATTAATCATTGAGAAAACTAAGAGAACAATACAAAAAATAACCAAAACTAGGTGTTGATTCTTTAAGAAAATCAATGAGACAGGCAAATCCTTAGCCAAACTAATTAAAGGACAGACTGAGATTATCCAAATTAACAAAATCAGAAATGAACAGGAGACAAAACAACAGATACTGCAAAAACCCAAAAAATCATTACTTCTTACTTCAAAACCTTGTATGCCGCCACAAAATTGGGAAATCTAAATGAAATGGGTCATTTTCTTGATAAATACCAATTACTAAAATTGAATCAAGATCAGATAAACAATTTAAATAGACCTATATCACCTAAGAAAATAGAAGCTGTCATTAAAAGTCTTCCAACCAAAACACAAACAAACAAACAAAATGTCCATGGCTAGATAGTTTTAGTGCAGAATTCTATCAGACATCCAAAGAAAAGCTAGTATCAATAACTGCACAAACTACTCCACAAGGTAGAAACAGAAGGAACATTGTCACACCCATTGTATGAGGCCACAGTCACCCTGAAGCCTAAACCATGAACATTCTTAAACAAATAAAGAAAATTTAAGACCATTTTCACTTATGAACATTGGTCCTAAAATACTCACAAACCAAATCCAATAACACATCAAAATCATCATCCATACTGACCAAATAGGCTTTATCTCAGGGATGGAAATTTGCTTCAATATATGAAAATACATCAATATAATCTATCATATAAGCAAACTGAAAGAAAAAATCCACAGGATTATCTCATTAGATGCTGAAAAAAGCTTTTGGCAAAACCCAACATCTCCTTGTGATAAAAGTCTTGGAGACATAAAGAATACAAGGCACATACCTAAACAAAATAATGTCAGTTTACAGCAAGCTGATAGTCAACATCAAATTAAATGGAAAGAAACTTAAAGCACTAAATTTCACTAAAATCAGAGACAAGGCTACTCACCATCTCCATATCTACTCATCATAGCACTTAATGTTTTATCTAGAGCAATAAGACAACTAAGGAGTATCAAAGGGGGACAAATTGGAAAGGAAGAAGTCAAAGTATTGCTATTGGCAGATGATATGACAGTATACATAAGTGACCTGCAAAATTCTACCAGGGAACTCCTACACCTGTTAAACACCTTCAGCAAAGTGACTAGACACAAAATTAACTCAAAAAAAGTAGCCCCCTTTATACAATGATAAATTGTCTGAGAAAGAAGTTATGGAATCAACTCCCTTAACAATAGCCACAAATAATATAAAATATTTTTGGTATAACTCTAAGCAAGCAAGGGAAAGACCTGAACAACAAGAATTTCAAATCTCTGAAGAAAAAAATTGAAGAAGGTAATGGAATATGGAAAGATCTCCAATGCTAATTCATTCGTAGGATTACATAATAAAAATAGTCATCATGCCAAAGGCAATCTACAGATTCAATACAATTTCCATCAAAATTCTAACATGATTCTTCATAGACCTTGAACTAATCATTCATAACTTCATATGGAGGAATTAAAAAAAAACAGGATATCAAAAACAATCCTGAACAATAAAAGGAGTTCTAGAGGTATCACTATCCATAATTTAAAACCACACTATAGAACAATAGTAATAAAAATAGCCATGATATTTTCATAAAATCCAACAGTGTGATCAATGAAATATGATCAAGGACACAGAAATTAACCCACACACCTATGGACTTTGTGTTTTAACAAAGAATACAAAACTATACAATGGAAAACAGAAGCCTCGTCAACCAATGGTGTTGGTTTAACTTGATATCTGTATATAGAAAAATGCAAATACATCAATATCTATTATCCTGCACCAAATGCAAGTCTAAGTGAATCAGTGACATTAACATAAACCAGGATACACTAAATCTGATAAAAGAGAAAGTGAGTAATACCCTTGAATACATTGGTACAGGAGACAACTTTCTGAGTAGAACACCAATGGCTCAGGAACTAAGAGCAACAATTGATAAATGGGACCTCATGAAACTAAGAAGCTTCTGTAAAGCAAAGGACACTGTCAAAAGGACAAAGTGGCAGATGGGAAATGGCAATGACGAATTGGGAAAGCTACTGAGAGAGACAAAATGACAACCAACAAATTGGGAAAAGATCTTTACCAATCCTACATCTTATAGAGGGCTAATATCCAATATATACAAAGAACTCAAGAAATTAGACTCCAGATAACCAAATAACCCTATTAAAAAATGGGGTATAGAGCTTAACAAAGAATTTTTTACAGAGGAAACTCAAATGGCCGAGAAGCACCTAAAGAAATGTTCAGTATCCTTAGTCATCAGGGAAATGCAAATCAAAACAACCCTGAGATTCCATCTCACACAGTCAGAATGGCTAAGATTAAAAACTCAGGTGATAGTAGATGCTGGCGAGGGTATGGAAAAAGAGAAACACTCCTCCATTGTTGGTGGGACTGCAAGACGGTGCAACCACTTTGGAAATCAGTGTGGCGGTTCCTCAGAAAATTGAACATTAGCATTACCTGAGGATCCAGCTATATTACTCCTAGGCATAAACCCGGAAGATGCTCCAACATATAACAAGGACATATGCTCAACTATGTTCATAGCAGCCTTATTTATAATAGCCAGAAGCTGGAAAGAACCCAGATGTCCTTGGACAGAGGAATGGATACAAAAAATGTGGTACATTTACACAATGGAGTATTACTCAGCTATTAAAAACAATGTATTTGAGACATTCTTAGGCAAATGGATGGAACTAGAAAATATCATCCTGAGTGAGGTAACACAATCACAAAATAACACATATGGTATTCACTCACTGATAATTGGATATTAGTCCAGAAGCTCACAATACCCAAGATTCAACTCACAGACCACATGAAGCTCATGAAGAAGGAAGACCAAAGTGTGGGTACTTTGGTCCTTCTTAGAAGGGGTAACAAAATACTCAAGTGAGCAAATATGGAGACAAAGTGTAGGACAGAAATTGAAGGAGGGGCCGTTTGGAGACCATTCCACCTGGGTGTCCATCTCATGTGCAGTCACCAAAGGTAGACACTGATGTGGATGTCAGGAAGTGCATGCTTATAAAAGTCTGATATAGATGTCTCCTCAGAGGTCTGCAAGAGTCTGACATATTCAGAGGCAGATGCTCACAGCTAGCCATTGAACTGATCATGGGCTTCCCAATGGAGGAGTTAAAGTGAAGATTGTTGGAGCTGAAAGGGTTTGTGGCCCCATGAAGAGAGCAACAATACCAACCAACCAGAGCTCCCAGGGTCTAAACCACCAGCCTGGGAGCATTAGGGAGGGATCCATGGCTTTAGCTGAATATGTAAGGGTGGAGGGTCCTGCTGGGCATAGGTGGGAGAAGAGATCCTTGGTCTCATGAAGGCTGGACACCCTAGGGGGTGGGAATTTGAGGGTGGGGAGGTGGGAGTGGGGGAGGGGTAGATAGGGGTACATCCACAGAAAAGCAGGAGGAGGGTTGAGGGGATAGGGGGTTCCTGGGTGGGTTGAGGTTGGTGTAAAGGGATAACATATGAAATGTAAATAAAACATACAATAAAAAAAAACAATTTCATCAATGGAGTAACAGTGGGTACATCAACCATATTTCAGTGTGGGTCTTCTGTTTAGAAGTAGTCAAATACAAATAGGACTCCATGGCTTAGGGTGTGTGTGTGTGTTTGTGTGTGTGTGTGTGTGTGTTGTTTTGTTTTCACTTTGATTTTTGATTTCAAGAAAAAAATAACAGATTTGGGCAGGTGAGGGAGTGAGAACTAGGAAAATTTTGATAGGGCAAAGAATATAATCACAATATAGTGTATGAAATTCTCAAAAAATTTTAAAGAAAGATAAAAATGTTTTCTCATGCAAAAAGAAACTAAAACTTAAAGATACTATTGGTAAGATGATAGGAGCATTATGTGTTCTAAGAAGTGAGTCCAGGCTGACAACCCAGATTCCTTTAAAGCCAGTTATCATGATAAGAAAAGAGTAGAATAAAACAAGAATAAACAATGAGTCTGAATTAGAGGTCTAGACTGAAAGTCCTCTTCCATATCTATCAAATAAGTGTAAAAGTTAGCTTATGTGTTGCAATGAGAAACCCAAGATAATTATCAACATTATCATTTAGTGTGAACTCATAATATTCTCATTTATACTGAGTCCTGAAATGTAGATAAACTGTAATGCATCTATTATTTATTTCACTAATTTTCTCTGCAACTTGATTAACTAAAATCTGTAATGTCTTCATTTATTAAAGAACCAGAAACAGGGGTTGTTTTCTTTAAATGCATTTAATTATGTTTATAACTATTTAATCCATAAAAATTAGCTCAAATTGGTTAACATTGTTGCCCGTATTTTATCCCTTTATTCTATCCCAGATATTCTGCGGGTTCTCAAGGGAGACAAAATAAGGTCTACAAACATTCTTTGAATTTCTCCTTAGTTTTTCTCATTTTTGCTTCATGTGGATCAGCCTTGTTTATCGGGTAATGCATATTTATGATTGCTACATGTTTCTGATGAATTGGGCTGGTACCAATTTGGAAATGTTCCATTTTATTTCTGGTAACACTTTTTTCTGGATGTCTAGCTTGACTTTTGTTAATTTAGCTGTCCCAGCTTTCTACGCTTTTCTTTGCTATATATATATTTTACTTCCATTTACAGATGATATACATCTTTACATTAATCTATCAATTATAGCTAAAGTATATGTGATATACATAATTGGATCCTGCTGTTCTGAAATATCAAAGCCTTTACATTGGAGACCCAAATAAAAATTTTTTACAACAGTTTTTAGGTTTGCATCTATCAGCTTGGTAATTTTAGTATGCCACATAATTTGTTGCTAGTCTTGTGTGAGATCTTTTTTCTAATATAGTTAGGTAGATTGTCATTTCAGTGGGTCTCTTCATTTTCCATTTCCATCAAAACAACATTTATTGGCATTAGATTTTAGCAGTTGCTTCAGGCAAGATTAGAGTATGTGTCCTGAGCTTATACCATATCTTTTACTAGCAAATTATGAATCTTTATTTTTTTCCAGTAATTTATTTTTACATTCACTTCACATAACAATCACAATCCCCTTCCCTTCTCTCTTCCTACTCCCACTCTTGCAAATCTCTCTCCCAATTGTTCTCTCCTCTTTTCTTCAGAGGAGGGGAGCCCCCTTGGCTCCCACCCCACTATGCCTCATCTAGTCCCAGCAGTACTAGCTACAACCTCTCCCACTGATGCTCAACAAGGCAGCTCAGGTAGGGGGAAGGGGATCTAAGGGTAGGGAATAAAGCCTGAGGCAGCCCCCACTCTACTTATTAGGAGACTCACACGAAGACCAAACTGCACATTTGTCACAAATGTGTAGGGGGTTTAAGTCCAGCACCTATATGCTCCCTAGTTGATGGCCCAGGCTCTTTGAACCCCTGTGGTCCCAGGTGTGTTGACTCTATAGGTCTTTATGTAGTGTTCTTGACTCCACTATCCCTACTCTTCCATAAGATGTTCTAAGCTTTTCCCAATATTTGGCTATAGGTCTTTGTATCTCCCTCCATCGAATGCTGGATGAAGCCTCCCAGAAGACAGTTACATAATCACGTCAGGGGTTAGCTCTCTTACACGGGATTCATGTCAAATTAGGGGAGTGCATATTTAGCTGTTCCCCTAGTTTCTGCTCCATCTTTATCCCTGCACATCTTTTAGGCAAGACACTTTTGAGTAAAAGGGTTTACATTTGGATTGATGTGCCCTTCCTCTTATGGTAGTCCTGCCTGCCTACAGGAGGTGGCCGTATCAGTCTCCATGTCTCACTCTGGTAGGAACCTTAACTATGGTCACCCCCATAGACTCCCCATATTCTCCCCATCCCACGCCTCCAGCTGGTCACCAGAGATATCCCTCACAGATTTCCATCCATTCCTAGTCCTCTCCCATCTGACTGTCATTTTCAGTCCTTTCCTCACCCTCTCTCCTATCCAGTTTCCGCTCTCCATGCACATCCAATGACTATTAAGTTTCTCCTTCTCAGTGTGATTCACACATCCTTCCTTGGGACCTCCTTATTACCCAGTATCTTTGGATCTGTGGATTATAGTATTGTGATCCTGCATTTATGGATAATGTCTACTTATAAGTGAGCACATACCATATGTGTCTTTCTAAATCTGGGTTCCCTCACTCAGAATAAGAGTGTCAAGTTCCATTATTTGCCTTGAAAATTCATGTCTTTGTTTTTAATACCTGAATAGAATTTGATTGTGTAGATGTACCACACTGTCTTCATCCATCAGTTAAGGGACATCTAGATTATTTCTAGTTTCTGGCTATTACAAATAAAGCTGTTATGAACATACTAGAGCAAGTGTCCCTGTGGTATAGTGAGGCATTTTTGGGGGGAGGGGTAAAAGCCCAGAAGTGGTATAGCTGAGTCTTGAAGTACAACTGTTTCCTGTTTTCCGAGAAACTGACAAATTGATTTCCAAAGTGATTGTACAAGTTTTCATTGAACTCAGTGATACATGAGAATTTCCTGAACAGAACTCCAATGGCTCAGTCTCTAAGATCAGGAATTGATACATGGAACCTAATGAAACTTAAAAGCTCCTATAAGGCAAAGGATACCATCAATAGGAAAAAAATGACAGCCTATAGTTTAGGAAAAGATCTTCATCAACCCTACATCAGATAGAAATATAGTATCCAAAATATATAAAGAAATCAAGAAATTAGACACCAACAAACCGAATAAACCAATTGAAGAATTCCCAACAGAAGAATCTCTAACTGCTGAGAAATGTTTAAAGAAATGCTCGACATCCAGGAAACTTATCAGGAAAATGCAAATCAAAATGACTTTGAAATTCCTCCCATCATAAATGTCTAAGGTATAAAATGCAAGTGAGAGTACATGCAAGCAAGAATGTGGTGCAAGGGAAATACTCCTTCACTGCTAGTGAGAGAACAAACTAAGACAACTCTGGAAGTCAATTTGGTAATTTCTCAGAATATTCAGAATAGAATTTCCTCAAGACCCAGCTATACTACTCCTGGGCATACAGTCAAAAGATGTTCCATCATACCACAAAGTCACTTAATCAACTATGTTCATATCAACTTCATATTATTCACAATATTCCAGAAACTGAAAACAACCTAGATATCCCTCAACCAAAGAATGTATAAAGAAAATGTGATCCATTTGCACAGTATAGTATATAACTCAGCTATTAAAAGCAATGACATCATGAAATTTCTGGACAGATGGATGGAACTAGAAAAGAACACCCTAGTGAGGTAATCCAGACTCAGAAAGACAAACATATAAATGTATATTATCCATAAAATACAGGCTAATCATGCTACAATCAACAGAGCCAAAGAAGCTTAAGTAACTAGGAAGTCTCAAGGGAGGATGGTGAGAAGGGGAGATAAAATAGACATATTAGGCACATGGTGGATGGGAACTGAGTAGGTGAGAGGATGGGAGAGGGAACAGGAAGATTCAAGTCTAGAGAGGGTGGAGAGAGAAAGAACTGGAACCAGTTGGAGGGGTATCTCTGGGAGGAGCTAGAAACCTAGAATAGCGGAAACCCCCAGAAATCTATGAGGGTGAGCCTAGGTAAGACAGCAACCAATAGGAAATGTAGAACCTAAAGCAGCCACCTCCTGTAACCATACAAATCTAACGAGAGGAGGGGAAAGACTATCCAGGCACAAATACTTTGCCCACAAATTTCCTATCTACATGATATTCAGGAATAAAGTTGGACCAGAAATTGAGAAAATGACCAGCCAATGACTGGCCAAACAAGATCCATGCCATGAGAGACCCCACTCCTGACACTATTAATGGAATTCTGATATATTTGTAGACTAGCTTAACTGTCATCTGAAAGGCTTCACCCAGCAGCCGATGGTAACAGATTCAGAGACCCACAGCCAAACATTAGGGAGAACTTGAGGAATCTTATGTAAGAGGGAGAGGAAGGATTTAAGTAGCCAGAGAGGTTGAGGGCAGGAGACCACAAGAAAATCTACAGAATCAACTTACCCGGGCCCTTAGAGTCTCATAGAGAATGAACCACCAACCAGAGAGTATGCAAGGGACAGACCTAGGACCCCTACCCATATGTTACAAATGTGTAGTTTGGTCTTCATGTGTGACCCCTAACAGCAGGAGCAGGGGCTGTCTCTGATTCTTCTGCCTACCTTTGGATTCTTTTCCCATAACTAGGCTGCCTTGTCTAGACTTAAATAGGAAAAGATGCATCTAGTCCTAATGTAATTTGATATGCTAATGTGTTTTGATATCTATGGAAGTCATCCCTTTCTCTGTAGGGAAAGGGAGGAAAGATTTGGGAAGAGGAGGTAAGAGGATGGGACTGAGAATACAGGAAGGAGGATAAGATGTAAAGTAAAAAAAAATACATTGATAAAGAAAAGTATTAAAAACAAAACTATCTTGTATAACTCACATGTATAATGGACCAAGAAATTTCTGAATACTGATAATATCATTTATAAAAATAAAAAATTAGAGGTTAGAAAACAATAATAGAAACAAAGAGGTCAATACTAACACTTAGAATCGTTCAAATGATGAAATGAAACATTCTTTTTTTTTTTTACATTAGGAAGCATTCCATATTTTTCATCTCAAGATCACCACTAGAAAAAGCAATCTATCATGCCTTTCACCATCTGTTTTGTAAGGCTGACAAGCATGTGTCTCCCAGTTATATATACAGTGAGAGCTCTCCATACAAGGAGCTCTGTAAAAAGCATGGGGAAGACCATTGTCTCCAAGAATATAAAGGGTTGCACCATACTTAACATTGCATTTGGTAAAACAATGAAAAGAATTCAAGAAATTTGACTTCCTTCTTTCCTTGACAATTTGAACTCCTAGGCCAACAGTGATGGGAGTGTTTTCAGTAGGACCTCACCTAGAGAGGTGGACAGACCTACCACATGTAGGTTCCTCGTCACTTGAATCTTTTCTCCGAAAGTTTCTTTCTTTTTTTTTTAATAATTTATTTTTTCTCAAATAGTAATTCATTAACACAGGGGTTATAAACACAGAAAGGCAGGATGTGCGGAAGGGAATGACACTGGAGTGTGGGTGTTCAGGGGGAATACAGATATCTTTCAGAACCGGGTATCAGCTGGGTGAAGGTTCAGGGGACAAGTCACTATGACTCTGACTATGACTTGTTTGTCCTTATCTAAGTTGGTATTGTCTGCCAAGGCTACCGATTTACAAGGTCTATGACTACTCATGCTTGTAAATTTCCACAAAAGCTGCCTGTTTACATTAGCATATAGCCATCTGTTTCAATGTTTTTACACTGAGACCCAAGACTTGGTGTTAGTATACATGTATGACAAGCCTATTGCTGATTTTAGGCCTATAGCTGATTTTAGGCCTTCAGTGTATAAGCAGGGCTGCCCCTGACATCTCCTCCCTTCTCTAAGTATAGAAGGGTTGTGGCAATTCTAATCTTGCGAAGGCGGGGATAGAGGCCTGACCTCCAGTAATTAAAGGGGACCTTGTAATGGCTCCAGTCCCCCTGTCGTTGTCCAGTGAGGTATGAGGGCCATACCCATCCCAATGTCTTTTTCCTGGAGATGAGATACTTTTGACATCAACCTCTATGCAGTCAGGCTTGTCCCTCAGGGAACCCAGAGAGATATTTTTATCTTTTATTTACATTCCCTTGCAGTGCTTAGCCTCACAGCCTAAGCAAGAATTGAGATCGCCTGTCAGAGGGGGTTCTGGGTGGCCCCTCTCTGCTTGGTCTAGGGGCAGAAGTCCCCCCTTATAGGTTGGGTGAAGATGGGTTTTGGAAACATCCTGTATAAAGTAACAACCTCATCTTGAGTCTCATGGTCCTCCATAGCTAACTTATGATAATGTATCTGAGTAGGTTTTGCTACCGAATTATTTATCTGTTGTATCACAGAGTTAGTCCACCTATTTGAGGGCCAGGGACCAGCAGAAATAAGCAAAATGAACCCAATTAATGGTCCCAAGATGGGAGGAGATAGGGCTGACAACCTTGGAGAGGCTTCAAATCAATTCTTGTACCAGCATTCATCTGTCTCTTACTCTCTCTGATTTTTCTTAGGCTTCACTACCTATTTCATGCTCTCTTTAACCCTCCTTGTCTTGTCTATGTAAAGGCAACCTTCTTCTTTGAGGGTTGTACATAGTCAAGAGCTGTATACAGTCTTTTCTATTGTAATAGAGTAAATCAAGTCCAATAAGGATCTTTGTGATTTTAGAAGGTCTCTTCAGACGGCAAAACGAGGGATTTCTTCAGATTAGTGATGTCAATCTCTAGCTTTTTGATGTTCTAGTCAGTGGCCCTTCAAAGGTCTGAGTAGTATAAGTTCGGAGGTCAGCATCTGGATTAGAACTTCTAATAGCAGACATCACAGGTGATTCATTTTTACCTGGAAAGGAAAAAGAAGGGAATTCTCAGGGAGATTTCTCTTCCCTAGATGTAAATTGTTATTCATCTTATTTATGGTTGGGCCTGGCTTTGTGGGCGTATCTATTTATTTCATTAATTTTTTTCGTAGCCGGTTAGCTGTGCCTTCTATGGTATCAGACAGGCATTTCAATCCTCGGCCCCATAAGGGAACTGGGTCTGGGCCATTCCCTTTAGGGTAAGAAGGTCCTTCCCCATATCTGTGGCAAAGTTTTGTTGGTCTCAGTGGTGCCAGAGGCAGTCAGCAGCAGATTTGCCATGAGTTTTCAGCTTTAGAGAGATAAAAGTGAACAAGGCATGATGGAGAGTATTTCAGGGGGACTCCTTCTGGGGGGTATCATTCCCCCTCTTTTGTTTTTAAAGCCAATTTCTGAAAGTTTCAATACAATAATGGGAGGCCAATGGCAAGAAGCAATGTGTTTCTATTGAGTCGAGATAAAATGAACCTCCAGTTCCTAAATGTTTTCCTTAGTCCTGTCTCTGCATTAGAGTCAACTCCTAAGGGTCACATGTCTCTTTCTAAAGCCAGGCCAGAAACTAGAAACTCTGTGTTCATTGTTATAGTGCCCTCTCTCTCTCTCTCTCTCTCTCTCTCTCTCTCTCTCTCTCTCCAACCAGATTCACTATTTACCTGAAAATGTGACAATAATAAGTCACTGTTGTTCCCTTAAATAAAATAAATTTCACACTGAAGGTTTTTGAAAATGGTATGTCACTCCTAGAGGAGTTGTGGATTTTACCACCTGTCGCCTCTCTCTAATAAATAGCTGTTAGCAAATCATAGAGCAACCATGTTCATGTCTTGATTCTTATCTGAAGTATAACTCGTTCTTTCTTTTAAATATATTTTATTTAATTCTTTGAGAATTTTATACAATATATTTTAATCATAAGCATTCTACCTCCTATTTTTCCTGCATCCTTTCCCACTTCCTTACACAGTGACTGGACTTCATGTTCTATCTCTATCCCTCTATGAATCAATCATCTATTGATTCATTTATCTATATATCTTTCTATTCACTTATCTAACTAGGTAAATTTCTCTCCTTCTGTATATATCTCTATATTTATCTCTTCTATCTCTCAACCTTGTAAATCTAGCTGTTATTTGCCTGAAGTAATGGTCTTGAAGCTTACTGCCACAGTCTATTAGCTTAGGTCTAGTCCTGGGAGCTTCTACCCTCCTTACAGTCTAATATAGGCCTAGAATGTTGTCAGTCTCTGAGACTTATTGCTCAATAATGTCACCTCTTCCTCTTGATCTTTCTTTAGTTATATTTTATCTCTGGCTGGCTGATTCAACTCAACTCTTCTGGCACACACTCCTTTTCAACATGATTGATCCAAACTTGCTTCTCTGGGCTTCTCCTAAATTGATCTACTTGACCTCAAACTAACTATAACAATCTGTGCTAATCTTCTGGCTCATTCTGTTTTTACCCACATCTAGCTTATTCTCCCTCTCTCTCTCCCTCTCCCTCCCCCTCTCCCTCTCCCTCTCCCTCTCCCTCTCCCTCCCTCTCCCCCTTTCCCTCTCCTTCTACCTCTCCCTCACCTTCTCCCTCTCCCTCTCCCTTTCCATTCCTCCTTCTAAATGTTCTTATATATAAATCCTTGTTCTCTTTTAAATTCATTACCACTTTTCAGTAATTGTTATTGCATTTGCATCTTTATATAAAAATACATTCATAAACTTCTTAGTGTACAATTTTATGACCTGGTCTATTCTCACAGTCTATTGTTATGGCTTTAAAGATGGATTGCTTCAAAGAACAGTAGTTAGAAAGAAAAGTCACCAGGAACACCTTTTACTCCGAAGCTTAATGTCACACAAGTTTTTTTTTTATTTTGATTATTAAGATGCTAAAAAGAGGTTTTACAGCCAAATGAAATTACACAATTAAGACCCAGCTCCCTGACCAGATTTCCCTTATAGTCAGCCCTTCTCTACTCAGGCAACTAATATAACTTGGTTCTTAGACAATTTCAGAATTATGTCATATGTACCAAAATATGTTATGTATATACATACAAATAGAAATGATATTTTATATTTTGTATATTAGCCCTTTATTGGCTATAGGGTTGGTAAAATCTTTTTCCAATCTGTAGATTGCCGTTTTGTCCTATTGACATTGTCCTTTGCTTTATAGAAGCTTTTCAATTTTATGAGGTCTCATTTATCAATTGTTGAGCCACTGGTGTTCTGTACAAGAAAATTTCTCCTGTGCCAATGTGTTTGATGCCCTTTCCCACTTTCTCTTCTATTAGATTCAGCATATCTGATTTTATGTAGAGGTCTTCTATGTGGGTAGAGGAGCACCCACATAAAGGCAAAGGGGAGGATAGTGAGATGTGGGATTTGAAAAGGGAAAACCAGGAAGGGGAATATCAAATGAAATGTAAACAAATAAAATGATTAATAAAAAATTAAAATAAAAATTAAAATGAAATATTTTAGTAACTATATATAATTTCATTCTGAAAATAGTATTGTAAGTTAGATATAATAACTTTCCTATCATAATATTTTGGAGATAATTGCATACTATTCAAATGTACATATTCATTCTTTTCGGTTTTTAAAAAATCTGTAATTTTTTACTGGATATTTTCTTTATTTACATTTCAAATGCTATCCCCTTTCCTAGTTTCCCCCCCAAAATCCCCATTCCCCCATCCCCTGATTCTGTGAAGTTGTTCACCCACGCACCCACTCCAGCCTCCCTACCCTCTAATTCCCCTACACCGGAGCATCGATCCTTCATAGGACCAAGGGTTCTTTTTATCATCCATATCATCTAATATTTGTAAAATTTTTCTAATTTATTTTTAAAATATTCCTAATAAAAATAAAACCTTCATGCTTATCTTTACATATACTCTGGGAAAATACTACACATGATATTTAGTTCTAGTGGCATTTGTTCTTAATAGTAGAAATTTTATTTGGAGATTATGTATAATTCAAATAATACACAATTAATCACTTATTACATGGGGTTGCAATAGGCAATGAGTGAAGGAAGAGGCTATGAGAGAAGTATAAGAACAGGTACAGAGTGGAAGATGGCCATTAGTGGTTGCATGTTCTTAACGAATAGTGACACATGTTGAGTAAGCTGTACTAATTTATGAGGCACTCGTCTTCTCTGAGTATTCTCCAGTAAACATCAATGAAAGACTTTCCTATCAATCCACCAAAATGTATCTTCCCCTAATGGTTTTATCCAATCTTCCAACCTTCCAGCCTCCTGATCAATAAACTAAGAAAATTATCTGTGCCAAGTAATCTATTAATAGCTAGGTCATTTTTCTCTCCATTAAATGTAGAAGAATGAGCACATTAGTCACTGGTCTTTCCACAAGGGGAGACTCTTTTCATCTTTGTCTTTAGGAATACACACACACACACACACACACACACTATATATATATATATATATATATATATATATATATATATATATATATATATATATATGGAGAGAGAGAGAGAGAGAGAGAGAGAGAGAGAGAGAGAGAGAGCAGGTGGCCTTGACTTTGGCAGAAAAGACCTGTCAAAGTTATCTGCAGAAGCTTGAGTACCCCCTTTTTCAATAATTCTTGATCTGGAAAATGCAGTAAGTGCAGTAGCATCAGTCCAAAAACAGGTGCTCTATCTTACTAAAAGTTCTTTCCAGTATAGTGTCTAATGGCATTGTCTAATTGACTTGGATTGCTAGTGCAGAATGAATGCACTACTGGGTGCCTTCATCACTAAGCAGTTATTTCTCACACTCCTGGAGTCCAAAAGCCTATTGGGTGCCATTGTGGTCAGGTTCTTACAGAAGACTCTTTTCCTGGTTTGCAGATGATCAATATGTTCCAGAGTAATGGAGAACAAAAGACTAAACTGCCTCTCTGTTTGTGTTTGCTGTTGCTGTGGTTTTTTTTTTTCCACAACAGCATTAATCATACTAATTAAGCTTCTAATCACCTTCCAGAGGGTCCATGCCTAATAATATGATACTTGGTGCTATGATTCCATTATAAGAATGCTGATCGAACATGAACATTTATTGCTATCCAAGTCAGTTTTATGTTAAGATTAAAAAATAATTTGAGATAATTGACAATTGAGGATAGAGATTCATTTTACCTCATCGTTTTGGAGGATCAAGATCAGTTGGACCAATCATTTTATATTTCTGTGAAAAGAACTGTATGGTAATATGAGGAGGACACTTTATAGCAAACACCTTGATTTCATAGTCAGGATGCTAAAGAAGAGGCCACATTCCTTAAGAATCTCAAGAATCTAAGGAATTCTTTAAAAGTTCTACTTTCTAATGACATATTGTACTTCCTTATAATGCCCCCAGAAACTCTGAGCTTCAACATATTGATCTTTGATATTCACTTAACCATGGGACAGACTGACCTCACCATCCAGTTGCCTAATTTTCTCACTACTGTATCCTTATAAATGATTATCTCATGGCCACGTTGAACAGCAATTGTCATGGCCTAGTATCATCCCTAACAATAGATCTTAAAAGTACTCTCTTTATGGAAGTAATTTGTTTTTGTAGGAAAAGATTCTTATGAGAGTGTTTTAGGGATCAAGCCAGAAGAAAGTTTCTGAGCACCTGGTCCAGGTTCAGACAGATGCCTGATGAAACAGATCACAACTTTGGGTAGTTTCAAGGGAGAATATCTGGTTACCAACAAGCATGTAAAACACGGTCATAAGTGTCTGTCATAGCAAAAGCAACTTCACACAAAATGGGATATATGTAGTTTATCATAACTCATATAAAAATTTTGTTAAATCCCTGTGTCCAAAATACAGCTGTATAGTTCTACATATCACTATGAAAGCTTTACATGTTTGTAGTTCATTGTAAGACTTGGCAGAAAATAATTGACTAGGACAAGTTATGAGTGACAAATCAATCTGGCTGCATCCCTGTTAAGCTGAATCAAAATAATGAGAAAGCCATTTCTAGCACACATTACCAAGATGTTCACTACCTCAGAAAATTATTATTAGGTTGTTGAAATAATGATTTGAATCATTTGCATAAGTAAATAACCAGAAAGTTCCACAAGTTCTCATCTTCCACAAGTAAAATATGGCTTTGGCGATGTAAGTGGGCCCATTTCTGGGTGAGAGGAAGTCAATTTCTTTAAGATTTTCATTGGGGCTTTAAAAGAATCTTCTCCAGAACATTATACTCAAAAATGGAATTGGATGGATGCCTATGCAAAGTGTGTTATGATAAGCAGGTGCAAATGAAGTAGCCAGAAAAACATGACACAAAAATGAGGAAGCCAAGTCCTAACTCTTCAGTCTGGATAAGGCATGAAATGGAGGAATTTTAGTCTCAATTGACAGGAAAGTAAAATTACTCATGAGAAAAAGAAATAGAATCCAAAACTTTAAATTACAGTGTAGATCATTCAATTCATTCTCCAATGAAGAAAATCTCCCCATTCCTCACACTTCATGTGAGCTGGATTACTAATAGCTGCTGTTTTGAGTTATGAAGTTAGAAGTTTGTATTACCCATCTGTAGAAAAAGTTGGATATAATTCCTTACGTGAAAAGAGTTTTGTGAAGAACCTTCTTCATCATAATACTTCTAAGTGTATAACCCCAGCAATAAAGTGGATTCATGCTTTGTGACAGCAGATTTGGAGACCTCAACTCATTTAAGTGGTGAGAGGAATTCCTCAAAAAATTAATCATTCTATATCCAACATTTTATCTTCATTTTAAAAATATGACATAAGTACATATTTCTTTTTTCAGTGTATTTGTTATTTTATATTATTATTTTATTTTTTATTGGATATTTTATTTACATTTCAGATGTTTTCCCCTTACCCCATTTCGCTCCCACCCAGGAAACCTCTATCCTATCCCCCCTCTTCCTGCTTCTATGAGGATGTGCCCCCAAACATTCAACCCCTGCTCCCACCTTCCCACCCGCAAATTCCCCCACACTGAGTATCCAGCCTTCATGGAACCAAGAATCTTCTCTCTCACCTATGCCCGACAAGGCCATCCTCCCTTACATATACAGCTGGAGCCGTGGTTCTCTCCCTATGTGCTCCCAGGGTGGTGTTTTAGACCCTGGGAGCTCTGGTTGATTGGTATTGTTGCCCTCCCCATGAAGCCACAAACCCTTTCAGCTCCTTCAGTCTTCTCCCTAACTTCTCTAATGGGAATCCCATGATCAGTTCAATGGTTAGCTGTGAGCATCTACCTCTGAATATGTCAGGATCTGGCAGACCTCTATGGAGACAGCTATATCAGCAGTCTGTCAGCATATACTTTGTGGCATCCACATCAGCCTCTACCTTTGGTGACTGCACATGGGATGGATACCCAGGTGGAATAGTCACCAGATGGCCCCTCCTTCAGTTTCTGTCCCACATTTTGTACCCATATTTGCTCCCTTGAGCATTTTGTTATTCCTTCTAAGAAGGACCGAAGCACCCACACTTTGGTCTTCCTTCTTCAGTAGTTTCCTGTGGTCTGTGAGTTGCATCTTGAGTATTGTGAGCTTCTGGGCTAATATCCAATTATTAGTGAGTGAATACCATGTGTGTTCTTTTGTGATTGGGTTATCTCACTCAGGATGATGCTTTCTAGTTCCATCTATTTGCCTAAGAATTTCCCGAATTCATTGTTTTTAATAGCTGAATAATATTCCATTGTGTAAATGTACCACATTTTCTGTATCCATTCCTCTGTTGAAGGACATCTGGGTTCTTTCCAGCTTCTGGCTATTATAAATAAGGCTTCTATGAATGTAGTGGAGCATGTGTCCTTGTTATATGTTGGAGCATCTTCTAGGTATATGCCCAAGAGTGGTATAGCTGGGTCCTCAAGTAATGCTATGTCCAATTTTTTGAGGAAATGCCAGACTGCTTTCCTGAGTGGTTGTACCAGCTTGCGATCCCACCAACAATGGAGGAGTGTTCCTCTTATATATTTCTTAATAAATGATTCTTATTTTCCGATTTTAGATGAATCATGGCTAGATTGTCAAAGTAAGTTAGTACAATTTGTTTAGGGTAGCTGTTTTAATAGCAGTCGTCTATATTGCTTTGATGATCAGAGAAGATGTGTTAAAATTTTAATTATAAGTAAAGCAAATCATGGCCTCTACTTACCCTTCTCTACCTCCAAAAGAATTCTTACATTTTTCATCTGTAATCTCCTGTGAGTTGTTATTTGTGCTTTGGTAGAAGACATAATTTAGAATATTTTAATCAATGAAGTGAAGCACAAATATCATCAATTTAAAGATGGTATATATTAAAATACTTAAAAATTGTAGTTATCAAAACATGCTATCTATTTATGTCAACTAAACTGAAATACCAATGGATTAAGACAGTAAGATGGCATGCATGCAGTATGGTATGGGTATTGCTAGGTGAAAGTCTCTCCTGCTAGCATTAACTCAATAATAAAGAGTTCTTCAGTCTTGTGATAGTACTCTCAGGCTACAGATCTCACTGGTGAATGTTTTATTTCCATTTGAGAGACATGAAGGATGGGAAAAGTATGAATAATCATGCTAGAAATCTAGTGACGGTAACCATAACACCTCCCAGTGTCATAATGTCTTTAATTTGTTATGTTCTACATATCTGTAAAAAAAATTAACAAGAGAAAATGGGCATGAAGTTCATGTGATTAACATCTGTCATGAAATTATCTGTCAAACATGAATGTATGTAAAATGTATTTCAAATAAACCAAAATTATTATAGTAGACAAAAATGAAATGATGTAAAAAGGAAATGAATTAGAAAGAATTAACAAATCTGCTGTTAGCTATTGCTATGTATATTTTAAAGTTTATTTAAATTTTATTTAAAATTTAAACCATTGTTTATTTATAGTTTTTGTTAATAAATATAAACTCATCAGAAATTTTAGAACTGTACTCAAAAATTCAGCCAAATAATATCATTTTGAAATAATTTTAAAAAGATTTTGAATGAATTCATCAAATTCTTTAATCTCGAAAGCTTAAACAAATACAACTGTCAAGGAATCTGAGACTCTAAATCTATCACACATTTTAGTACACCAACTATACATCAAGACCAGACATCACTTCTGATTTCAGTGGTAATGAAATGTTGTACCATTTTGAGTTATTAGTGCTTCTAGGGTTGTTGAGCAGACAATCAATGACAGTATGACTTTGGCTTAAAGGTCACTTTATAAATTCCCAGGCTGGGTCAAATCCTTAAAAAAAAAAAACTGTGGCATGGTAACAAAGCAGGAATATTTTAGGAAATAGACCCTCTACACATTGTGAACGTATTTTTAAAAAAAGTCCATTTTAATCATTGAAGAGAAACAACACATACAATGATGCATGACAATTATTAAAGTTACAGAAGGTATATTTATGTATCTATTGCTTATTTTTAAATGGAAACTTTTTCAAATGCCAACATGATGTCAAAGGCTAGTGTCACAGAGGTGTAGAGGTAATCAATCTCTAGTCAAAACGCTTTTAATGGTAGAATACTTGATTCATAGCCTATCCTGAAATTCTTTGATCTATTATCAAATGAGGCCCAGCCATTTGTCTATTTATGGCATCATACGCTTTTACCCACACATTAACACTTCAAATCTCTCCCAGCCTTTGCTTTTGGCCCAGCTTGAAGTCACTTTCTCTTATTCAATATACTTTCTATAAAAACCCCTAGATTGTCTGTTCTAATATCTTTTTTTAGTCTCTTCAGATGTCTAGAGGATATAAGCTTAGTGGCTTATAGCTATCAGAAATATAGTTTTTACCATTCTGAAGGCAGGAAAATCCAAGATCAAAACATAAGCATGGTCAGTGTCTTTCAAGTTTCTACTTCTTGCTCGTCTTACTATATCCTCATGAGTCATAAAAGACATGAGGATGCTGGTATCTCTTATAAGGATAAAAAAAAACCAACTAATTTGTATCTATTCATCACCTAATAGAAGGTCCTCTTTTATGTTGTAACATCTAGGTATATTTGGTAATATACCTAGGTATGAAGGAGAACATTTCTAAGACCTTACGTAAAATGAAGATAGATTTTAGAAGTGCTTGATATGTTTCTCCTTTTTTTTTTCTGAGAATAGACAGCAGTAGCCATGTGTAGAAGCAAAAATACAGACAAGGTATGTGAGAGTGGATACCTAGATAGTACTAACAAGTAGGGTAGGAAGAGTGATATTCTGGGTGTGTTGAAGGCATAAACAGTAGAAATTAAGAAGAAATACAGAAAATGAGACAAGTCGTGGTGGTTTGAATAAGAATGTGTCCCATAAGAATGCATATTTGAATGCTAAATTGTCAGAGTGTAGAACTGTTTGAAAGAGTTAGAAGGATTATGGTGTATTACATTGTTGAAAAACAAATGTCACTGAGGATGAACTTTGAGGTTTCAAAAGCCCATGCCATGCCCATGTCTATTATCTAGCTATGATAGCTACCTAGCTATCATCTATCTTTCTGCTTGTAAATCAGGACATAGTTCACAATGACCTTTCTAGAAAAACACATGACTACAGTGCACCCTGATATCATAATCTCTGCCATAATGACAATGGACTAATCATCTGAAACTGTAAGCAAGCCCCCAAATAAAGGCTTTCTTTTATGAGTTGCTTCCTTCATGGTGTCTCTTCACAACAATAGAACTGCCTAAGACACAAGTCAATGATCATATCAGGTCATTGATCTGGGCAACTTAAGGAACAGATACCAACCAAAATGGGAGTAAAACACGGGATGAATGTGGCAAGATCACAAGGGAGCAAAGGTCATGATCTAGCTATATAAGTATATTAGAACTGGGATATTATAGATTTTATTTTAGTATATTATAGATTTGGGGAGACAGGACTCGGCAATCAACAATCACTTAAAACTCATTAGTTTAGGAGGTGTAGGTTCTAAATATTTATTCAAAATGCTGTTACTTCAATCCTTTAAAGGTTGTTTGGATTGTCTTGCATATTTAACAAGTTATATTAAGGCCAAAATAAGTTTAACATATAAAAATTTTGTTTCATATGTAGTTTATACATGATCTCTGTGAGCATTTTATATACTATTTTCAACCCATCCCTGTCATTTTTATAAAGACCTGTCACCTGAGATCACATGTTGGAAATTATCTACTCAGTACTTAAAATTTTCCCAATTTTTGACATTACAGAGTTGCCCTTTTGGACTATAAATGCTCAACCTGTATGAAAAACCAGACGAAGGGAAGAATTTACCAAGATGATAAGAAAAATGAAAGAAGATAAAAGGGAAATGTATAGAGACCAGTACTCAACAACGTTAAGAAACTAGGGAGAAATAAAGTAACTGGGAAAACCTAGGGAGAGAAGTGACTAAACTGAAAATGATACCAGAAGTAACTGATAAGATGGCAGGAACTGAAGGAAGTCTGAGTCCTGTAAGACAAGTGATAGCAGAGACAAGGGGAACTTGGCTGCCATGTGCTATCATTACTGCCAAAAATGTAAATAAAATGAAACTGAGAATTACGCACTGCATTTAGACTCCTTAGAGGTGTGCCAGAGTTTGACATATTCAGAGGAGGATGCTCACAGTTAACCACTGAACTGATCAAAGGGTTCCCAACAGAGGAGTTAGAGTGAAGACTGAAGGTGTTGAAAGGATTTGTGGCCCCATGAGGAGAACACCAATATCAACCAACCAGAGCCCCCAGGGTCTAAATCACCAGCCTGGGAGCACTTAGGGAGGGATACATAGCTCCAGCTGTATATGTAAGGGAGGATGGCCCTGTCGGGCATAGGTGGGAGAGGAGATCCTTGGTCCCATGAAGGCTGGATGCCTTGTGTGGGGGAATTTGAGGGTGGGGAGGTGGGAGTAGGGGTGTAGGTGAGGCACATCCCCATAGAAGGAAGGGGAATAGGATAGGGGGTTCCTGGGCGGGGTTGGGGAAATGAGGTAACGGGATATCTGAAATGTAAATAAAATATCCAATAAAAAATAAATAAAAGATATGTTTAAAAGTCCGAGCAACTACTCCTTAATAATTTATATACTTATATTGAAGTTCTGGCTTTACTTAAATTTGTAACACTCTTGACAATGATTTTGAAAATAACTGCGATACTGAATTGAGATATTTCTACAAGTTTAAAATTGAGTTTATTTATATAAAGACAGTTCAGAACTGTCAACTGATTTGATCAGTTGTTTCCTATTCTATTTGATTTTCAGACTGTAGAAAGCTTGAAGTGTATGTTTTCCATTGCTGTGATAAATAACAGGCCCAAAAGCAATGTAAATAGCAAAGGGTCTACTGAAGCTCATGGTTCCAGAAGGATAAAGAGTCATGACACAATGGCAAGAGCAGGAAGCTGACTGCTCACATTTTATCTATATACAGGATGCATGGAAATGGAGAGAGACAGGAAATTGACAAGGTTATTAACCCTCAAATCCCAGACACATTCACCCACTTCTCCTAGCAAGCCTCCCCCTTCTAAGGCATTACAATCCTCCACAAACAGCACTGCTAACTAGCAAAAAACTATTCAAACATATGAGCTTATAGGACATTTCTCATTCAAACCACCAAATTTTCAGTTATATAATTTTATAGTCCATTTCTTCATGTTAGTATGAACAAAAGAGATTACCCATTTAAAATGTGCATGAACTTTAATCCTAACTTTCTAAAGTTTTGTAAAACAGGACAAACTAGTGGCCACAGGGGGAGAGATTTCACAGATTATAGAGCTCATTCTGCTTAATTTGAGCAGGAAGTATAGTTTGAGAAGAGTGTTCAATACATAAAGATATAGCAGACACTATTTATCATCAAAACTCTTAAAAGTGCTAGAAAACTGCACACAACCTGAAAGCACAAGGGTGTTCATAATTCTCAGATGCAGCTTTTGAGGTAGCATATCTCACTAACAAAAAATATCAGTTCATCTAAGACATTTGGTAAGCCATTATTACTGGACCCATGACACCTCTGCAGTTCTCCTGGAATGGAGATTGAATATCATGTTTCAGCTCAGGGGTATATTGTACAATATTTGTAAGTTTTAATAAACAAATATTAAATGTACAAAAATACTATTAAAATAAAATAGTCTTCTTTGTTAATGTTGAATGAAGGCATGCATAAAAAAGGAACTCACACTATATCACTATGTGAAGAAGGCAACAACACCCAAACCAGCAACTAAAGTCAGTAGGGACTTCTATTCATCATAAGTCCAGAATTTACCATTGGGAAGGCATGCATGCAAATACACACACACACACACACATACACACACACATACACACACACACACACACACACACACACACTGGTTTACATCATCAAATAAAAGATGTGATTATGTTTGTTACTTGCATACAAGAAAACAAACTACAAGTATTTCTTTTAACAAATGTAAAAGGCTAATTTATACACAAATGAAGTAGGGAATGGAAGACTACATGTAACTAAATAGCAAACTTCCTTTCTCTAAGACGCTTATATATAGCTGTGAGTAGACAGGACAATCTTAACTGTTTCGCTGAGCAAGATAAACTGACAAATTTATCTGTTTCACTTAGAAAGGAATGCAAGTACCCATTCAATGATAGGTCATGGAATTATGGGTAATTTTCTACCTGCAAGTTATAACAAAATAAATTGTGTAATTTTCCAAGGAAGTAGGTAGATTTTCACAAGTTCAATGAAAATATTGAAGGCAACAATGTCTGTCAGAAGTATACATAAAAAAAGTAACCTTTTTTTGTTTGTTTGTTTGGTTTTTCGAGACAGGGTTTCTCTGTATAGCCCTGGCTGTCCTGGAACTCACTCTGTAGACCAGGCTGGTCTCAAACTCAGAAATCTGCCTGTCTCTGCCTCCAAGTGCTGGGATTAAAGGCGTGTGCCACCACTGCCTGGCAAAAAATGTAATCTTAAATCAGGTAGAAATAAACCATTCTCATTAAAAATGCTGTAAGCTGTGGGTCAAAAAATTGGATTTATGGGTGTAAAAATGAAGAAAACAGTCTATACCCACTCGTGATTATTAAAACGCCAAGGAAGATTGTTCATAATAATCTTGTCACTCTCTCCTGCATCCCAGGAAGAAGTTTCTCTATGAGAGGACCTGTCCCTGCTTTGAATGCCTAGTTTGGCTGCTTTCCATTACAGCCCCTTCACTTGTAAAAGGAATGTTGATTCCACAATAATGTGGCTCAGTGGTGTCATGAGATGCTTTTACAATACTATGGAGGTTACAGCACAATTGGGCATAAAACATAGTGGACATATCACTTAAAGTAATTGTCAGTTAATACCCTTCTCATGAGCTTAGTACATAAGTACATATGTTCCCGTGCTGTCTTCCTAAGAATATTTCTTTTCAAAGGTTTTGCATGTTACTTTTTTGGCAACTACTGATGTGTTCAATAAATATCCTTAGTATAGTTTTATAAACTACAGAATATTAAATAAAATGTTGGAATCTTTAAAATCACAGAATAATGAAGCATCCCAATTACAAGACCATACACAAAGTAATATACAGTTATATACTTTTTACTATTAAATTTTCTAAAAAACCAATTATGCATAAAAGTACTCTGTATGAAGATTTATCCAGACAATGTTCCGTAGACTACTTTTTACACTTTTAAATAGTGGCTTCCTCACTTGAATGGGCTTGATAATTGTTCAACAATGCTTTGGTCTAGATGGAAAATTTTCACCTAGTTAATCATCAATTTGCTATAGAAAATATTTTTTAAGAAACAGGTAATATAATTGAAGAAACACTGTTTTCATAGTTCAGCCTCTTTTGAAAAATACTTTAAAATATCTTCCTAAAAATAAAAATAAGTAGAAAAGTTGAATTCTCATTAGTATTTAGAAGAATGGTGACTAACGATTATCTAATGAAAAGTCTAGTAACTAAGCAATTGCTACCACAATTGGTTGCCTGCTCATCAGACATTAAAACACTAATCCTGATGACATCACTCTAGTCTTGGGACATAGGGAAATAAGCCTGTTACTATAACTGAACTTTTCTCCATGCTGGCTATCCCTCAAAGTGCCAGAATATACTGTGTAGGTTTTGGGGAGAGAATTGCTTTCAACAGTCTTACCCAGCCGTGGATCCAACCCTTAACACTACTGATTAGCCAGACAACATATGACCACTACAGAAGTAGTGGCAAGTCTATTATGAGAGTAACAAATCAATTTTCTGATTGAATTTGAGGTCTATTCCATTAGAGGAAAGTCACATCTGATGACATAAACATGATCGAAATCCCATGGCTGATACAGTAATAGTACCTAGCAGGGAAGATATAATTTTGCTTTTCCTCTATGTACATGACATGTTACCAAAATATCTTATAAATAATTGTACTTATCCTCATAGACTAGTACTGCAATCAGCTTCTTTTGGTTCAAAACAGCTTTTCTTTTTTAATATAAAGACTTGTAAGATGTTAAAATACTGAAAATAGGTGAATTTGAATGTTCAGCCATAAATGGGAAGTCTGTGTCACTCCCTGAAAGTCTTTAAGAAACACTGTGGAAGAGAGAGCAAAGAAAAACTGTAAAAAACAATAGACTGGGTAGAAGGCTGTGGAACAGTATGTTCTAAGCGTGACATCACCACAGCACTCTTGATGTCACAGAAACTGTGGTTACACACACAATATCCGATACATAAACATCTTGCCATCAAGGGAAGAGAGGCTCATTAGACCCCACTCTTTCATAAGGATCCATGATAGCTTCAGCAGGAAGAAGCATTTTCTTCACTGGTGTAACTGCACTAATGATCTTGTAAAGGTCATCCCACCAATGTCCTATAAACAATCATAACAGAACTCATTAAGGCACCTAAAATAAAAATAAAAGATACAAAAGTGAAAAGGGTTAGTGAGAAAGAAGAAAGAGATCAATATGAGCAGAAAAGTACAAAAACAGGTAATACAGGATAAATATGATAAAAAACGGGCAATATATACTATATGTTACAAAAATATTAAAATTCAACAATTTCCTACCAACATCCAGCCAGATTTTGTTTATAAAGTCAATGTATTTTTCATAATTGTACATCACTAAGAAAATATTCAAAACTTATATAAGTTAAAATATTGCTTATAGGAGCATAAAGGCTTATCAAGTCATTTTTTATATGAAATAAGATCATAAATTTGACATTCAAGCATTTAGATTTGATTTGGTTAGCTATTTGTCTTAAGATGTATGTAAATGCAAAACGTTACATTTTCTTCTAATAAGATGTTTTCCTGAAAAGCTGGGAAACTAATATAATTTCTAAATAGCCAACGTATACAAATAGCTTTGCATAAATAATAGCAAAGAAAATATATTTTACTAACTTCAGAAAATGATTTCCTATAACTAAATGATTTTATTTCCTGAACCCTATACACTATCCAAAATACTTTGATCAGTAATGCTTTTGCTTTATTAAGGATTTATTTTATTTATATGAGTATACTGTAGCTGTTTCCAGACACACCAGAAGAGGGCATCAGACCCCTTTACAGATGGTTATGAGCCACCATGTGGTTGCTGGGAATTGAACTCAGGACCTTTGGAAGAGCGGTCAGTGCTCTTAACCACTGAGACATCTCTCCAGCCCCACGCTTTTGCTTTATTAAAACCATATTTCAACTGGATTATATATGCCTGTAGTCCTAACACTCAGAAGCTGAGGCTGAGGAATCACACATTACAGCCCAGTGTTAAATATGAAACTCCAGGAAAGCCTGGGCTTTCTTCACAGTATGAGAAAGAGAAATGGGAGATAGATGGAAGAGGAGAAGGCTGGAGGGAGGTCAAGAAGGGAAGAGAAGGAGAGGGAAGGGATGGAAAGGGAAGAGAAGGAAGGGAGGGAGAAAGGAAGGAAGGAAGGAAGGAAGGAAGGAAGGAAGGAAGGAAGGAAG
>NW_021604577.1:9100232-9176997 GCF_004785775.1 Grammomys surdaster
AAGGAAGGAAGGAAGGAAGGAAGGAAGGAAGGAAGGAAGGAAGGAAGGAAGGAAGGAAGGAAGGAAGGAAGGAAAAGAGAGATGGAAAGAGGGAGAGAAGCAAGATGCATATGGATTTAGAATCCATACATTCCAATTCACCCTATTCCTGTTACCCATGTATCTCTGCTTAGGTTTAGGCACCATACTAGGAAATTCTTCCAGACCACAAATTTTTGCTAAAACTGCAAAATTTCAAACTTCAAGTCCATAGTTCAGTTCTAAATACAGTCCATATGCTCTATGAATGTTCTACAAATTGAGCAATATTTTTTTCTCCCAAGCAACTACAAGGACAATCCAAACCACAATCCACTCTACACAGAACTTCTAAACTAAGAAGGAGTTGCTACAAAACCAATTCTGGAAATTTACTACAATTTCAGACTAGATGAAAGAAAGTACAACTTATGTTAAAGCAGTTAGAAATGCTTACTGGATAATTTTTCATAGACCTCTTTTAGACTCTTTCCTTTCCTAATAGTTTTTATACATGCTTGGCAAACTCCAAAATGAAGAAACATCATTATAAGTAAATAAACAATCTTTTTAAAATTCAACAAATATGTCAAGTTACAACAATTTACAAGAATATTAGTATATTTAAGGTATATTTAAAGACATGTTAATGATTTTACAAGAAAAGAGAAGGCTCCTCTAACCCAATATTTATCAACCCAAGAAGACCCACAACAGATGATTTGGAGATATCTTTTTGGTACTTTGAAGCTTTCAGTTCAGGTCCCTAACTTTTTCCTCTTTTAAAAGAACAAAGTTTAAATTAATAACTTGAAGTTCAAATTTTCACAAATTAGTCCTTATGCTTTATTTTTTTCTAAAACTGGATATTTAATGTTATTTTAAATTTACTTAGAAATATAAACTACGTCATACATTTTAATTTATATTTATTGACAATTCTCCATAATATCTGTAGCCATTTTTTTTTTACTTTTTTCCCAATTTGAGGAAATTTCTTAGAAATCTGAAAACAGAAGTGAGCTATTGGAAACTAGGAAGAGACCCACCAATAGAATAGAGAGGAAGGGAGGGAATAAGATGAGTATGTCAGAGATTATCTAGATGTAGAAAAGAATCACAAATGAACATATTTATTTGTACTTAACATACATACACAAAATAAACCAAATATCCAAATAACATAAACTGAAAATTTAAAAGAATATCGATTATGTTCGAAGTCTCATTTAAAATTACCTTCTCAAAAAACAAGCAAAGCAATAAACAAAGTCCTGTGATCACTCCCATTATCATTGCTGCTAAGGGCTTATCAGGATGGCCAAAATATATGAGCCTACTTCCCTGTCCTAGCCCAAAGTCATTTTCATACCTGAAGCCTACTTGCATGTAATTAAAATGGTGTAAAAGCAGATTCAGGGGACGGGGATGGGGAGTAAATATTCTTTGTGATAACTCTTCTGTTCTCTACCAACCAGTGGATTTTGATACTCAAAAATTTTGAGGTCATTTAAACACACAAGATGTTATTTTAAAAGCTTTTTTTTTTAATTTATGGAGACCAAATGATGTAAGTTAAGACTCGTTTATGTCTGTTTAAAAAATTATCTTCTCTAAAGATTAATTTTTGCAGATTGCAAGTGGATCAAGGGAAGACAGGAGACAGAAAGCATAAAAACAACACAGGGAAAGTGACTAAATCTGATATTGGAATTTATAACCAGCAACAAGGCTGCTTTGATCACATCCAAATACCCTCTAGGTCTGTGTGATCCGAAAGAATACAGACATACCCTCAGTTTCTCTGGCTGGAATCATTTAGTACATGCCTTTAATCTGAACATTTACATCTAATTGAAGGGCAGATGTGACAAATCAGAGAAAGATATAACAAAATAAGTCAGAGATAGGATACACTCAACTCTCAGGGGAAAAGCTATTGAAGAGCAGCACAGGGAGAGAGTTCAGTTTAGTACAGTTAGTTGGGTATCAGTTGGAAGTCACTGCAGTGAATGTAGTGCAGTGGTATTAAATTTGCCTGTGAGTTTATGCAGTTCAGTGCATGTCAGCAGAGACAGATGAAGCAAAAGAATAAGAAGGAGCCAGAAGATTAGAACAAATTGCCAGAGTTATTTTGAGGCCAAGCGTGCAATTCAGTGAGAAGCTGAGAGAAGACAGATTGAATCAGTCATCTTGGAAAGGCATTTTAATCAGAACAGCTGAGTTGAAACAGCCAGCCAAAGTTCATAAAGAACTAAAAAGGGCGAGCTTATTCCTCAGTAAGCTTCTCCAGGTAACAATTAAATCGGGTGAATAAAAGATACTTTTACAAAGACTTCTATAGAAAAATTAATATAATGTGGCTGCAGAGAAGAGTCAGTCAGCTGATTGTGGCACAAGCATGGGGACTTACATTGAGATTCCTAGGCTCGGTAGTATGTAACTGTCATCTAAGTACTGGGCAGTTGCAGAGTGGAGACTTCCTGGGTACTGGCTGTTTGGCACTGATTTGTCTGACAAATCACTGAACTCTAGGTTCATTGAGAGATTCTGACTCAAAATATAAAGTGGAGACTGATGATTGAAGAAGACACACATGAATAAAGACATAAATTATTTTATTTAATATGAAGAATCATGGAGAGATTGTCTATCTGTGAATACCCCACACAAGGGAGGGCCATGAAAGTGCTAAAATCAAGTTATATGTAATGAAATTACTATAATCTCTTGACCACACAAAATTCATTCTACAATGTAGAGATATTCATATTTCAGGAAATATACCAAATGAACTCTCCACCCACCAGTAGATGAGACAGATGTTTCATCATTTGGCAACAGCAGGATATTCTAACTGGCACTTAGAGCCATTGGTATCTCAATTATAAATTCACAACTACTAAAATTAAACACAGATTGCAAGATATTAATATGTGAAGGGCCTCTGACATTAATTCCACTTTTTTTCTTAGGTTCAAATGCCTTAAGCCAAAAAAGTTCCTAAAATTAAAAAGGCATGAAAGGAGAAACAGGGTTATCTGGGGTGGAGATGAGTATCAGCATGAGTGGTATACCTAGATTAGAGAACACATTGGGCTTTGATATGATTATAAAGCATTGTACAAATTTAGTCATTGTCAAAAATAAAGTAGGTTAACAAGTAAAGGGCTGAACAGACAACAGCCTGGATAGTTTCCTGCCATAGTTTAGTTCTTCTCTATGGCTTCAGTTTTCTCCCTTCTTCTAGAATACATTCCTAATTATGAAATTCTAAAAGCATAAAAAATACATGAATTAATTTCTGGGTACACTGTAGACATTGGAGAGATGAATACAAAAACAATTTTCAATTGATAGCTATGTAACATTCTCTAATTAGTAGAACCCACTAGACCTTCTGGTTATTGCTCTTGGAGATGTCTAAATATAACTACATCTTTAAGAATCTCTAAATAGTATCATAAATATCTATTTAATGTACAGTTATTAACACCAAAATCTTAATGTTAATTCATACAACCCCACATTTTTCAGCTGCTTTTCCCCTCACTATGCAGGCACAGCTCTCCAATGTCTATAACATTTCTTTTAAGTACTATATATAATTAGGATATCAAACCTGAATATTCAAATTTTAAATATGATGCTCCAGATGGCATTCTTTAGGTATCAATCTATTAAAAGGGAAGGTGACTCCGTCTTGGGTTATGAGATTTTAGGTTTCTTTTGTGAATCACACTGCAATAATGAATAATTTTCCAAGCCTAATGATAATCAGAAAATGTTCACATATTCTCAGGAGAAACAATTGTACATGTATATTATAGAATGACAAGTATTTCTGGTTTCCTCTTGTTTCATTTGAGACTCATCCTGTGGGAATGAAAACATATTAAGCGACTTATTACTTCTCTTTGGATTATCTCAGTCTTGTCTATATTTAACATTATAAGAACTGAAGAGTAAGATCAGAATGCAATTGAAGACAAAAGCAGGAAAACACCTCAATCATCATTTTATCCTTCTTAATGCCAAAAACAGTGCAAAGTATCTTTAATTTTTTCAGACACATATTCCTATTTCCTTATCAATAATTAGCACTTGAAAATTATTTCTAGAAAATAGGTCACTGTCAAATTAAAAACAAAATCTACGTTAAAACATTAAATGCCACTGTAAATGTGTAACTTATACTTGCCTCTATATGGAAGTGTGGTTAGTCTCAATTGTAGTTTGGAAGAAATGGAAGATTTCACTTTATATGTCTGTGTGTTTATGTGACCTTAATGTACTTGTTCATAGCATTTCAGAGTTCTGTGAGTTTCATATTCTCTCCGACACTGAACAGGAAACAAATGAAGGTCTAAGACCAAACTGTGACAAAGGTGTTATTTTATGATACTTTTCATATCAGGAAATAATTATCTTATATATAATTGTAAAAACCAAGTAGTGTAAACTTTTTTTCCAAAGTAAGCAGAGGATGTTTCACTTTCCATAAGGCAAATGGATGAATCTCTTGTAAAACTAAATTAACTTTATGTTCAAAGGTTTAATATTCTTGTTTACTGTACTTAACCCCAGTAAAATTATATACCTTTAAAGCTTGCAAAAGATAGTTCACTTTAGACCAGTAGATAAAGCAAAACCCATAAGCTTTCCCTACACTATACTGTTATGCCTAATCTTGTAGCTTCTCCTAAATGTCACATAATTTTTTTAGAGTTCATGAATCTGGTGTTGACTCTATGCCAAAGCACTATACAATATGATGACAAACATAAATTATGTGATCTTGGCTATACTATAGCATTAAAAATGTGCTCATTTATGATGTATATAAGTCATAACTTATGTCTTAATGAAGATGACCTGAGTATTCCTGGCTACCACATATTGAGGCTGAGGATTAAAGATCTGTTATATTCAGTTTCACAGGTTTGGAATTCAACAAAGAGATTAGCTGCTAGGCATACCTGTAAGGAATTTTTTTTTTTTGGTCAGATTATTCAAAGTGGCAAAACACATTAGAAATATTTGTGGCACCTCCTTGTAGTAGCCCACATAAAAAGAGATCAGAAGGGAAAACTTTCTTTTGTTGCCCCCTAGCCTTTCACTAACAAGTTAGCTGCCACCACTGCTACCACAACCCTTTCCTGTTAACACAACCCAGCATCCTATACCTTCTAAAGTGAACTGTAGACCTATGGCTCTCGAAGAATTCGCCTAGCCTTCAGCAACAAATTAAAACTGCTGAAACATCCTGACTTGTAGACTGAGGATCTACCAAGTTCTCAACCTGCCGAGTCAGGAGAGCCATCTTTGGAGTACTCAGGCAATATTATATAAGCCTGTCTAACAATTTCCCTTTTAATATGTATTTATTCTGTCTGCTTCTGTTTCCCTAGAGAATACTTACTAAATCTACTGACAGAACCACAAACTGTAATGACTCTGAATCCCTGGATCACCTTGGAACTTTCATGAATGAAAACTTATCAGTTGTAGGAGATGCTAGTATATGCCTATAAACCCCAACACTCAAGAGTTTAGACAGTGGCATGAGTTACGTCCACCCTAGTATGAGGTAGCTTCCACATGAGTAAAGAAAGATGTGGCAGGCCTGCATGACCAGTGGATGGACCACATGGAGTATCTGAAATAAACAAGATTATGGTAGGATGAAAGAGAATTTTTAAAGAAATGATATACAACTCATGTAATAGATGACAGATATTAATATGGACATTAATAACACAAAGAAAATATATCTTATAATATGGAAATTTCAAATTAGAAAAAAAATGTTTTTTAAAGTTTCTGATCACAAATTTTTTACTAGAAAAGAAATATACTTTCAAAAGCACAACTTTAGGAGAGGGTTTACAAGTCATCCTGAATACCCACATTCCTTCTTTGTCTTCAACATTTCTTTACAGTAGAACATAAGGAGGTCCTCCAGGTGTTACCAACAACAGAACAAGTCACATGCAAATTAGCAAAGGTAAAACAGGGCATAAATGCTTCAAAAAAGAAAAATTTAACCACTGTCCATAGCATCATCTAAAAGTTGAATTACACTAAAATAGAACAATGAAAAATTAGTACAAAATGTGAAAGAATAGGCAGGAATTTGATGAATTAACCAGAATAATAAAAAAGCCAAAAAATTCTTTTGAGAAGAACAAAATTCAAAGCAAATTGAGACAAAGGTGATTAATACATAGTAAAGTGAGGTGGTGAGAGACAAGTTTATATAACAAGTATGAATAGGAATTAGAAATTAAGTAAAATATAATTTTGACCTTTTTGAGACAAAATTTCACATAGCCCAGGCTGGCTTTGAATTCACTGTGCCAGAAGCTGACGTTGAACTTTTGATTTTCTTGACACCCCCTTCTGAGTCCTGAAAATACAGGAGTATGTCTGTTCATCCAGTTTAAGAAGTATAAGGGATAGAATCTAAGGTTCTCTTCATGCTTAGTAAACACTCTACCAACTGAAACACATCTCTAGTCCCTTTCAATTCACAAAACATTTCACATTCAAACTACCACAGCCATCTCACCTGCCTCTCAAAGGAAATACATTTCCTATCAAATTGATGGCAGAACAAGTACCACAGTTGGACTTTAGGACCGTGAAAGGACAGCATGGTTTCTGGTTGAGCAAAGACTAGAAAGCCAGCAGGTTGGAGACCCCACAGGTTTCCCTGCAAGGGACAGCATGCCTTTGGTCATGCTTCCAGACCCCAGGCTCCTGACATGAAGCTGAAGACCGCCATTAATCTGCATGTAGGACAATGCCCCTACTGGCCCCTCCACAGGTTGAGGGCCTGACAACAGCCAGAGTCTCAAGACAGAACTCAATATTAATGAGATACCTAAAGGCCAGAGGGCTTAGCCAATTAAGCATTCCTTCCCAGACCCTCCTCTTTGCAAAAGATATTTAACCTCAGGTCCGCCCTGAGAATACTGGGGTATATTTTATCAATTTTCCGTGATAATAAATATCTTAAGACCACAGCCTATTTCTCTTTGGGACTCGCTGAGGAGAACCATGGAGAAGGTTTTCAACTACCAAGAGGCCATCTAATTTCCCCTAACAACTTCTCTTCGTTTCCAGACACGGAGGCCATGAACTAAAGCAAGCCAAAAAGCCCTGACCCAGCCAAGCAAGTCTCCATGACCAAGGGTCTCATCCTCTCACAGGACACAGCCAGAGCTCATCCCTCCCCCTCTCTCTTTGGCTGCAGGCTGATCTGGCCATAAGCTCCTGCTTCCTTCTGCCCTTCTGCGGCTTCTCAGCAGTGCCTGAGACCCCAAGGGCCTGAGAACCAAACTATCTTTTGGCCCAGGGACCCCCCCAACTCAAGAGCTCAGGCCCCGCGGGACCTAGACTCTGTCCCTTGATCCCAGGATCAGAGTCCCAGGGCTTCACATAGCCCAGCATCTACCCCGTGTTCATGGAGTGAACACAGTCAACTTCCCGAAGCTCTGCCTCTCTGAGCTTTGGCCCTAACCCCTTGGGAAGGACAGACACAGGACCCACAATTCAACCCAACAACAGACCCACGCACACTACAACCCAACATTGGACAAAATCTAATGATATAAAAATGATCTTGAGCTAGCTTCAAAAACTATTATCCTTTCAAATGGAAGAGAGGTTAGAAAAAGAACATTACTCAATGCAGGAGTATTGAACAGTAAGCCTGAAAGATCTTCAAATTCTAATTAGACTATTTTCACATGAGCAGTGATTGTATATAAAACTGAAAGGGAAATAGTACTCAACATATAAAATATAACTATGAAGATGTCAATTCGGTTGATTTATTCATGGTGAGAACATTTCACCAATCCAATGTGACTTGTGCACATCAAGAAAGAAAAATCTATCCATGAGCTTGTTTCCCATCTTCCCAACCACAGTGAATTACATTTTACACTGGTAGTAGAAATCTTGATATCTTATTTAATCCTGATCCATTTTTAATTTTATTGTGTTTTTAACAGCCTTCACAGACATGATACTTTATTGTATATCTCAAAAAAGAAATGAAGTATTCTAGCACTATGGAAAAGCAAATTAAATCTCGTGATATATGAGAAAAGCAATTTGTATGACTACTGCAAAAACACTTGCAAGAGGTCCCATAACCTCAGCTCAACCTATGTCACTTGGACTTTAGGAGTGTGCTTTTGCCTCATACTCTTCCACTTCATTTGCCCCTAAATTTTCAAATTAAACAATTTGTAATTGGGATAAGTTATGGCCTTATGCCTATACTGTTCATTAGGGAATAGTAAAAACACTTTCAACTTTGTCATTTAGTAGAATTAGTGGATAAATCACTTAAAGAAGGTTCTATTACTAGATGCTTTTATGCCTTTTTATTTTATCTGCCTTAACAGACCTCATATATAGATAAAGGGGAATGGAAATTAGTAGGTGTCATTTAAATATGAATCTACTGAAAATGTGAATAATATTTTATGTTATTACATCTATTCAAGTGATTGCCTGACAATAGAATATATTAATTTTCCCAAACTCAAGAACAAATAGGTATTGCATTCTCAGCATTTGATGAAAGTCTCCCTTTATTTCAGGTCGACTTCTTTAGACTCTTTTGTAGGAAGCCATGTTGAGTGAACTGAGTCTCTTATATATGATTCATTAAGGGAAGGCAACTAAGAGCTTGTAGTTTCAAAAGCCTCCATCAACATTTCTGTCTTTAAATAGCATGTCAGTCCAAAACTGAGTTCTGTGAAGAGCTGTGCAGCATATAAGAGAAAATGCCTGATGTCAAGATACAGAAAGATACAAACAAAAATGAAAATTGTTAACTAAGTGTACAATCTGAATGTCTGGGGACTGGAAATCTGGGGACTGTCTAGTTCTGCAGCAATTGGTAGTTCTATGTCATAGGAGGGTGGTCTGAAAACCTTGATTGAATATTCCACAATACATCAGACTTAGGAGACCATAAGACACAATATTAGTGTGTCTATAGGAAAGAAATACACAATCTCTCATGAACCTCTTGTACATTATCTCAGCTTTTGTTACAATCTGAACTTTGTCAAAGTAAAATAACTGATAACTAATTTACAAATCAATGTTTAAGAACCTCAGTTACATAAATTCAAGATAAATTTGAATATATGTAATTTATATAGCAAGAAAATAAATGCACTCAGTTTTTAGTATTCACCACGATTACTAAAATTTAAAATAAAAAAATCATTAATCCAATTTTAATGATCTTTATATTACGTGTTTCTTTTCTCTTCAGATGAATCCTTGAAGCAACTCTTAGCCATTTAACTGGTTATAAGTGTGTTTTTATTATACATAACTAATATAATGATGCTATATACTTAGTAAAATTTAATAAAAGTTTATTTAAAGACATATACACTAACTTGGATATTCTCTCTCTCTCTCTCTCTCTCTCTCTCTCTCTCTCTCTCTCTGTGTGTGTGTGTGTGTGTGTGTGTGTGTGTTTATATGGAACTCTAAATTGGAAATTATTCATTCATGAGTACATAATTCATATTCTCTCCACTCTTTATAAAAAAAATCCAGAAGGAATTTTGATCATCTTTAATAAAAGTCATTATTTTATGACATTTTTCACCTTGATAGATGTCCCCGGCTCTGCTTAGAAATGAGTATGGCATAAATAGTGTGGAGGTGAGGTGCTTGCTTGTTTGTGCTCTGCTCGGGCTATAGGAATTCTTTATTTGTAGAGAGATATTGTTTCTGTCATGCGTGTGACTACAGGCTGCACAAGTGCCATTAGACAGTACTCATACCTGCCTCCAACTTCCTTCCTTTCCTCCTCATTCAAATCTGTCCTCCAGATGTGTGTCTATGCCACAGCTCTTACATGTTGTAGTTTCTTGGCAGTGCTTCTCTTAGTTTTCAGAATGGATTTTTGAAGGTCAAGTAGGCAAAATAAAAGTCACTGAGAAGACAAGGGAGCAAGTGTCCATCTGAAACGGTGTCTGAGGCCATGAAATAACACATTCTTAGATGGTTTTGTCTTTCAAAGGGCCCCTAACTGCTAGGAGAAGCTTATGAAGTACTCCTTTGAAAAACCACAAGAAAAGTTTCATTTCATTTTTCTCCTCCAGGGTTTGACCTAAACCCCAGACACCAATGTGGATCCATGTTTCCTTTAGGTTTTTAAATTGCTGTGAAGTAAGACTAATAAAAAAAAATAAAGTTTCTGCTTGATTTGCCAAAAGAAAATCTTAGTGTAACAAATCGCTTGAAATTCTTCTCTACTTCACTTTGGCACAGTAGATAGAAGGTAGAATTAGAACAAGGTAAAATTTTATCTTTATTACTCCAACAGCTACTGTAGCATTAAAGCTGTCATTTGTTCCCACTTTTAAAATAATAATAGGTATCGTATAGACAGCTTAAATCTAAAATGCATCCCATGGGCTCATATTTAGAATGTTTGATCCCCAGTTGGTGGAACTATTTTGAGAAGTTCTTGAAACGTAAGGAGGAAGGACCTACCTAGACAAAGTGAGTACTCAAGTTACAGCCTTGGAGATTAGCTTTCCCTGGCCACTTTCTACACTCTTTGCTTCCTGGTCCACAGTAATGTGAACTGACCCATTCTACCATGCCTTCCATACCACACTGACTGAGACCTTTGAAAGCATGAACCCAATAAGTCTTTCATATTTTCAGGGACTTTTGCCATATATTTATCCATTTGAAAAGTGAGCCACAACAGTTATAATGCAGATCTCTCATAAAAGTCAGTGTGTTAGATAACATCTATCTTTGAATCTACCTTGTAAAAGCCACCGGACAAAATAGGTGCTAGAAGTCAATTCTGACTTCTCCACAAGAGCAGTAAACACTCTTAGCTTGTAGGGCATCTCTTCAGCTGCTACATTTACTGTTACCTTGTTAATTTCAGGGTGTTTCATACTCCTGTGAACTCTTGAGTACAATGGGAAAAATAGACCTATTTATTTTTTAAAAAAATCAGTTTCATATTTAACAAACAGTACCTTTACAATAATTATATCTATTTTAATCTTTCCATTAAGGAGAAGGAAACTGATCCTTTAGAAGGTAAATATCTCACTGGTCAGCACATCAAGAACTTAAGTTTTTACATGAGAATATTTTATATATTTAGTCTGTCATTATGCTAAACCAAGAGTGCAGTTACTGAAAGCACATGGCGTTGCTCTGCTCCAGTGAGAGACTACGTTGTAGAGGTTCAGACCGTACTTCCAAGATCACTTTTCCCTCCACAGGTCTAGTAGGGTTCCAAGACTCACAGCCCTTGATTACAAAATAAAAGCCTGAGTAAAATGTACTAGTATAGGCTTGTAATACTGACCTCATAAAAGTTGATTTAAAAACATCAGGTGTTCAAGACCAGCCTGTACGACAGAATAAAATCCTGTCTCCATCTTGTTTATGTTTTATGTTCTGACATAATGTTAACAATTAAAATTGTTTTTATTGAAACTTTACTTCTAAATAAACCTGATTATGATGCTACCCTGTGTGCTTTTTCCCTTTGATCACTGCTTCTGTTTCTTTGTCTGCGCTTCAGAGAATAGTTGCTCTTTTGTACTAGGGACACACAACCCAGAGGTCCAAGGGCTTTCTGTGTAGAAATTTTTACCTAATGTTGCATGTTCTATCTTCTGACCTGGAAGAAGCCTGTGAATGCCACATACCTTGGATTCATCAAGCCAGCCCACCACAAACCCACTACTCACAGTCCCCCAACACCATAGGCCCAAACTAAAAACCTACCACATACAGAACCAGCATTAGCACAGGCCTAACACAGTGCAGGCTCACAATGCCACAGGACCTCCCTCCTTCCTTCCCTTCTTGCTTCCTTCACTCTCTGCTTTCCTTCCTTCCATTATTTGTCTTGTCTATCTTTCTCTTCTCACTAACTAATCTCTGAGACTTGGCTGACCCATGTCTACACTATGATTGCCACCTTGGTGAAGACAAACTCTATGGAACACTGAACTCTTTATCCTTCTGTTTCTGTCTTCCACCTTCTGCTGTTATACAGATTGACTCCTGGTAGTAAGCCAAATGAGGAGAATCAGGGGAACATCCCCCTTCCTCCCTCACCATTCCTCATACAGTAATTTCACAATAAACCTCCACCTCAGTATGATTTGAATTTGTCTTCGGGCCCTCTCCCACCCATAATTCCCTCAGTGTCAGGGAATACTTCCTGGGGTAGCTAGAATATCCAGTCCGGACTACTTACATTTCTATTTAGCCCTTCCCATGCATTTCTCAACATTGCAAATATCTATCTCCCTTCAATCCTAAGACCCTGAAACAGTTACCCCTTGCTCACCAGATGAAAGAAATGTATGAAATAAATGGTAGGATCTTCAGCATCAGATGTAGTCTGCAAACACTGAAACAGCTTCAGTTTTAACTGGCAGTCACACAGCACTCTTCAGTTCTTTTCCTTGAAAGGGACAGGAAGGGGCTACAAATCTCATCTACCTGTGAACCATAACAGCAAAGAATCACTTATTTTGAAAATAAAAAAATTGCTCTGGAAGTATAAATTTATGTTTAGTACAGGCTAACAGCCGCTGCTGTCAGAACATGCTGAATTATTCTTCTGGATGGCTTCACTAGTACTGTACAATCTTGTCTTTGTGTAATTTTTATAATTTTGTCTCTGCTTTATCTTGAAGCCAATCTTTTCTTTTTTCCAGGAGCAACATCTTCCTCTCAGACATAACTTTTTCATCTCATATTTCCCATCCTTCTTTTTCTTTTGAAGGTTGACTGATATATGCTTCAATTGTTTATCTCCATTTTTGTGAAGTTTCCCATGACACTGGAGATCCACAATTAGCTTCCTTTGTCTGGACTTCTATAGAATTTATACTTGACTCTGCATCCTTCTGACACTCACTTGCTTTTCCAATTCTTAGTTGATTTTGCTCATTTGGCCAGCAGTGTCTTGTGCGTTATGTATATACAATGTTTCAGTGTAAATACATATGTTTGAAAGAATCAATTTTTCTGTAAGTAAAGGAAAACTGATACCAACAGGAAAAGAAGACTCTTGTTGCATAACTTTCAGCAACATCAGTAAAGATGATAGCACAAGACCTTAGCTTTAAAACTAGAGACGAAAAAGAAAACACTGAGAAGAACAATGAAACCATTTATCAGTTAATTAAATTCTGAATCCATCATTTTTATATGCATGCAATGTCCCTGCTTCTATTCTAAGTTCAAGTGTATGAATGTCAATGCTGAATTCCAATGGACCCTTTGTGAATGAGTACCTAGCTCAAAGTTGGAAGGAGATTAAACATGCTGCTTATGAGAGTCACAGTCAGCATCCTGGAAATTGTAGGCATGACTAAAGGTCATTTGAGCGTCCCAGAATTTGCATGATTTCGGCTTCTGGGAATATGATCCTACATCATAATGCCACTCTAATAACTGCTTGTTTTGAAAAGTAAAAACTATATAACTGTAGGAAATTAAATTTCTTCCAGAACTTTCACCGAAAGCACAAGAGAATGTCACAAAAGTGACAGGCACCTAGAATTTTTATAATCCTGACAGTAAAGCGTATTTTAAGTGACAGGAACCTACACATATTGTATATGAAACCATGCTTTCATTTTTTGTTCATTTGTATTCACAAATAGGCATTTGTGTTCATTTAAATAAGCTGAGACTGATTAACTGGCTTTTCATAAAACTGAGTGGTCTCCGTCCAGGAAGGGTCATAGAACTAGTATCTACACACTGACAGTGATGCGAACCGTGTGTGTGTGTGTGTGTGTGTGTGTGTGTGTGTGTGTTATACAGTTATGATTAAAAACATCAATGTCCCCCAAATCCCATGTGTTGAAATCTTTTTGTCCACAGTTCATGGTGTTATTGGGTCATGATGGGGACTAGTTGGAGAAAGTAGGTTATTGGCAGTAAATCCGTAGGTTATTGGCAGTAAATCCTTGACAGATAAATTATGTTCTCTGCCTTCCCCGTGCTTTGATCATCTATAAAATGAATGGTTTTTCTATCCCAAGTGGTCTTCCTGAGATGCTGTGCCTTGCCACAGATCCAAAGTGGACTGGGTCAAGAAATTATGTATTGAAACCTCTAAAATTGACAGAGAGTAGATCCATATTTTCTATAGGTTGAGTATTACAGATATTTTGTCACAGCAACAGAAATCTAATAACCTAATTACCTTTCTATTGCTCTAAAGGGACATCGTGACAAAGAAAACTTACTTTTAAAAAAAACAGGCATTCAGTTGATGGCTTGCTTACAGGTTCAGAGGATGAATCCATGATCCTCATGGCAGGGAGCATGGCAATAAGAAGGTAGGCATGGCACTGAGAGCAAAAGCTGATAGTTTGAATCTTATCTAAAAGTTAGAGGCAGGGAGAGACTGGACCTGGCATGGGATGTTCAAATATCAAAGCCCATTCCAAGTGATACACATCTTCCAACAAGACCACACCTCTACATTCCTCCCAAAACATTTCCACCAACTAGGAATCATGCATTCACGTAAATGAGCCAATAGAGGCTATTACCACTCAAACCTCTATATTCCACTCCTAGGCTTCCACAGACTTGTAGGCCTGTCATAAGAAAAATTCATTTAATGGAACTTTAGATATCCTCATAGTCTTTGACAGTCTGTTTGAAGACTGTTTAAAAATCCCAAACTCAAAGACTCATCTAAGGCCAAAGGCAATCTCTTAGCTGTAAACTTCTGTAGAAGCAAAATGCAAATTACATACTTCCAGCATACTGTGGCAGAGGCTATTTGTTCCCATTCCACATGGAGGAATGGGGCAAAGTGAGGACATATCGGATCACATCTAACATACTTTGCTTATCCCTTCTAGGTGTATGATTTCTTTCAAACTTTCCTGAGTCTAATTTTAAGCATGTGGGTAACTCCAATTCTACTACTTCTAAGAGCAAACTGTTCTAAAAGACTAATGTACACGTTGTATAGTTTTACTTTTTCTTTTTATTAATTTTATAAGAATTTACACAGTCATTCAAAATGGGACATTATTAACCACTTTAAAAGCAAGGGTTGTTGACGCTCTGCCTCTACACTCTGATTCTTAGCCTGTGAACTGATGCAGTACAAGATAGTAAAAATATTTCCTGCATACAAACTTCATTTTGTGGAATTTGATGCCATAGAACATTGGGATTTATATGTAGAATAAGAAAGCCTACTCTTTTGAAGCCCAGAGATAGGGTGAGAAATATTTTAGATTCTCATCTTCATCTATGTCTGCCTAAGTGTCACACATACATGTATGCTTTTAACCTTTGTGACCTAGAAGTAGCCCTGTACTTGAAGTTCATTTATTTGAAGTGTAAACATGTGAAATTAATAGTCCTATGTCTTCCTGACACCTTGAAACATGACCTAAGGACTTAAGGCAGTCTATAGTACCAAGTGCACTTACATCAGTGTAATTAATTTACACAGCTGGCAACAAACATTTATATTTAGCTGCTTCAATTTTTAATACGCATTTCTGTTGGGAGATGGTACTTTTCACAGGAACACTGAGAAATGCAGGTTCACTTCTTTCTAGCTGTAGGGGTATAGAATATCTCTGCTCACTCTAAGTACCTGTACTCACTTCAAATACCCTCACTTAAGAACATGTACATATACATACAATTTAAAGCAAAATAATCTTGAAATATGGAACTAAAGAAATATGACCCCATATGGTTTCTTTTGTACTCTACCATATGTTTTAACCTTTATCAGTTCAGAAGTAAAAGTAAGCTCCGTGATTTCTGTAAGTTCAAGTACACCACACTGCACTATCTGCATAACGAGACAGGCTAATTGGAGCATCTAATCTGCTAATCACTAGCAAACCATCCTCGCTGTAACAGCACATCTTTACCCATTTAAGATAACTATGACAAAAGAGGAACAAACTACCTCTATCAATGATTAAGACTGTCAGAATGTTTGTTCTTGTTCGAAAATGTCTTAATTATTGTTATAGTCCATGGACAGTTTAGAAAGATGTAGTCATGATATTTTCCTTTCTACTGCTATCTACTGGCTTTAAGCTATTTTACACTGACCATTAGATGGAAGTGAAAAGATCCATTGGTCAAGTTAGAAGTTTCCTGGTTCTTATGCTCTATCAAATAAGAACAGTTAATGAAACATAGCTCTTCATTTCTTCTGGAAGGATAAGGCACAGGTGTACCAGATAACTGTCGGTTAGAAGCTAACTGATAACTTCAATACACCCATAATACCATTCCAACCTTTGGAAATCATAGATCCTAAAATAGTGTCAGTGAATTTGTATGATAGTTTTGGGATAAAAATAAAAGTACTGTTTATTGAAAATTCAACTACATGAAAAATGTTAGTAGGAAATTGTAAGACACTTGTCTTAAGCAAGATGATGATGTCATGCCTTTTGCCTTTTACATATTAATACTGAACCTTCCTCATCACAGAGAGATGATAAAAGTTAAAAATAAAACTTAAACTCGAATTTGTACTCAGGCATTAAGTAACCCAAAAAATCACCTAGTGCACTAGATTTCTATCTCCGGAGCTATATTTAAGTGTATTACAGGATATCTATGGTTTTTTTTAAGGAGAAGAGGAGAGAGAGAGAATGAATAGCATTAATCTGTATGCATTTTGTGAATCTTAATTCAGGGTTAAGAGCCTTTTCAGACAGCAGACCTAAAAGAGCCACTTCTAAGTGGCAAAGAAATTTCTAGCATTCACAGGGGTCACACCAGAAGTCTTAAGATTCAAAGATATGAAACAACAGAGAAGTGGTCTAACTGACCTATGCCTTTGATCCAAAATAGGAGATTCTGTGATTGTGTGAGGTCTTGACCCCCAAGTCTCTAATAGAAGAAGTGTTTAAACATAATAAGTAGGCAACAGTCAAGGTTAAATGGAAACAAGAGGATGAAGAATGTTCCTAAAAAAAATTCAAGCTTTATTTGATGAATTCCTTAACTTATAAACTATGGAAAGTTTATTTTCTTCATTATTAATCCTAAATCCTGGTGGCTTCTCCTATGATTATTCTCGTGCTCAAATTCCATTCTGAAAAGGGAGAATTACATTCTGAAAAAGGGAGAAAAGGCACAATAATGATGAGTTACTTGGAGAATAGTGTTTGAATACTGTAGCTGCATACTTCAAGATGTTAAAAATGATTGTTACTAAAATTCTCTTTGATTTTTCTGCTAGTTTCATATAAAAATACAATGAGACAATGACAAAATAAACATCTCTATTTAAAATTTTCTACCTAATCTCAAAAATCTTATGCATTACAGTTAAATGATTTATTCCTTTCTAAATGACATAAATTTTTATTATGTGTTATGATGTTTTAAAGCAGAAAATACATAGTTTTTATATGCACAATAGTTTAAATGTACAGGGATTTTCACAAGCTAATGATCTGAGTCCTTTAACACCAAAACAAATGTATCAATCTAAATCATGCAGCCTTCAAAACTATATAAATACCATTTTGTCTGACGCTGATATGGCTAAAGAAATATGTATTCCTTTTATTTCTAAATTCTTCAACCTATCCTCATACTTTTTATGGTATTAAACCATAAGAAAGTACAGAACCAAGAGAGATTGGCTTTAATTTGTCCAGTGACTTCTTGTAAGATATATATGTCCTACTTAGGTTTTTCTTACTTTATCCCAAACTAGAGTTATCTGGAAAGAGGAACCTTGTTTGAGAAAATTCCTCTGCCTCTCCCCTATTTTAATTCATAAGCAAGATTGAGCCTGTCTTGGGTCATTCTGCCAAGAATGCCATCATGGAATATGCATTATCAAAAGGAATGCACTTCTGTCTTAGGTTGGTAAAGCTCTGTACAGAATCTTACCTGTCCTTGGCTTGCCAGCCTGTTAATTTAATAACTCTGTCTGAGGGTCCATTTTCAGGTTCAAGCCATGTTCTTTGGATGTCAACATGTTGATGTTATTAAAGACAAGCTTTAACACAATGGGCAGGAATAAAAATATTCCCAGGACAAAAAGGGCTAACATGATCAAGCTATGTATGCCATTCTTGAAGATGACCAAAATAGAAATACTGACCTCAGGCCATGGGTAATTTTATCAATAGTATCTGCCACATCAACACTTAGCAGAGCAGCATTCTTTAAATTCATAAGCTCACTATACAAAGATAAACATCCAAAGATGTGTTAGAATTATGCCAAATACACTGTAAGTGTCTTTAATAGAACAAAGAAGTAATTTCAAGCAAGAATCTAAATCTTTGGCTAGAACAAAAAAGTAATTTCAGACAGGAATCTAAATTTTAGGAACAAGGAAGTAGGCTTCAGACATGAAAATGACTTTGGACTAGGACAGGAAATTTGTTTCAGATATTTTGGTCATCCTGATAAGCCCCTAGAAACAATGATCACAAGAGTGTTCATGGAATTTTCTTTATTGCCTTGCTTGTTCTTTGACTATTTGTGTTTATTGTCTTGCTTGTTGCTTGACTATTTGCATCTACTGTATTGCTAGTTCCTCAACCTAGAACTGACCTTAATATTTGAATGTAATTAAAATGGTATAAAACCAAAAAGGAGAAGGGAGAATGAAATAGTGGGTTTCTAGGGAGGAGAAATGGGGAAAGGGGAAGGCATCTGAAATGTAAATAAATGAAATATCCAAAAAAAAAATAAAAGAGAAAATGCCTCCATTAGATTGTCTATAGGAGAGAGGAAAGTGTTTTCTTGATTAATGATTCATATAGGAGGGTCCAAGTCACAATGGAGACAGTCTTGAATTATATACAGAAGTAAGCTGAGTAAGATTTAAATACCAAGTCATTAATCAGTGTTCTGTTTTCTGATTCAGTTCCTGCCTCCACATTCCTCAACTTGAGTTTATGCTGTGACTTACCTCAATGGATAAAATGTGACCCAAGTTATAAGATAAAATATATCCTTTTTTCCCCATATAGCTATTTGTCATATTTTATCACAGCAGTAGAAACATTAAGTTAGAAATTAGTAACAGGAGTGAGGTATTGATGTATTGTTTAGAGAAAGATTGTACAAGGAGTTTAGAATTTTGAACTAGAAAAACCACTGAGGTTTTTGCAGCTTAATGTAAGAAGCTGGAAGATAATGCTAAAACAGCACAAACAATAGAGGTCTAACTCATGGGACATGTTTTCTCAAGGTCAGGACATAGATTTTTCTGGCCCAGAGAAGGTGAATAGTGTCCCTCTTGATGGTAGCTAAATTTGGTAATGTATAAGAGTTTGTAAAGTGGTATTAGTTTTGAAGGCATAAAAAGGGTAAAGATCAACTGAGGCTTGGCATTCTGAGAGTCTAAGAGAGGCCATTGGTGAAGATTAGTTTTTGGAGACACCACAGTTGAAAGAGTCATGAGATAAGTTAAGCCATGGCATAATATAGTAGAGCTAGGGTCCCTGCAGAAAGCTAAGGAGAGGCTATTGGTAAAGCTGCAGTCCAGTTTCAGTGGAGAGCTCATGTTACTGGACATACTAGTATCATGGAACAGCATTAAAGAGAGTAGAAGATATGGAATAGAGGCAGCCTATGCTGATGAGACAAGTTTCATATGCTATGGATGGCAGAGTCAGAGAACTAGAGATTCCTAGACCCCTCGTAGCTCAGAAGCTCAGGAGTCCCAGATACATATCTCTGAGCTTTACTCTATTGAACTTAGATTTTGTTTTGCTTTGAATGTGGCCATGCCTTTATTCTTATGTCTTAGAATAAGAAAGTATTTAACTTTTATTTTGGATTTTACAGGAACCTATAGGTGAGATATTTGAGATATTTTATAAAGACTATATATTTTGGAAAGGTTTCTGCATATTTTGTATTTTGAACTTTTAAAGATATTTTGAGTATATCAAAGAAACTGAAATTTCAGAGTGATTTATTTCTTAAGACTGTAGGACTTAGAAAGTTAGAATGTTTTATATAAGAATTTGGATATAAAGAAGAAAGGGAGGGTTGTGTTTCCATTGATGTGTCAAAAACACAAGAGGTTAATTGTCTTCACTGTTTCTTTGTCAATTTGACCCAAGCTATAAATGTCTGTCAAGAGAAACCCTAGTTGAGAAAATGGCCCCATTAGATGCCTGTAGGCAAGTCTCTGGGTAATTTTTTTTTGTTGTTGTTTTGATCAATGATTGGTTTGGCAGGGCCCAATTTTTTGTGGGTGCTGGACAGGAAGTCCTGGGTTGTATGAGAAAAGAGGCTGAACAAACCATAATGAGCAATATAGTAAGCAGCACTCCTCCATAGCATCTGCTTTACTTTCTTTCTCTAGGTTGTTGACTTGAGATCCTGTTCTGATGTCTCTTGGTGATGGAATGTAACCAGAAAGTTATAGGATGAAGTAAACCCTTTCCTAACCAAGGTGGTTTTGGTCATTATTATTTATCACATCAGTAAAATCCATAACCATGATAGCACTTATATTTTAATTGCATTTATCCATTATTAAATCAAAGAAAAAATTTACTCTCCAAATTTAGACCCTTACTATTGAATGTAATTTTGAGGTGACAGTACTCCACATTCTGTTTCTTTTCCCTAGTTCCAGGCATACAGTTTTCACTGACTGAAGCATGCTAGTCAGAATGTTCTTTTTCCTGTGTCTTCTTGTCTTATTTTATTTATTTTCAAGGCCTAGCACAGATGTCACCTGATGAAACAGATCTCACAAACAGATATCATAAACTTCAAGGACAATTTTTTCTTCAGGAATGTATCTAAAGAACCCTGCATTTATCTCTTAAATTGAAATTATTTTTACTCTAGAACAGCACCAAATATGCTAAACATGATAATATACCAATGGATTTTGTAGCTTAGCACTATTCTATATTTGAAAACTATTATAGTAATCCTGTAGATAGCAAATTATCAACCCAAATATAGTTATTTTCTATATTGAAGTAAGAGCATGATATATTTGGTAACTTAAAACAAAACTTCAGGCATAGTGAAGCTGGGCAGTCTTAAGAAATCATAGCCCTTACAGTTGATTCATAAAGTGGATATATTTTTCAATGCTAGCAGGTTAAATACTCTGTTTCTGACTCTGACCACTATATCCCCTTAGCAAGTACTTAGTTTGATCATACATCTATGCATCACTGATTAGAGACATTAAATACACCTGTAAAAGTTCTTGCCACAGGCCATTATGTAATCTTGGGAATGATTTCTACAAGAGAGAATAGTGAGAACAGTCTATAGGGAGAAACATTTTTAATAACATTGTTTACCATTGCTGCCTCCCAGCAATGATATAAAAATGGCTTTCACTTTGTTTCAGTGTGATTTCTAAACTCCCTACAAACAATAAGCTCCATTGTCTTCTTTATCATAGATTGAGAAATCCCACCATTTACTCTATTTGGTACATTACTGTCAGGGGTATCAAAAATTTTTACCAGAGAATATTGGTACAGCATAGATTTTTTTTTCCCAGAAAAATATTAACAATGTCAGCTAACCTATTTTAGGCTGCATATAAAAGAAGTACAGACACAGAAAGGGAAGGTGTCTGCAGATGATATGGATCCCTAGGTGGAGCAGTCTCTGAATAGTCTTTCCTTTATTCTCTGCTCTACTCTTCGTCCTGAAATTCCTTTGGACAGGAACAATTCTGCATTAATATTTTTGAGTTGGATGTGTGGCTCCATCCCTCAACTGGAGGCCGTGCCTAACCTCTGGATACAGTCTCTACAGGTTCTTGCTCTCCTTTGTTGGGTATTTCAGCTAATGCAATCCCTGTTGGGTCCTGGGAGCCTCTTTCTTTCTTGGCATCTGTGACATTCTAATGGCTATCTCCAGTTCCCCACCCCTCACTGCTACACACCTCTGTTCAATTTCCTGACACTCTGTACTTCTATCCAATCTCCTCCCACACCTGAGTTCTAAGAAAAGCAAGAATATGTCTTTTAGACCCTCTCAGCTAGAGGAAATATTTTCCAACATCTTAAGGATGTGTTTTCTTGATTTTCTTGCCTGAACATGAAAAATGTCATGACATAAAAACTTCTTTAGTGACCCAGGTAGAAAAGTACTATCTCAGAAAAGAAATGCAGATGTGGCTCTATTTAAAGGAACAAAGTTTCAATTTAATATGTCAGATTAATATCTGAAATAATTGTACCAACCTTCAATGTAAGGATCAGAGAGTGCAAATAAAAATATACCAAAGTCTATTTATTATTACTATTGTTGTTAACTATTATCATTTTGTTATTTTAATATGATAATATAATTACATTATTTTCTTCTCCCATTTCCTCTCTCTAAATTCTTTCGTGTATACTGCTTTGCCATCTTTCAAATCCATGGCTTAGTTTTCATTAACTATTGTAATATGCATTTATATACAAACATATACAAACATATACAAACATATATATATAAACATTTATATTTCTAAACATGACCTTACTTTCCATAGTGTTATTTATATGTTGTCAGGGTTGACCATTTCTATGACTAACCAGTTAGTATGCTTTTCCTTGATTAAGTAAGTCTTTTTCTCCATTGCTATCATTCATTAGTTGCTTGTAGATGTTTCTATAGGATTGAGCTTTCATGGACTTCCTCCAGTCCAACTTTAGCATGCCTATTGCTATTGTCCTTTTTCAGCTAATGTTTAGGCAGTTATATTGATGAGAATTTCTGTCTGTAGTTTCTGTTGCTAGTAGAAACACAGTTTTACATGGAATTGTCTATTTGGTAACTCTGGCACATACAATCTGTCTATCCATCTTCCACAATGTTTCCTAAATCTGAGGTATAAGAGTTATTTTGAAAATACAGCCTTTGAGAATAGACTCCACAACTCTGAATTGTGTTTGGTAAAGACTTTCTCTAACCATCTCTATCTGTTGAAAAGAGACGTTTCCTTCATGAGGGGTAAGGACTCTGCTTATCTATGGGTATAGGACAAATCATCATAATGTAGTCATGGATTGTGTTAGATTAATGAAGTGGTGGTTGTGGGTTCTCTTCCAAGATCCCTGACTTCACTAGTCCTGAATAGTTGGCTGTGTTTTTGGTACCAGGCATGATTTTCCTCTTACGTGGTTCAAAGGTCTAATTAGAGAGTTGTTGGTTACTTCAAGATATGTGAACCAGTACTGCACCCTTAAGAGTTATCACACATGCATCATATCTGGGTAGGACTGCTGGTTCCTTCCTTCTTTTTGGACACTTAAATGGAAACTTCTTGTATCTGGGAAGCTGGACTTCATAGAGGAGTCATTAGGATCAATTGCAACTCAGGAGTCTGTGTACTGTGTACTTGAAAGACATGGTAGCCTAGACTGGCTGTTATGGTCATTTAAGACTTGAAATACATTGCTCCAAGCTCTTCTGGCTGTTGAAGTTTCCAATGAGAAATCAGCTGTTAGTTTCATTGGTTTGCCTTTATATGTAACTTGTGTTTTTCAATACACTTTCTTCACTATGTAAAAATTAGTGTTTTAACTATGATATGCTGTGAATATCTTCTTCTCTGGTCTTGTCTGTTTGATGTTCTATGTGCTTCTTGTATCTGTTTGAGTGTATCTTTCCTTAGTTTGGGGCATTTTTCTTCAATGTTCTTGTTGAATATCTGGTCTATTTCACTGACTTTGAATTTGTCTCTTTCACCTATGCCTATTACTCAAATGTTTGGTTCTTTTTCTTCATAGTGTACCACAATATCTATGTGTTCCTTTTCTGTTTTTTTTAAATTGATTTTTCAAATCCATTGCTTATTTCGTCTAGATCCTCTACTTTATCTTCAAGCCCTAATCACCTACATTTTAGACTCACTCTACTTATAAGGCTTTCCTTTGAGTTTTCTAGTTGAGGTGTTGGGTTTTTTAATTTCATCTTCATTTCAGCCTGTGACCTCTTCAATGTTGCTATCACTTTATTTAATTCTGCTCTGAACTCTCAGTTTGTCTGTATTGTTTCTATCAGCCTAAGTTTATCTTTTCTTGAACACTGCTCAGGCATTTATTCTCCTTAAGTTCTTTCTCTTTAATTTCATTGGACTTTTTTTTTTATGTCCACTTTAAACTCTTTGAATTTGCTATAATCTGTTTGTTCTTTTAAATTCTTTGCCATATGGCTCATCTAGATAATTCTTGTTCTATCATCTCTACAGATCTAGCAGGCTTGGGAGAGAAGATATTGACTTGATACTTCATATTTTTGGTATTTTGTGATGCTGTCTTTACATGTCAACCTAATATTAACAAAGCAGATTGGGACATAATAGAGGATGTGTGGGTGGGTTGGGTTTAGAAGTTGGAAATTACTTCCGTGGAATGAAGTCAGGTAGACAGATAGGACTGGGCTGCCCTGCAGGATTTGCCTCCTGGTCCTAGTATAGAGTTTGGGAGTAATTTCACTAAGCAAAACTTTTGATATGATGGGAGATGGGCCTTTCTCTTGAATGATAGGTAGTATGAGTCTTGGCAGAAGCCTTTAGATTGGCTTCAGTACAGCAGGACTTATTTCATAAACCTAGACTAAGTATGGTTAGTTGGGAAGGGAGTATGGACTGGAAAGTTTAGCGATAGTCACTAGGCTATAACCTGAAGAAGGATGTGGGAGACGGGTGGATGAAGAGGTGGAATGCTATATTGTGAATTAAGGTGAATATTGATGGAATCTTACAAATGGGTTGAAGTACAGGCAGGTACGATCAGACTAAGCTAGGCACTGGATGTGAGACTCAGCCTAGACTTGTTGCATGGAGAAGGGTCCATGTAGAGTAAGAGTTAGGGATCTTACTGGGCTACACCATCCAGAAGGATATGAGGTGTGATTAGGTGGAGAAATATATGGAGTGAAAACTTAAGGATTCTTTGGAGAGCCAGTTGTGGTGGATGGTGTTTGCTGGGGCAAACATGTGAAGGAGTGTTCTCCTGAAGAAGACACAGGTGAAAGACTAAGGCAGAAACGTGAAGAAATGTCTCACTGAAGCAGACACAGGAGAGAGGATGTTCTGCTAAAGCAAATACAAGACAGGACACATGATGAAGGATTCTTTGCTAACAACATGCATGTATTGGTCCGCCTTGCATTGCATATTCAGGACTCCATGGACTCAGGCTGAGGCAAGACCCATGCTGAGCCAAGACACCTGTTGAGGCAAAACCTATGCAGAAACAAGGCACATGGAGAGCACATGATGTCTGGAGGTTATAAACAGAACTTGACAGAGTGACAGAGACAGAACTTTACTTTCTAGTACTGTTAGCTGTGCAATGCTTGTGTGTCTCACGTCTTTGCTGATCTTTGCTTCCCCTGAGAGAGGCACAGCCAAGAACTTCTCCTGACCTTCCCACTGGTCCCTTCTGCTGACTGGAGCCGAGGCTGAGGCTGGCTATCTCTGCTAGGTCATGTCACCACTGTTTCTAACCCAACTCTATTGACTTGGACTGCTGGTGTATCCATAAAGTGTTTGCCAGAAGATCGAGCTGCCACTGCTAACTTGTGAACTGAACTGCCAATTACCAGACAACACAGATGGGAGTTGCTCCAAAGAATCTTTCTAAACAGGCCAATTTCCCCTGTATCCTCTCTCTTTCACTACCTCTGGTGGGTGATGGGCTACAAGGGAGGTTAAAACATTTAAGAATCATCATTAAAAATAGGATTTGAAACATTTAAAGCCATATTGTGTGTGTAAATAATATATATGAAAATATGTATATCAATAGTGTGTGTGTGTGTGTGTGTGTGTGTGTAAGTCATGTACAAATGACTGCAGGTGCCCACAGAGTGTGCACTACAGGTTATATGAAACGTAAGACTTGGATGCTGAGTATCAAACTTGGGTCTTCAGCGGGAATAGTAAGTGTTCTTTACTGCTGAGCCATCTCTCCAACCACAACTTCAGGTATGTTACATTTCTATAGACAGATCCTCAGCTCTGAATAGGGGACATTGATTATGGGGACAAAAAGTGTGGCTCCACCAGGAGTCAAGAATGTGAAGTAAATGCCAAGGAACAGAACTGGGCCTTCATGAGCATATGTCTCTGTAACCAGAGTACAGTAGAATTCCAGGAGCCCCACTGGTGTCAAGCAGGGACTACTGTTCTCCTTCCATTTACCTCTTTAAATGGTCTTTTCATGCCATTAATCACATCCCACCATTCAGTACTGAAGGTGTGAGAGGAAGAGGAATTCTCTTTTTGTTTCTGAGATCTTCTGTTAAAGTAGCATTTAAATTAGTAAATCTAATTCACACATGGGCTGATGTGGGGATAAAAGTCTATAACTTTAAGTCTATTGTGATAAATTAAGGATTAAAAGTACTGGGAGTCTTGAAAGAAACTGGTTATATTTTGTATTGAGATGGAAAGGCACCATTGTGGTCCATTAGAGGAATATGCCAGTGAATCTCCAGAGGTACCACTTACAAAAAATGACACTTCTCAACACTCACCCAATTTGTTGGATACTTCCCACACTGAATTTTAGCTGATATGTATTCCATAAAATGCAGCAGAAATTAAACTCTGTGATTTCCAAGGCTACATATAAAAAAACATCGCAGCCTCTTCCTGCACCTTTTGGAATGTTGACTGCTAGTATGCTTCATTTAAGCATCCAGAACCATGCTGTGAGAAAATGAAGTATAAGCTGCATAGAAATGTCAAGTGCAGGTGTGCTGGTAAACAGTCCTAGCTGACTTCCCAGGGAGCAGAGAACACCATCCACTAGCCACATGAATCAACCGTCAGTCAAAATCAATGGATGCACTTCCAATATGAGTTGAAGATCAGATGAAAAACACAAAGCAAGAAGCTACTGTACCCATAGAATTATGCTAAGATCTGGCTAACAAATTTTTATTTTAACCCCATATACAAAGTACTGATGGATATAAAACAACTATATTGGTCTTTAAAAGCTGAATACTGTTTTGTTTTTAAATCAAAAACTCTTCTAAAGATTCATTTGTTTTTGTTTTAGGTATGTGTATTCTTTCTGCGCAAATGTACATGCATCACATGCATGCCTGGTATTCAAGAATGCTAGGTTACCCAGAACTGCAATTACAATCAGTTGTAAGTTATGTGGGTGCTGGTAAAAAATAATATCCTTTCTGTACAAAAACAGCAAGTCTTTTTACTGCATAGGCCATCTCTCTAGATTCAGACTGGGGAGACTGCTTAGTGTTAAGGGTACATATTGCTTTTATATAGTACTTGAGTTCATTTCTCGGTACTTATATCAGCTGACTCACAACAGCTTATAACTCAAACCTCTGGCCTCCAAACACATATGCTCCAATGGGCACATACCCTCACACAGATATACACTCACATACACATAATTAAAAATGATAAAAATAATTCATTCACCACATAATTGCTAGCTTGCATATAGAACAGGTCACAGAGTGGGCTTGGCCCATAGGCTATACCTTGTGTCTCACTGTCTTAATCTGCCAGATATACATGGGAAAATGAGCATGAGATGTTGTATAAAGAAATGACACATTCTCCATGGCCAGCTTCTGAGAATTAGATACAAGTCTTCAGTCACTCTGCAGTCCCACTGTTTGTAGCAGAGTGTCTATGCTATAAATACATTATCCTCAATATCCTTTAAACGTGGCCCAGTCATAATTTCAAAATTACCTTAAATATTTTAAAGAGAGTTTCTAGAATAGATTTTATCCATGGAAGATATATTTCTTTCTGAAATATATCTGTAATATTCTCAGAAGTAAATTGACAAAAAACATTCTACCACTGGCTAGCATATAAAGTGTGGTATATCTACATAATGTAATATTATGCGTCAATGAAAAAATAAACTTAACCATATGAGTATTCCACAATGGACGTTACAATGGTCCTATGGCTTCATAAGTTTACTAAGATTATTAGATTTATAATTACATCTATAAAAGATATAGTAAAACAACTTCAGTTGTTCCTATACATGTATTAAAATTCAGAATTTTAGGACCCAGAAGGGCTGCCATACCCTGGATGAAACTTTCCGTGTGCTGCTGTCTGACAAGTAACATTTTGCTGTTTTTCTAAGATCAAAACGTCCTGATGTAAGCATGGTGCCCCAGGAAGGGAATTTACACTTAACAGCCCATTGCCCCCAAGTTGAGTTCCTGTTTATGTTTTTTCCTTCCCTGGCTTAGTATATATATTGAACCTGCTCAGAAAAAGTTTTGGCATTCTCTCATAACGAATGACCTGAGTCTGTGTCTTCCTTTAATCCCCCAGGCCTAGACTCGAGCTCGGTACCATGGCAGCGCTGGTGCTGCCAAGAATTTTGACTGTAGTAATATGACAGAAAAACTATACTTTACATGAATTTAAGATTAAAATATTAAAATATTTTATTACAGTGATGTGTTCCATAAAATATTATTCAGAATAAATTTAGTCTTCTTTACAGAAATTCCTCAAACTTCCTTTCAGCTGATATGTCCTGCTCTCTCTAAAAAAAAAAAACAATAAAAAAATAAAAAAAACCACCAAAAATATTGTGAAATAAAAAAATTCTAATTCTCTTCTATAAAAAATATTCTCCAGATATTGAGTTTGTAGCAGCTGTTGATGTTAATATGAAATTACTCTCTAAATATTATTTTTATTTGTTCTATAACAAGTTATTTTCAGCTATATTTTAAGGTGATAACAAGGAATCAATTTCTACTGGACATTAAGAAATACAACATTTTTCCTTCTATAGACTTGAGTAAAATCTTAACAATCCCTGAAAGTTATAAATAACTTTTGAAATTAATAATAATTAGTAATGTTTTCTAAAGTCCATGACTTTACTAGCTCTAGGCCCCTGGACTGGATTTCTAGGGTCAATCATGATACTATCACTGCAGAGTGGGCCTTGAAAGACACATTGCAAATGGTGTGAGTGAAGAGAGCTAGAAAAGTTATGGGAAATTGTTGCTTTACTAATTTTAAGAGGTCAATTGTATGCATCAGGAAAAGAACACAGCACAAAACAAAAAAATAATGAAAGTAGAGGCATGCTTCCCTTTAGGGCATGTACTCATTTAAGGAGCTTAAATAGAGTGAGAACTTACGTAGAATGATTGTATGTGGGTAATAATTTAATATGAAGTCATTGATTAGAGTTATTCAGAACTTGGGTTACTTTTTTAAAATATACTGTTTCTGGTCTTGAAATGAAAAAGTAATGGGAGTATTAATGAACTCTGAAATCAAACTCTTTGACTTGTGGTATAGTAAAAACATCAAAAATAATGATTAGCCAATAGTATGAATCTAATTAATTATATTTAAAATTGAAACATAATAGCATTTTTCAGAGTATATAAAATATAATTAAGTGGAAATTACCATGCATCAAAGGACTAGCAATTAAATTCATATTGAAATACATTGCATGTGTGAGAGTGCACGCGTGTGTGTGTGTGTGTGTGTGTGTGCGTGCACGTGTGTGAAAAAGAGAGAATACTACAAATCTGTTGTTTTCAAGCAAGTCTCACTGTGTATCCCAAGACAATCTAGAAATTTTGATTCTCCCGCATCACAATCCTCCAGGGAATAACACTTCTGCACCACATTGCTGTACCCAAGCCACAGATAAATATTCTAGTGTACAGTAGTACAATAATGCTTTTATCTGTACCTTCCAATCCTCTATTGCTTCAGAAGTGTGATTTTGCACCTTGCTTGAGCCTCATATCTTGGGTGACACCTGTGGGAGTTATACCTTAAGAGTAATGAACAAACCTTAATGAAACCAATATGATCACACAGCTACATTAAAGCAGTCCTTCAGTGACAGACTGTAAATGTGACAGTGGTGCAATTATAATAAAGATGAATCATGTCTACTCCCTAGTGAGTCTATAACTGTCATGGTGCTGTAACAGCATTACTCATTTGTTTGTGTTTCTGACAGAATCAAATCTACTACACTGTCGATCAGTAGAAGCACAGCACATGCAATTATTGACAGTAAATAATAGGTGATAATGATAATAAATGACTATGTTCATGGCTTATATTTGTACATTTTATTGCTCCCTTAGAAAGTACAATGCTTATAAAACAGAAAAGAATATTAGTGGAAAACTGTCATTTCACATGTGTCCTTTATACCAAGTCATTTGATTACATCAAAAGACACCAAGTGGCCAATCTTCTAGTGTGTATGAGTACACACTGATGTTTGTATAGTGATAAAATTGGCTAATAATGTATTTCTCAAAATATGTCATTGTTGCTTTTTTTTCTCTTTTTTTATTGGATATTTTATTTATATTTCATATGTTATCCCCTTAACCATCCCACAGCCACCCGGGAACCCCCCATCCCCTTACCCCTCCTCCTTCTTCTCTGTGGATGTAACCCCCACCTACCCCCCCCCACTCCCACTTCCCCACCCTGAAAATTCCCACCCCCTGGGGCGTCCAGCCTTCATGAGGTCAAGGATCGCATCTTCCACCTGTGCCCGGCAGGGCCCTCTACTCTTACATATTCAGCTGAAACCCTGGATCCCTCCATAAGTGCTCCCAGGCTGGTGGTTAGGACCCTGGGAGCTGTGGTTGGTTGGTTTTGTTGCTCTCCTCATGGTGCCACAAACCCTTTCAGCTCCTTCAGTCCTCACTCTAACTCCTCCATTAAGAACCTCATGATCAGTTCAATGGCTAGTTGTGAGCATCTCCCTCTGAATATGTCAGACTCTTGAAGGCCTCTGAGGAGACATCCATATCAGGCCCTTATCGGCATGTACTTCCTGACTTCCACATCAGCATCTACCTTTGGTGACTGCACATGGGGTGGATACTCAGGTGGAAAGGTCTTCAAATGGCCCCTCCTTCAGTTTCTGTCCCTCACTTTGTCTCCATGTTTCCTCCCTTGAGTATTTTGTTGCTCCTTCTAAGAAGAACTGAATCACCCCCACTTGGTCTTCCTTTTTTATGAGCTTCATGTGGCCTGTGAGTTGCATCTTGGGCATTTCAAGGTTCTGGGCTAATATCCAATAATCAGTGAGTGAATACCATGTGTGTTCTTTTGTGATTGGCTTACTTCACTCAGGATGATAATTTCTAGTTCCATCCATTTACCTAGGAACCTCTCAAATTCATTGTTTTTAATAGCTGAGTAATACTCCATTGTGTAAATATACCACATTTTTTTAATCCATTCCTCAGTTGAAGGACATCTGGGTTCTTTCCAGCTCCTGGCTATTATAAATAAGGCTGCTATGAACATAGTTGAGCATATGTCCTTGTTATATGTTCGAGCATCTTCTGGGTATATGCCTAGGAGTGGTATAGCTGGATCCTCAGGTAATGCTATGTCCAATTTTCTGAGGAACCACCACACTGATTTCCAAAGTGGTTGCACCATCTTGCAGGCCCACCAACAATGGAGGAGTGTTCCCCTTTCTCCACACCCTCGCCAGCATCTACTATCACCTGAGTTCTTAATCTTAGCCATTCTGACTGGTGTGAGATGGAATCTCAGAGTTGTTTTGATTTGCATTTCCCTGATGACTAAGGACATTGAACATTTCTTTAGGTGCTTCTCGGCCATTCGAGTTTCTTCCATTGAAAATTCTTTGTTAAGCTCTATACCCCATTTTTTAATAGGGTAATTTGGTTGTCTGGTGTCTACTTTCTTGAGTTCTTTGTATATATTGGATATTAGCCCTCTATCAGATGTAGGATTGGTAAAGATCTTTTCCCAATTTGTTGGTTGTCGTTTTGTCCTATTGACACTGTCCTTTGCCTTACAGAAACTTTGCAATTTTATGAAGTCCCATTTGTCAATTCTTGATCTTAGAGCATATGCCATTGGTGTTCTGTTCAGGAACTTTTCCCCTGTGCCCAAGTATTCGAGGCTCTTCCCCACCTTCTCTTCTATTAGTTTCAGTGTATCTGGCTTTAAGTGGAGGTCCTTTATCCACTTAGACTTGAGCTTTGTACAAGGAGATAAGAATGGATCAATTTTCATTCTTCTACATGTTGTCCTCCAGTTGAACCAGCACCATTTGTTGAAAATGCTGTCCTTTTTCCACTGGACAGTTTTAGCTCCTTTGTCAAAGATCAAGTGACCATAGGAGTGTGGGTTCATTTCTGGGTCTTCAATTCTATTCCATTGATCTTCCTGCCTGTCTCTGTACCAATACCAGGTAGTTTTTATCACTATTGCTCTGTAGTACAGCTTGAGGTCAGGAATGGTGATTCCTCCAGAGGTTCTTTTATTGTTGAGAATAGTTTTCGCTATCCTGGGTTTTTTGTTATTCCATATGAATTTGAGAATTTCCTTTTCTAACTCTGTGAAGAATTGAGTTGGGATTTTAATGGGGATTGCATTGAATCTGTAGATTGCTTTTGGCAAGATGGCCATTTTTATTATATTAATCCTGCCAATCCATGAGCATGGGAGATCTTTCCATCTTCTGAGATCTTCTTCAATTTCTTTCTTCAGAGACTTGAAGTTCTTGTCATACAGGTCTTTCACTTGCTTGGTTAGATTCACACCAAGGTATTTTATATTATTTGCAACTATTGTGAAGGGTGTCATTTCCCTAATTTCTTTTTCAGTCTGTTTATCTTTCATGTAGAGGAAGGCTACTGATTTGTTTGAGTTGATTTTATAACCAGCCACTTTGCTGAAGTTGTTTATCAGGTTTAGGAGTTCTCTGGTGGAAGTTTGGGGGTCACTTAAGTATACTATCATATCATCTGCAAATAGCGATATTTTGACTTCTTCCTTTCCTATTTGTATCCCTTTGACTTCTTTTTGTTGTCTAATTGCTCTGGCTAGGACTTCCAGTACTATATTGAATAGGTAGGGGGAGAGTGGGCAGCCTTGTCTAGTCCCTGATCTTAGTGGGATTGCTTCAAATTTCTCTCCATTTAGCTTGATGTTGGCTACTGGTTTGCTGTAAATTGCTTTTACTATGTTTATGTAGGGGCCTTGAATTCCTGATCTTTCCAAGACTTTTATCATGAAGGGATGTTGAATTTTATCAAATGCTTTCTCAGCATCTAGTGAGATGACCATGTGGTTTTTTTCTTTGAGTTTGTTTATATAGTGGATTACATTGCTGGATTTCCAAATATTGAACCACCCCTGCATTCCTGGGATAAAACCTACTTGATCATGATGGATGATTGTTTTGATGTGTTCTTCGATTCGGTTTGCTAGAATTTTATTGAGTATTTTTGCATCTATGTTCATAAGGGAGATTGGTCTGAAGTTCTCTTTCTTTGTCGGGTCCTTGTGGGGTTTGGGTATGAGTGTAATTGTAGCTTCATAGAATGAATTGGGTAGTGTTCCTTCTGTTTCTATTTTGTGGAATAGTTTGAAGAGAATTGGTATTAGGTCTTCCTTGAAGGTCTGATAAAATTCAGCACTAAAACCATCTGGTCCTGGGCTTTTTTTAGTGGGGAGACTTTTAATGACTGCTGCTATTTCCCTAGGGGTTATGGGACTATTTAGATGGTTTATCTGCTCCTGGTTTAACTTTGGGACCTGGTATCTGTCTAGGAAATTGTCCATTTCTTCCAGGTTTTCCAGTTTTGTTGAGTATAGGCCTTTGTAGTAGGATCTGATGACTTTTTTAAATTTCTTCAGTTTCTGTTGTTATGTCTCCCTTTTCAGTTCTGATTTTATTAATTTGGATACTGTCTCTGTGCCCTCTGGTTAATCTGGCTAACGGTTTATCTATCTTATTGATTTTCTCAAAGAACCAACTCCTGGTTTTATTGATCTTTTGTATTGTTCTTTCTGTTTCTATTTGGTTGATTTCAGCCCTGAGTTTGATTATTTCCTGCCTTCTACTCCTCCTGGGTGTATTTGCTTCTTTTTGTTCTAGAGCTTTTAGTTGTGCAGTCAACTTGTTAGTGTGTGCTCTTTCCAGTTTCTTTTTGTAGGCACTTAGAGCTATGAGTTTTCCTCTTAGCACTGCCTTCATGGAGTCCCACAAGTTTTGGTATGATGTGTCCTCATTTTCATTGAATTCTAAAAAGTTTTTAATTTCTTTCTTTATTTCTTCCTTGACCAAGTCATCATTGAGTAGAGAGTTGTTCAGTTTCCATGTGCATGTGGGTTTTCCATTGGTTTTGTCATTATTAAAGACCAGTCTTAGTCCGTGGTGATCTGATAAGATGCAAGGGATTATTTCAATCTTTTTGTATCTGTAGAGGCCTGCTTTGTGACCAATTATATGGTCTATTTTGGAGAAGGTACCATGAGGTGCTGAGAAAAAGGTATATTCTTTTGTTTTAGGATGAAATGTTCTATAGATGTCTGTTAAGTCCATTTGGTTCATAACTTCTGTTAATGTCAAAGTGTCTCGGTTTAGTTTCTGTTTCCATGATCTGTCCATTGCTGACAGTGGGGTGTTGAAATCCCCCACTATTATTGTACGAGGTGTAATGTGTGTTTTGAGCTTTAGTAAAGTTTCTTTTATGTATGTAGGTGCCCTTGCATTTGGAGCATAGATGTTCAGAATTGAGAGTTCACCTTGGTAGATTTTTCCTTTGATGAGTATGAAGTGTCCTTCTTTATCTTTTTTGATTAATTTTGGATGAAAGTCGATTTTATTTGATATTAGAATGGCTACTCCAGCTTGTTTCTTGGGACCATTGGCTTGGAAAATTGTTTTCCACCCTTTTATTCTGAGGTAGTGTCTGTCTTTGTCACTGAGGTGCGTTTCTTGTATGCAGCAAAATTCTAGGTCTTGTTTGTGTATCCAGTCTGATAGTCTGCGTCTTTTTATTGGGGAATTGAGACCATTGATGTTAAGAGATATTAAGGAAAAATGATTGTGGCTTCCTGTTATTTTTGCTATTAGAGGTAAAGTTATGTTTGTATAGTTATCTTCTTTTGGGGTTGTTGGAAGATTACTTCCTTGCTTTTTCTAAGTTGTAGTTTCCCTCCTTGTGTTGGCATTTTCCATCAATTATCCTTTGAAGTGCTGAGTTTGTGGGAAGATATTGTGCAAATTTGGTTTTGTCATGGAACATCTTGGTTTCACCATCTATAGTGATTGAGAGTTTTGCTGGGTATAGTAATCTGGGCTGGCAATTGTGTTCTCTTAGGGTCTGTATGATGTCCGTCCAGGCTCTTCTGGCTTTTATAGTCTCTGGTGAGAAGTCTGGTGTAATTCTTATAGGTCTGCCTTTGTATGTTACTTGACCTTTTTCCCTTACTGCTTTTAGTATTTTTTCTTTGTTTTGTGCATCTGATGTTTTGATTATTATGTGACGGGAGGTATTTCTTTTCTGGTCTAGTCTATTTGGTGTTCTGTAGGCTTCTTGTATGTTTATGGGCGTCTTGTTCTTTAGGTTAGGGAAGTTTTCCTCAATAATTTTGTTGAAGATATTTACTGTCCCTTTAAGTTGGGACTCTTCATTCTCATCTATACCTATTATCCTTAGGTTTGGTCTTCTCATTGTGTCCTGTATTTCCTGGATGTTTTGAGTTAGGAGTTTTTTGCATTTTGCATTTTCTTTGACAACTGTGTCAATATTTTCTACCGTATCTTCTGCATTTGAGATTCTCTCTTCTATCTCTTGTATTCGGTTGGTGATGCTTGCGTCTATGACTCCTGACCTCTTTCTTAAGTTTTCTATTTCCATGGTTGTCTCCCTTTGAGCTTTCTTTATTGTTTCTATTTCCATTTTCAGATCCTGAATGTTTTTGTTTAATTCCTTCTTTGTGTTTTCTTGCATTTCCTTAAGGGATTTCTGTGATTCCTCTTTAAGGGCTTCTATCTGTTTACTTGTACTCTCTTGTATTTCTTTAAGGGAGTTACTTAATTCCTTCTTATAATCCTCTATCATCATCATGAGAAGTGATTTTAATTCTGAATCCTGCTTTTCAGGTGTGATGGGGTGTTCAGGGCTTGCTATATTGGGAGAACTGGGAACTGATGATGCCAAGAACCTTTGGTTTCTGTTGCTTATGTTCTTGCGCTTGCCTTTCGCCATCTGGTTAGCTCTAGTGTTGCCTGCCCTCACTGTGTAAGACTGGAGTCTGTATTTCCAGTTATCTTGCTTGTTGCAGAGCTCCTCAGAGTCCAGATGTCTCTGTAGTCTTATGATCCTAATCTTGGTATCTGCTGCTCTGAGTGCAGTGGCTCCTCTAGGATGACTCAGGATTCAGTATCTCCACAGGACAGGAGTAGATCAACTCAGTGTCAGCTGCTCTGAGTACAGTGGCTCCTCAGCTGCTCTGAGTGCAGTGGCTCCTCGGCTGCTCTGAGTGCAGTGGCTCCTCGGAAGCTCTGAGTGCAGTGGCTCCTCTAGGATGACTCAGGAGTCAGTATCTCCACAGGACAGGGGCAGACCAACTCTGTGTCTGCCCCAGCCCACAGGACCAGGCAGAGGAGGAAGGGAAGTGGAATTCCGGAGGGGCGGGGTTTGGGTAGCTGCTGTGCCCTGAATGGCCCTGGCTCCCAGATGTATCTCTGGGGCTTAGGGAGTGAGATGGAGTTCTTACCGGCTGCTCTGAGTGTAGTGGCTCCTCTAGGATGACTCAGGAGTCAGTATCTCCACAGGACAGGAGCAGACCAACTCTGTGTCTGCCCCAGCCCACAGGACCAGGAAGGGGAGGAGGGGAAGTGGAATTCCGGAGGGGCAGGGTTTGGGTAGCTGCTGTGCCCTGAATGTCCCTGGCTCCCAGATGTATCTCTGGGGCTTAGGGAGTGAGATGAAGTTCTTACCAGCTGCTCTGAGTGCAGTGGCTCCTCTAGGATGACTCAGGAGTCAGTATCTCCACAGGACAGGAGCAGACCAACTCTGTGTCTGCCCCAGCCCACAGGACCAGGAAGTGTCATTGTTGCTTTTAAAAAAGGTGTAATTGGATCTGAAACTTGTAAGGACTTATTTATTAACATAGATAATTCATCAGTCTCAGAAACATTTGATTATTTTTAATACTGTTGCAGGAACACTTCTAAAAAATAAAAATGCAAATCAATGATTTATTATTAATAGTGTTCATTCATTTCCTATTCTAAAACAAATGAAGAAGTAACCATTCCTTTAGTTTGCTAATCTTAATGTTCCCTCTTCTCTCCAAACCTTAAAAGAAAATTCTCTGAAGAGACCCAGTTTAACATGGCATCAAGGTGAATTCTAGGCTTCCATTTCCATATTATTAGTGAAGTATATGTGAGAAACAGAAAAGTAAAAATAAATGAACAAATATATCCTTAAATTTTATAGTGCAGAACATATATTCAAAAATTTATGAATAAATTTTCCTTAACATAAAACTAAATATGTGTGACATTTGATTCAAGTTCAAGATTCATCAGTCAGATTAAAAGAAATAGGAAATATTTTCTTAATTGTCACTGCATTTTGTAATTTTGAAAAATGTAAAGTCCAGCAGTAAATATACAAATTGAAGGATGAAAATAAATAATCAAGGAAAAAGATAATATGCAAAGTCAGTTTTATTGAATGATGGCAATTCTGATTCTTTGAAATTAAAATAACACAGTACAAGTAAGCAGATATGATATAGAAAAGCAAACATGAAGCAGTGACAATAAGTGTAAAAATACACATACATATATGTTCTCTAAATGCAGGTAGCACCAAGGAAATGCAACATTTAACATTTGACAAGTTTATGATATGAGGTAAGAATCATATATTATGTGATTAATTCTAAAGCGTAGAATTAGACAGGGCAAGTTCAGATTGTGTGATTCAGTTATTAACCATTTATTCTCCTCCCTAAAAATGTTTGACAATATGTAGAGACAATTTTTGTCATCAAAGCTGAGTAGAAAAGTTATTGGTATTTAGTGAAAAGAGACTGACACATTAAGGTGTGTGAGTGTGCGCACATATATGTGTACATACACACAAGTTTTAAGGGACTGAATGAAATATATATAATTTATATAGAGAGATTACAGATGTATAATATATCTATAATACAAAATATACATAGGTATATTAAAGTGGGTGTGTCAGCTAAGGATTGAATCACTATGAAAACGGAAATTAACAAGCTAAAATATATTAGTTAGTTGCCTAAAGCCACTTTCTATAACTCCCAATGTAAAAGGAGTCTCACAGAGCCTGGTAGTTTCACTGATGAGCTGAAGGCCAGATGGTGAAAGGAAAGGTATTGGTGCCTATTACCAAAGAAGAAGCAGCAGCACAGAGTGAGAAAGGCTGATGATGGGGAGTTAAGACCTCTCTTATTGGTCACTACAAACAAAGACAGAAAACATGCTTTCCACTGAAACAACTACCCAAATGAAAAGACACAAAAATTTCCAAAGTTTATGTCTGGTTTCTTTTTGTATCATCAAGAATATCAGGGTCTCAAAAAATATGGGTCATCAAGTAAAGTTTGCAAAGGTCGTGAGCTTTAAGAGGAAACTAATTACAGCAAAATATAAATATAATCACTGTCTTCAAAACAGACCCAACTGATCCAAGTAACTGTGCTTCACATAAAAACAAATTCAGTGTTACTGACACACACAACAAATCTCTATGAATAGCAATAAAATGTCACTGACATTAATACAGTATAAAAATATTCCAGAACCTGATACAACAATCTGTAAACAGAAGAAAATCTTACATGGAGTATAACCACAGATGACTGGAATAATAGAATTAGAAAAAAATATGCTGAAACGGTCATTCCGATATCCCTCCAAATCAAAGATGTGAGACAAATGGCAAAGACAAGGGGATAAACTGAACATGATTTAAGATCTGAATGGAATTTCTAGAGATTTAAAAAAATCAGTATTTTCAAGGGGAAAATTGACTCATTGAGTTGAACAGTATTTTAGAAACGTTAAAGAGAAAATCAGTAAACTTGAAACTATAGGCAATCGGTACATAAAATACATAAAAAAAATTTAAGCAGACTGAGTAGAAGATGTCAATCATGGAGTCATGAGCAAAAGATGTTTGACAAAATTAAGACCAAATTCCTCCTGTCACATAACAATCAAAACAAAGGAAGAATATTAAAAGCAGTAAGGGGAAAAGGTCAAGTAACAAAAAAAAAGAAGACTTACAAGAATTACACCAGACTTCCCACTAGAGACTATAAAAGCCAGATCCTGGACAGATGTCATACAGACCCTAAGAGAACACAAATACCATCCCAGGCTACTATACCCAGCAAAACTCTCAATTACCACTGATGGAAAAAACAAGATATTCCATGACAAAACCAAATTTACACAATATATTTCCACAAATCTAGCACTTCAAAGGATAAGTGATGGAAAACTCCAATACAAGGAGGGAAACTACACCCTAGAAAAGGCAAGAAAGTAATCTTCTTCGAAGAAACCCAAAAGAAGATAGCCACACAAACATATTTCCACCTCTAATAACAAAAATAACAGGAAGCAGCAATAACTTTTCCTTAATATCTCTTAAAATCAATGGACTCAATTCCTCAATAAAAAGACATAGACTAATGGACTGAATATGTAAACAGGACCCAACATTATGCTGCATACAGGAAACGTACCTCAGTGAAAAAGACAGACACTACCTCAGAGTAAAAGACTGGAAATCAATTTTCCAAGCAAATGGTCCCAAGAAGCAAGCTGGAGTAGCCATTGTAATATCAAATAAAATTGACTTTCAACCAAAAGTTATCAAAAAAAGATAAGGAAGAACACTCCATGCACGTCAAAGGAAAAAAATCTACCAAGATGAACTCTCAGTTCTGAATATCTATGCTCCAAATACAAGGAAACCCACATTCATAAAAGAGACTTTACTAAAGTGCAAAGCACACATTGTAACTCACACAATAATAGCTGGAGACTTCAACACCCACTCTCAGCAATGGATAGATCATGGAAACAGAAACTAAACAGAAGCACAGTGAAACTAAGAGAAGTTGTGTATGAACCAAACAGATTTAACATATATTTAAAGAACATTTCATCATAAAACAAAAGAATATATCTTCTTCTTAGCACCTCATGGAACCTTCTCCAAAACAGACCACATAATGGTCACAAAACAGGACTTCACAGATACAAGAAGATTCAAGTAGTCCCATGCATCTTATCAAATCACCACCCACAAAAGCTGGTCTTCAATAATAACAAAAAAAAAAGAAAGCCCACATACACATGGAAAGTGAACAATGATCTACTCAGTGATAACTTGGTCAAGGAAGAAATAAATTAAGAAATTAAAGACTTTTTAGAATTTAATGAAAATGAAGTCACATCTTCAAAACTTGTGTGACACAGTGAAAGCAGTGCTAAGAGGAAAATTCATACTCTAAATGACTACAAACAGATGGTGCTGGAGGACAACTGGAGGACAACATATAGAAGAAGGCTAATTGATCCATTCTTAAATCCTTGTACAAAGCTCAAGCCCCAGTGGATAAAGGGCCTTCACATAAAACCAGATACACTGAAACTAATGGAAGAGAAGGTGGGGAAGAACCTTGAATACGTGGGCACAGGGGAAAAGTTCCTGAACAGAACACCAATGGCTTATGACCTAAGATCAAGAATTGACAAATGGGACTTCATAAAATTGCAAAATTTCTGTAAGGCAAAGGACACTGTAAATTGGACAAAAAGGCAACCAACAGATTGGAAAAAGATCTTTACCAATCCCACATCCAATAGAGGGCTAATAACCAATATATACAAAGAACTCATGAAATTAGACTCCAGACAACCAAACTACCCTATTAAAAAATGAGGTACAGTGCTAAAAAAGAATTCTCACCTGAGAAAACTCAAATGGCCCAGAAGCACCTAAGGAAATGTTCAATATTCTTAGTCATCAAGGAAATGCAAATCAAAACAACCCTGAGATTCCACCTCACACCAGTCAGAATGGCTAAGATCAAATACTCAGGTGATAAAAGATGCTGGCAAGGAGGTGGAGAAAGAGGAACATTCTCCCATTTTTGGTGGAATTGTAAGATGATACAACCACTCTGGAAATCAGTCTGGTGGTTCCTCAGAAAACTGGACATAGCATTACCTGAGGACCCAGCTATACCACTCCTGAGCATATACCCAAAAGATGCTCCAACATATAACAAGGACATATGCTTCACTGTGTTCATAGCAGCCTTATTTATAATAGCCAGAAGCTGGAAAGAACCCAGATGTCCTTCAACTGAGGAATGGATACCAAAAATGTGGTACATTTACACAATGGAGTACTACTCAGCTATTAAAAACAATGAATTTGAGAAATTCCTAGGTAAATGGATGGAACTAGAAAATATCATCCTGAGTGAGGTAAGCCAATCTCAAAAGAACATACATGGTATTCACTCAGCCCAGAAGCTCTCAATACCCAAGATTCAACTCACAGACCACATGAAGCTCATGAAGAAGGAAGACAAAGTGTGGGTGCTTTGGTCCTTTTTAGAAGGAGTAACAAAATATTCAAGGGAACAAATATGGAGACAAAGTGTGGGACAGTAACTGAAGGAGGGGCCTTCTGGAGACCATTCCACCTGGGTATCCATCCCATGTGCAGTCACCAAAGGCAGACACTAATGTGGATGTCAGGAAGTACATGCTGACAGGAGCCTGATATAGCTGTCTCCTTAGAGGTCTGCCAGAGTCTGACATATTCAGAAGCAGATGCTCACAGCTAACCATTGAACTGATCAAGGGGTTCCCAATGGAGGAATTAGAGAAAAGCAGCTGAAGAAGCTGAAAGAGTTTGTGGCCCCATTTGGAGAAAATAATACCAACCAACTACATCTCCCAGGATCTAAACCACCAACCTAGGAGCACACAGGGAGAAAAAAAATAGTTCATCATATTTACACGTGATATTTAAATTATTTAAAGTTCTTAAAAAATCTAATTTTCACTTTTTAGTAGAAACAAACATTATTAAACTATTTTGATAATGATTATAAAATTATACTGCATTTAGATTTAGATCTTTTAAATATTCCCAAACTGAATTAGCTTTTTGTTTATAACTTTAAGAGATCAAAATTTGAAAATTTCTTAACTCAAAACAATTTCATAAATAACATACATTCAAGACCACTCTCAAGAACTCTCTCTCTCTCTCTCTCTCTCTCTCTCTCTCTCTCTTTCTCTCTCAGACACACACACACACACACACACACACACACACACCTGTGCAACATCCTGCCTATAAAAATTTCGTGCAAGAAATTTGAACATTGTTCATTAAAATGAAAAGAGTATTGTAGAGTCAATCATAAGCAAAGGTTACACCATATTTTTCTAGCTAACTACTTTTCATGGGAGTATAAGGGACAGGCACAGAAGTTTTAAGAAACAACCTCCTGAGTCATAATAATGCCTCTATAAATTTGCAGCATAAATATTTGAAATTATGTAAAGTTCTACAAACTTAGCACCCTAAGGTATCTCTTGCTCTTCTATGACTTATAACTCTCCTTATGTTGTATCACATTAGGAAAGAGGCTCAGCACGTATGTTACAACCTTTCTGAGACCCAAGGTTACTACTTGAAGGATTCCTGGAATAAGCTGGAACAGATTTGGGCTCTTGAAAGATGGTCACCAAGGCAGAAACCCTGCACTGGAAAGGAAGCACTCCTGTCCACCTGCACCTGTGGTGTCTGTGGGTTTCCTACATCCATAACTCTCAGAGTTAAAAGAAAAAAAGTTTAACCTGCAAGACAAGTTTCTTTTAATATCAGGAGCAGAAATGAAAAAACTTTATGTGCTGTGTATAATGAAATTGCTACAAAATTTACATAAACTTTCCATCTTAGACATTTTGAAGGGAGCAATTATCTGTTTGAAAATTGAATGTAAGACTCACCTTGATGTCTCAGGGTGAATTGGATACCATTCCATGTCAGAGAAATACCGTAGCTACTTAAAAATAGGAAGGGAGGAAGAATAGGTCTGTGGTTCACTAAGGCTTTCAGACAGTGCTAAATAATATGCAGGGATCTATGAAAATGCCATGGTAAATGTATTTTTTCTTACCTTAACAATGTATGTGTATTAGTTTCTATTCTGTCACTGTGATTAAAAGTACCCTGGGGACGGGCGGAATTTAGAGAGCTGAAGAGACTGCTCATTGGTTAAGAGCATCTGCTGTTCTTGCAGAAAACCCAGCTCCATTCTCAGCAGTCATGTGGCAGCTCATATTAGCCAGTAAATCCAGTTCTGGATGCTTTCACATCCACTTTCTGCAGGGACTAGACATACATATGGCACTCATACATAAACATAGTAATAAATGAATCTTTTTTCTCTTTTTTAACTCAATTTAGGATCCAGGTGCTGTGGCTCATAACTTTCATCTCAGTATTGAAGAAGCAGAGGCCAGAGGATCTCTGAATCTGATGCCAGCTGGTCTGCACAGTGAATTCCAAGCCAGATAAGGCTACATAATGAAATCTTGTCTCAAAACAAAATCAATAGATGACATAGAAAGATGTGCTAACAAGCTCCCCATCACTGGAAAAAGAATGAAAGCCACCTTTAAGAATGAAATTAGTTTTTCCCAAGAATGTGTCCCTTAAGTGATTCTCCAATACCAAATGGTGAACGGTGAAATCACATACTACAATAAACACTAAGTAGGCATATTAGATTGTATTTATATATTTATGCATATGTATGTATCAATAATCATTAGTGAAAAGAAAGCCTTGAGTTAGAGAAGGCATGGGGGACACAGGAAGGGTTAGAGGAGGGGAAGGATGAGAGCAATGATATGATTATATTTTAGTTGAGAAATTGCAAACTGAGCAGTGGTGGCACATGCTTTTTAAACCCAGCACTCAGGAGGCAGAGGCAGACAGATCTCAGATTTGAACTCAAAGTGAGTTCCAAGACAGCCAGGGCTACACAAAGAAAACTTGTCTCAAAAACAAACAAACAAAAGCAGAAATTGCTTCAAATTGTCACTCACACATTTTTATTGTTATATATGTATGCAAAGTTATATAATAACGGGTTTCATGATGGCGTGGTCGTATTCATATAGATGAATATGTAAATATGATATTTGTGTATTCATATATATGATATTTGAATCAGTAGTATTCATTCCTCACATGACTTAACCTTTCTTGATCCCTCCACTGGTTTCCTTCCTCTTCACCATATCCTACTTCTACATTTATGGCTTTTATTTAATCTACGATTCCCTTGTAAGAGCCCAGACATGATATTTGCTTTTCTGAGACTAGCATGCTGCACTTAACACTATCATCTCTAGTTCTCTCCATCTTCCTGTAAACAGCATAACTTCAGTGGCTGAACAAAACGTCCTTGGGATACATATCACATTCTCTTTGCAGATTCATCCATTCGGAGGCACGAGACTGATTCCACAACGTGGCTATCGTTGAGCACTATCAAATAAGCATGAGTACCTGTACTGTATGCTGACTTTGACAGATTTTATCTTTTAATGTAAGAAAACCTTTGACTCTCTAGATGCTTGTTTTGTGTTTCTGATAAGGACTATTAATAAATCTCCTTTTGAACATTTAGTGTTTTGTCTCATTGGGCATTGCTGTTTCTCAGAATCCCTTTGAGACAATGTCATCACAATTCAGAAGACAGAAGTTACCATGCCGCCTTCCATTCATATCATTTCATAGCACTCAGAGATAACTTAAACATTTAAAGGAAAATATTAGTGCTCAATGAGTTCCTCCCAATTCTGACATACAGAACAATAAATTCTGCATGTGACTATCCTGAGAAACCTTCAGCAAAATGTCAGAGCAGCACACTTTTCTGGTGAGTAGGCCTCTCACCCTTCTACTAAGGATTCTAGTTGCTTGCCCATTTGGCAATTCATAATTGAATCAAAATATATGCCACTGAGTAATATGTGGTGACTAAGTTATTAACTTAGTACTTGGGAACTGAAACAGGAGGATTATGGCAAACTTGGGCTACAGACTCATACAAAATATTGACTCAAAAAAAAAATCTAGTACCGGATGCATTCTTTCTCACTCAGTAATTATAAAACATTAAAAAATGATTATACTATGATCCCTTAGAAGCCTGTTTGTTTTCTAACAAGAGACAGAAAGAAGGACATGATGGGAGGTGGGGAGCTGGGATCAGAGAAACAAAAAATTGTAATCAGATTTATTGTATGGAAGACAGAATATATGTTCAGTAAAAAAGAGTATCCGTGAATAAAAATAATAAAAAACTTAAAAGGAGGATGTAGTGCTTGAAAATACTACACTATCTCTAATTTATTTTTCAGAATTTTATATACCCTTATCAGTGATCTCAATCCCGAATCCTTCCACTAGAGATCTTTTCAACTGTTCACACACATTTAAAGGCCACAAATATCAACCAAAAGAATGGCTGATCCAGAGCTTCTAGAATTTTGAAGTTTCTCATCTTTTCATTATAAATTTGTCAAATTAACATTTGGGGCTTTTGGGTGCAAGTTGGGTCTCATTCTGCATCTGCTTGCAATAAGAAGATACCACAGGGTAGCCTGGTGAAAAGTCCTTTTGTGGCCTGTTTTCTTTTTGTTCTAACTCTTGTTGTACCACTTGCACCCAATGGTCTTGGTTTTATAGTCTTTTTTCCTCTGAATTATGCTTGTATCTCATTAAGAAGCAGCTGGGAGCCTATGCTAACAAAATAGACATTACAACAGCAGAACAAAGATACTGTCTCTCAGATGCCTACTTCTGCCTGCACAAAATGAGAAATTAATTCTGCTCACATTCAGACCTTAGATACTGTTTAGCACAGATTGCAGAACACTTGAAATTTGGTTGTTGTCTTTAATAACATCTACCACTGATATCAAAATAAAAACCCACAGTCAAGCTAGCTGTATTTTTTTAATTTCATAGTAAATATTTTTCTTTCAGTCTTTCTTATCTATGATTCAAGAAGGGCAGCAGACATAAGCATTCGTGTAAAATGAAGATGCTCAAGGAACAATATTCAGGAGGAAACAGAAACACTTTCAGTAGAGATGTCTAAAAGGCAAGGTCTGCTGTAACAGGACCCTCCGTCCATCTTTCTTTACTCCATGAGAGCCAGAAACAAGGCAGCCAACTCATCAACACTGAATACAGCAGAGGCTTTGTCTTAATAATATCAAGGACTTATTCAAAGATGTCAAAGACCTAAAAGAAAGTATCAGCCCCCTTCAGATCTAAAAGCTGTAACAAGCGAAACTGCCCTGCTATGGCAGCATAGATCAAACTCCCTTTACTTCTCCTAAGCGTGGATTTCATAGCCTGCTGTAAAGCAACCATGTCTTCAAAGTTGCTCTGTTTTACTCATGCATGTAAACACACCTTTCAAAATTCAAATTTTGCTTTTCTTTTTTTTGTAGTTTTGACTATTTTTAATGTTTTTTTTGTTTTTGAGATTATAATTACATCATTTCTCCCTTCGCTTTCCTCCCTTGGAACCATCCCCAGATACTTCTTCTGGCTTTCTTTCAAACTCATGTCCTCTTTTCCATTCATTCTGGTTGGATACACATAGGCTGTCTTGCATGAGCTACCTAGGATCTTTTTGTTCTACTTCAATGGAAATTTTGAGTCAATGAAGAACACCTTTACTGGGTGTTAGTAGTCACTTTTTTTCCTTGAGTGCTGAGCAGACACAAAGGCATGTAGCTCCAACATGAGAATTAGAAACTTATGGCTCCAGACCTTAGAAGCAGAGCCTTTTAGCTCAAGGTGCTCAGGTTAGAGACTTGATGTTCTAGGTTCTAATACCCAGTTTCCTAGGACTAGACAGCTGATAAAATCCTTGGCACTATGTAGCAGCAAGTGATAGCACAAAACAATTGGTGTAAGTTCACCTATTTTTGGTATTGAACCCTTTACATTACATTGAATTGTAGCTCCTTAGCCTGAGTATAGGGCCCCTCAGCCTTCAAGTTTTGTCGGTTCCGAGGATTAATAGTATCTCCTCTACCACACTCATGTCTACCTTCACTTTCTTGCCTCTCTACCTTCTCTTCTTCATGCACCTTCTTTTGTTGTTTTCACCTCCTTTTTTCCCACCACTTCTCCCACTAGGTGTCCTCTGGATCTTTATAGCTGCTCTGTCTCACTTCGAGCACTACGAAAGCACGCTACTTAAATAATCAGAAAGGAGGATGTGTCACATCAATAAAGAATTATATTTGCTCTAATCAGAGCAGAGCTTCCAGTTCCTCCCATCACTGACTTCTTGCTGGATTACTGAGGACATGTTTCCTCCTCATTTTCATTGCAGGATCCCCTGAAGCTCAGCCTTACATTGCTTTGGATATGTCTTTCCAAGGCTGGTGCAGGTTGCCTAGAGAGCTGTGACTTGAGCAAGTATTTCTGGAACAAGATCTTGGCTTCAGCTGTAGTAGTCCTTGCAGCTGGAGTGATTGGGAAATAGCCAAAATACTGTCGTGAGGACAGTGTGAGTGCTTGCCAGAGAAAGGGCTGCTTAGCCGACGACACCTTCCAATTCAAGGCTGCCAGCATAAGCCAAAGGTCCCTCTCTTGTCATCCAAAGGTGAGCGGCGCCTGCTCTGGGTCTGCATATACACCCAATCACAGCAACTATGAAGACTTCAAGAAGATGTCAATACAAAAGACGCCTCATGTAGATCCGCCCAGCAGCACTGAACAATGCGCGCTCATCTCTGCTTAACCTCTGCTCCAAGGCCCCAGGGAAATATGTGGCCTTCTAACACATCTCACTCCTCAGACATTACAATTAAAAGCTGAAGAAAAATAAAACATACGCAGGCATCTCAATGTTAATCTTTTCCTAGTTTATGTGAAGTCTTAAGAACTTTATTCTGCCTCCCTTACCAAAGATCTCTACAACTTACATCAGATTTTGCTGTTTTCTATACCTATACATATATGTTCCACCAGAACTGATAGTATTGTGACCACCATAGGATAGATAGCAACAATCTTTCGTTCCATGGGAAAGAACCCAGGGTTTCGCAAGTTTGGCATCTTGAAAATTCTGGAGGCAGATAAATGTGAGGTTATTCTCTTCTGATCCACTAGCATTTTACCATCAGTCTCTGAATGGCCACAAGTATTATTTTTCAAAACTTACTTTATAACAACAACAAAAAAAAAACCCAAACTCTCTGAGACAGGGCAATTAAGTGAGGCTCCGTTTGTGGCAAACCTGATGCTCTAATTGGCGTGTTGATTTGGAACTCCAAATAGCAGATCCACCTGTTTCAGTGTGTGAAATAAATAATTTCCTTACTTCCAACGCATTTCCATTTTGAAGACAACTCATATGGTCGTTCATTTTCATTGCAAAATTCTAGCTGCAAAGGCATTGACTTTTATCGACTCTTATCAGATGTATTTTGTTTTTAGAAGAACTTCAAGATCTGTGAAATCTTACTACCAATATGACCTGAGTAGAAGAAGTGGAGAGGGGAGCAACCGAGAGGAGATAATATTTTACATCAAGAGGAGACTTTGAAAAAGTATGTCAACAGCTTCCTGAGAAAATGGATGGGAAAATGGATTTAGTGCCTGAGTAAGTCTGACCCCATCCATCACCTTCCAGTGAATGACAGATCATTTGATACATGGTGTTTGCTTTTTCTTTGTCCCCATATTTGACACTTAAAAGAGACAGGAAAACATAGAAACCCTTCAAAGACTAACCTTTCACTATAGAAATTGCTTCTGAAATATATGTGAATGGCAGAAAGCTGAGAAGTATACTTTCTGAAAAGTGTGTGGCCTTTTGTAAGAAAACTAGATCATGAAGAAATTCACTTACCTCGGATAAATTCTAAAACATTGGCACCTTCTGTACAGTACATTGACTTAAGTATAAATCATATGGCTTAAGCTTTGAAAATCTTATACAAGATGTACACGTTAAAAAATGTCTAAAAACATTTACAATATCAGCAAGATGACTGAATGAATATAAGTGGAATTATACAAACTCAGTGGAGTTAGCACATGTCTTTTTCCTGGTACAATAGTGACTTCAAAAATGTACTATAGGAATTTGGCCTTGTATATTTTCAGGTGAGTTTCTCTAATGGACTTTCCAGTGATACTTTTCCCAATAGTTGATTTTCCTTTAGATTTTATACCATGTTTTATGCATGCTTTGTTCTTGGTGCTATTTTTTTTAAGTTGAAGTTTTTGAGGACTCCCATATGGTAGTGAAATATCATAACATATTGCTTTCTACTGCCGACCTAGCAGCCTCCAACTGTAATGTAGTGTAAAATTGTTACTAAAAAATTCAATGTTTAGAATGATTGTCCTCATTAGAATTTTCCTGACAGCAAAATCTGTGACAGGGGCCAAGACACAGGTTATTTATTTTAGATGTGGATTCAGGAAGCAAGAGGCAGAAAATGTAGAGGCAAGAAAAAAAAAGTGAAGCATGCATTATGGAGCTACTTACTTCTGTGAATATTGGGGTCTTGGTCCTCCGGTGACCCTTTGAGGGATCCTATGGAAAGTGCATCAGAATGATCCTACTGCAAGAGGGAAGACGGAAGGAAACCTTTAACTCACAAGACTGTCCTCCCTGGAGTAATAGTTACTTTATAGGCTGTTCTAATCCATATCAATTCATCCAGTCTGAGCTAGCTCCCATGGCTTCAGGGAGAGCCTGAGGCAAAAATAAATAACAAGAAGACAAGCAAGGGGTGACTGGATGCCTGAAATGCTCTGTCTTACAAGCTAAGCCTGACATGCAGCAGCAACTAAGTCAGATTCAGTCAAAGATGTTTTGCCTGGCTGAAATGGGGATCTGTCATAATCAGTAGACCCCTTGCTTTCCCTTCCATGTGTAGTTAAGCAGAGCAAGCAAATGAATTTTGGATAAAAGATCTTATGCTTTGAAATCAGAATGTTTGAATGTAGGCTCTAACTCTGAACATAAGGAGCATAGAGAGACTCACAGATCCATCTTCTCAGGTTCTGATCAGGATCCAATGAGTTCAGACATGAGAAGACTGACTCCTTATACTCAAATGTCTGTAGCAGTGGACTGCCCTTGTGCCATCCCGGTGATCTGCACTGAGCTAATTCAGAATGATTTATGTTTTACTGCTGGAATGGTAATAAGTGCTTCTCTTGCCCAATCCACCTACAATGATTAGTATTGCTCTAATTTGGAAAAGTCTTTATTCTCTTACGGTATTGTGGATGCTTTCTGGTGCCACAAAGTTTGCTTTGCCCAGTTTGCTTAGTTTGGATAGCCATGAAGTTTTAGCCAGGACTCACTGGAGAAAGAGCATCAGCAAGTTTCTTCCTTAGATCCACTGAGATTTTAAATTTTCATTCTGTCTGTCAGTAACTCAAGAGTGATTTCCTACTAGGCTTGGTGAAGCATGTCTCTAAGGAGGCAAAGGCAGGTGGAAGTCTACAGGTATACAAAATGAATTCCAGGCCAGTCATGGCTATGTAAGTAGTGAGGCCTGTAGGGGATGAGGAGGTGGGTGGTCCTTAAGTGATTACACTACACTGAAGAACCATGAGGGAGAGCACTCAATCACTTATGAGTCTTCCTGTGTAACACATATGGTTCTTACAACTACTATTATAGGCTAAGGACTGAAGGAACTATCTGTCTTGCTTTCTGGGACTCTAAATATTTCTTGAACTGCATCAATATGTACTAATCATACACTAAGAGAATCCAATACAATTGTTAACTCTCAGCTTTATCTGCAAAGCAGAGATCACGCAAACCCTTGGCTATTCAGAATGTATTTGCAATGTTAAAAACATAGGCAGTTCATGTGTTAAACCAAAAAAAAAAAAAAAGTGTGTTCTTTATGACTCAAATGTCTGAAACACAATTTTTGTTTTAAGTCTAAAGCACGTGTTAGAGCACAGTTAAAACTTGCAATGATTCGAATTACTCATCCAGATAGCTCAGCTGAGCACCACTGCCCCATCCCCCTGTGGAACCCATAAGAGGAGTAACCCTACGGCGTTGGTGAGTGGAGAAGGGAACTCAGTGGGAACTCTCTTGCTGTACCTTTCGTTAATCCTTCCTGTGATTCAAGATGGGCTAGAGCACGCAGAACCATCCCTTTGGGCCCCAATTCTTTAACTAGCTCCACCAACCTTTTCTTCATAGATGATAAAATAGACCCTTTCCTTTCTTCAAGAGCATACTTTTTCTTCCTCCATTTATTTATTCACTTTATATCCTGATTGCAGCCCCTCTCCCTCTTCTTCTCCCAGTTCCACCTTTACAAATATCTCCTCCTATCACCTTCTCCCTTTCTCCTGAATGGGAATTCCCCATGGGAGTCCACCCTGGCACATCACATCCTGGGAGAAGAGCACATTCTAAACAGAAAAACATAGCATAGACCAGGCTTAACTCTTGTGCCACTCTTCAGTGGTCTTCATGATTCCTTAGCCTAATACCTCCCTGTGCCCATCTTTAAAGGAAGCAAACATCTGAAAAGCTCTCGCCTCCAGATTCCTTGTTACTTATCTTCTGACATGTTAACCTGCATCTACTTTCTTCTCTATTTCTGTTGTTGTTGTTGTTGTTGTTTCTAGTCCCCTGTCTAGTCCTCACAAGCATTTATACCTACATTATTGACACTGATAAAATTCAAATGGGCCTTTGATTGAACCCTTTACAGAATTACATCATGAAGTCCCTAATTGCTTCCAGCCCCCTCTGTACCTTGACTCACTTGACATTTATGTCTGATGAAACTTGATTTTTCTGTTACTTTCTTTCCTTTGCAAAATGATAATGCATGGCATAAATCTGTTCCTTGTTTTGTTTGGGTTTACTCATTCTATTTTTAATCCCATGGAAAGTAACGTTAAGATGCTAAGTTATTGACAGATTCCAACCTGAGGACCTAACTGTCAAAACAACATCTGACTGTCCTAACAATGGTGTATCAAGAGGGAACCGGTATAGAATCAGAAGGCTTGTAGTGCCAGAACTACTAGTATTGCAGTCAAAGATTTCCCCCAGTTCACATAGCTTAGGCAAATGTTTCAGCATGGAATTACAAAAAGGTATAGAAGAAAATCTCTCAGGATATTCAGTGTTTTGCTGATTCATCTTCGAGACCATCATTTGATTGTAGGTATTATTGTGAAACTATTTTGCATGTAATGGGTACACAAAAATAGTTACTCAGTTAAATCAAATGTTTTATACATTTAATTTTGCCTCAGACAAGTCTAAGAAAAAAACTATGTTGATATTATTCTGCATTGATTTGGAACCATTACTGCTACAGAGACTGTAACCTTTTATGGACGCTATAATCATACTCGGTTCTGTCCTGGAGCCTGGGCACTCATAAAGCTAGAGATCACTTTGAAATCAACCAGCTCTTTTCATACAGCTGTTGTACTGTCTTATGAAATATGTCAGATGTGGGAGCCATTCAGCTGGAGAGAAGCAGACTCCATCGAATGATACAATAAAAATGCAGATCACTCCCAAGAACGTCAAGGAGAAAAACTACTTCATAGTTGCAAACAACATTGATCTAATCATACTGCCTGAACATGTCTACAATGGTTGGCAAAGTGATTGTGATCATTTCAGACCACTAGAATGCACAAAGAATCAACTCTGCTACAAACAAAGCAATTCCTCAGACTAATTCACCTTAAGGCAGCATTCAAAGGTCTCACACAGTCAGCCCGCTTATCTCTCTGAATGAAAGAAATGTCCAGTGTGAGAGCAAAACTTGAGTGTCAGTGCTTGTATGAAGGGCTGACAAGAAGCTCTGTGGTATAAACACAGTTCTTACTGGTCCCTCATCCCTTTACCCAGCATTAAATCGCATAGAATACTTCCCTGTCTGCCAGGGGCCTTCATTTTCAGATGCCTTTTAAATTCTTGTGCCATACTATTGTTTTTCATGGAAGGAATCCCTCGGAAATACGTCTCAAGGAGAAAAGTGGCCAAGAAAAAAGGTTGAAGAATTCTTTAAATAGAGATGTGTGAAGTGTGTGTGTATATGTGCGTGTGTGTGCGCGTGTGTGTGTGTGTGTGTGTGTGTGTGTGTGCGCGCGCGCGTGTGGACCACAGCATGCCATAGAGTCTAGAAAAATATTCTTCAGGAGCAATGCCATTTTAGTTTTATTTTTCCACAATCATGATTTTCTTTACTTAATTTTCTAGGTAATGTTCTGGAATGTAACCTTGAAATGCAGAGGATCCTGAGCACTGAACACTTCTGGTTGTTCTTTTTCCTGTTGACACGAGAACTAGTTAAGGCCTTGTAGTCTCAGAAGCACACTGCCTCATGTTCAGGTATTGCCAAGTAATTGTCTTAATTCAATTATTTATTATGGATCCTTCTCTGGTTCTAAATTCTCTAACTACTGGCATTCTACCTTCATGCTAAACATATAACTGAAAATATCCTGTGATTCTAAACACTAAAAGAAGTCTCTTTTCAAGATGGAACAAAATTTATCTTTATGTTTCAGAATTAAAATTGGAGTAAGGCATGTAGTCAACATGTTCACTTAGTTTAAACTATTTTAGAAAATATTATTCTAAAACATAATGTGTCCTGGTTGGACTTTATACCCTCAGAATGAAGAGATGGTCATGACATGGCCAAAGAAAATTATGTGAATAGTAAAGTTCATAAGCTAAATATAGTATCACAAAAACTATAGTATTCTGTGGGATATTATGAAATAATATAAAAATGTATAGATATAGTTAATTCTACTTCATGGGACTTACTAATTCCAAGTGGAAAGACAAAAAGACTATGTTTCCCCCCAACTATTCATTTTAATGAATGTTTATCAATAAATACTTACCTAAGAACTATTTTTTGCAAGGCACTCTCCTAGACATTCTGAGCAAATAGGGATGCAACTGACCAAGAGGAACAAATGTACCTGCTATGTGGTGCTGGTTTTCTAAAGGAGAAGTAATGGTGTGAGAATGTACTTATAAATAAATATGGACTAGGTTAAAAATTTTCAAAACAAAATGAGGAAAACAGAAAGATTCTATGAGGATGATAGCAGCTCACAAAGGTGGACTCACAGGTATGGTGACTAGAAGCGTCACTGAGGAGGCTTCTAGGTATTGTGTCTGCAGGAACCATGAGGAAGATCATAATTTAGACACAGCATCGCATGTGCAAGTAATAGTGGCCTGTGCTATTTGGCAATAGCTACAGAGGTCAGAGTGAAGAGATTGTTTTATTGTTGTGAAATATTTTATTTTCCATAACAAAATTGCTAAGCTGAGTACTATATGTCTGCTCATAGAAATCAAGTAAAAGGAAAATAAAAAACAACATCCAAATTAGAAAAAATAAAATGCTCCCTATTCACAAATGGCTTTATCTAGCTTATAGAAAATCTTGGAAAATAAAGAGAAAACGACTCTAGAAACAATAAATCCAACATTGTACAAGCTATAGGATGCATAAACCAAACATCAACTTATTTCTATGTCCTAACAATAAGCAAAGACAAGATAACTTGATAAAACTAATCCATTTACAATAACACCAAAAATTATTTAAGGTTCATGTGAAACTTCAAGATATATACACTGAAATCTCAAAAATAGTACTGAAAATAATTACAGAACTAAGTAAATGGAGAAAAATCTATGAAAATGAGCTGTAAGGAAGCATTTTCACAATTATACTTTTTTCTTTTTTTTAAATAATTTATTTATTTTTTCTCAAATTGTAGTTCATTCACACAGGGGTTATAAACACAGAAAGGCAGGATGTTGGGAAGGGGATGACACTGGAGCGTGGGTGTTCAGGGGGAGTACAGATATCTTTCAGAACAGGGTATCGGCTGGGTGAAGGTTTAGGGGACAGGTCACTATGACTCTGCCTATAACTCACTTGTCCTTATCTAAGTTGGTATTGTCTGCCAAGGCTACCTATTTACAAGTTGTATGACTACTCAGGCCGGTAAATTTCCACAAAAACTGCCTGTTTACAATAGCTTATAGCCATCTGTTTCAATGTTGTTTTTTTTTTTTTTTTTTTTTTTTACAGAAACCCAAGACTTGGTGTTAGTGTACATGTATGACAGGCCTATTGCTGATTTTAGGCCTATGGCTGATTTTAGGCCTTCAGTGTGTAAGCAGGGTTGCCCCTGACATCTCCTCCATCTCTAAGTATAGAAGGGCTGTGGCAATTCTAATCTTGCGAAGGCTGGGATAGAGACCTGACCGCCAGTAATTTAAGGGGACCTTGTAATGGCTCCAGTCCCCCTGTCGTTGTCTAGTGAGGTATGAGAGCCATACCCATCCCGATGTCTATTTCCTGGAAAGGGGATACTTTTGACATCAACCCCTATGCAGTCAGGCTTGTCCCTCAGGGAACCCAGAGAGATATTTTTAACTTTTATTTATATTCCCTTGCAGTGCTTAGCCTCACAGCCTAAGCAAGAATTCAGATCACCAGTCAGAGGGGGTTCTGAGTGGCCCCTCTCTGCTTGGTCTAGGGGCAGAAGTCCCCCCTTTTAGGTTGGGTGGTGATGGGTTTTTGGAACACCCTGTATAAAGTAACAACCTCATCTTGAGTCTCATGGTCCTCCATAGCTAACTTATGATAATGTTACTGAATAGGTTTTGCTACCATATTATTTATCTGTTGTTTCACAGAGTTAGTCAGCCTATTTGAGGCCCAAGGACTGGGCAGAAATAAGCAAAAAGAACCAAAATAAGGGTCCCAAGATGGGAGGAAATAGGGTTGACAACCTTGGAGAGGCTGAAAACCAATACTTGTACCAGCATTGATCTGTCTCTTTCTCTCTCTGATTTTTCTAAGGGCCTTCACTGACCTATTTCATGTTCTCTTTAACCCTTCCTGTCTTGTCACCCTCATAAAAATAGGAGGAGGGGGTATGGGATAAGGGGTTTTGGGGGAGAATGGGAGAGGAGATAACATTGAAAGATAAATACATAAAATATCCAATTAAAAAAAAACAGATAAAGGATCTAAAAAAAAAGAGAGGGGGAGAAAGTTTACTTATTTCAAACTATTTTCAAAAGTTTCTTGAAGTTGCTAATTGGCTAAGATCTTATTTTATGCTCTCCACAAAAGAATTTAAGTCTCTGTTTAATATTCTCAAGAGAGATGTAAACCCTAATTTTCCTCAACAATTAATTAACAAGAGAAGTAATCTCACAAAAGGTAGAAGAATCTACTACTAATCGATATATTATATAGTCTGATTAGTTGTCGGTGGTGCTATAACAGTCCTTTGATAGAAGATTATTAATATAGATTTATATTTCTTTAAATAGGGTCTTCATGACTCTCTGAGTGTGGAGGGAGCGACTGTTGGCACTTCTGCCCTTATTTAACAAGAAATCTGAAAAATTGGCTTTAAAAACAAAAGAGGGGGAACGGTACCCCCCAGAAGAAATCCCCCTGAAATACTCTCCATCATGCCTTGTTCACTTTTTTCTCTCTAAAGATGAAAGCTCATGGCAAATCTGCCGCTGACTGCCTCTGGCACCACCAAGACCAACAAAACTTGGCCACAGATATGGGGAAGGACCCTCTTATCCTTAAAGGGAATGGCCAAGACCCAGTTCCCTTATGGGGCTGAGGATTGATATGCCTGTCTGATACCACAGAAGGCACAGCTAACCGGCTACCAAAAAGATTAATGAAAAAAATAGATACCCCCACAAAGCCAGGCCCAACCATAAATATGATGAATAACAACTTACGTCCAGGGAAGAGAAATATCCCTGAGAATTCCCTTCTTTTTCCTTTCCAGGTAAAAATGAATCACCCGTGAATCCAGATGCTGGCCTCCGAACGTATACTACTCAGACCTTTGAAGGGCCTTACAAGAACATCAAACAACTAGAGATTGACATCACTAATCTGAAGAAATCCCTCATTTCACTGTCTGAAGAGACCTCCAAATATCACAAAGATCCTTATTGGACTTGATTTACTCTATACAATAGAAAAGGCTGTGTACAGCTCTTGTGTACAGCCCTTAAAGAAAAATGTTACTTTTACTCAATTATGCTTTTAATACTGTATTCAACTGTGAAATTGAGAACTTAGAAGAAATTGATATTCTTATAGGGAAATGTTCAATAAAATGTATTGTAACAAAGACAAATTGACAATGGAAAACACAGACAGTGGTAAAGAGTAGTACTAGGAAAGGTACTAGGCCTCTACAGTTCCATAGGAGTTCATTGTACCCATCAAGGAGACTTATGATATTCTATTTATATTTCATAGAAATAAGGAGACATATTCATTTCCTCATAAAATCAATACACATTTGAAATTTTAAAAAACCTACAAATATTGTCATTTATAAAAATTAAGAGAAAATGATAAACAAAATGTAGGCAAGGATATATAACTACATTTCAAAATCATCATGACAGAATTTAGTCCAATTATTTCAGTTATTTAAATACATTTTAACATTAGAAAAGGCTTTTATAAAATTCATCATATTAATTAACTTTTGTTCACACATGATTAAAAGACTAGCAAAGTTCAACATGAATTTTATGATCACAATATGATAGGTATTTCTTTGTTTTTAATTTGAATTTTCATTACATCCATTGCACATTGGTGTGTGTGTGGGTGTGTGTGTGTGTGTGTGTATGTCTGTACAAAGGATTCTCTTTTTCTAAGTTTATGTATGTTTGAGGATTGAGCTCATGTCAGGAAAATTTATCTACTGATCCATCTCACTGGATTAATAGCAACAACAAAAATATTGACATCTCTAAGTGTCAATCAGGTGTCATTCCAGGACTTCTGTTTGCGTTTGTTCTATTTCTTTATTTAAGTAGCATAATATTTGCATATATCCTGTGAATATCTTACTTCTCATATAGTTTAAATAATCTCTAGGGTTTTTTAATACCTAATTAACATAATATAATGTAAATTCTAAATAGTTGTGATGCTGTGCTGTTTATGGAAACATTAATAAAAAGAAAAGTGATTATTTTCAATAAAGAATTTTGTTTTTCCATTTCTGTGACAAATAAGATGGGACTTGATCTCTGAATAGCCTTTGGTACTGGAAACTACTTAATGTCAGTAAAGTTATGGTTATAGGAAGAGAATCTACAACCACTAATTTACTAAAAGAACCTAGTCCCTAACAACCATCTGTAAACATTTATCCTTATACCCACAGACAAGTGTAGTCTTCGTCCCTCATCAAAAAAATAAAAACAAACAAATAACAACAACAAACAACTTCTCTTTACATCAGAGACCATTTCAGAAAACCACAACCAGTCAAAATGCAGAGTTGTGGAGCCCAGTCCCGATGAATATATCTATAAAACACTCCTATACTTAAGGTTCAAGATCCATTTTAGAAGGCAAGGTATAGATTATCAGTACCACAAGATCAAGGAGTTTCCTGTGAGATTATGCATCTGGAGCTACATCCTTAAGGCTCCACCAACATGACAGCCCAAATGTGAGCTGAACAAGATGATACCAAACTGGACCCAGACAAAAATTGCACCAGGTCTCAATCCTACACAAAGGTTTATAGGCAACTGAGAAATGCTAGGCACAGGAGCAGTGGTATTCCCCAAAGAAGACTACAACGACTGGTTGTGCAATACCAAATGGTCAGACTTGAAAACATACATACAAGTAGCTTTATATGGACTGAGCAGCTTACATTTGGAAATATGCAAGCAATAATAATTAAAGTAAAGAGAGGCCATAAATTTGAAGAAGAATGGGAAGAGGTATATAGGAGAGTTTGGATGTGGAAAAGGAAAGAAAAACTGTTGCAAACGTATCACAATCCAAGGATTTTTTGAAAAGGAATTTTGTGTTCAAATATATATCAATTTGTGTGTCTGGGTTTTTTGTTTGTTTGGATTTCAGTTTGTTTGTTTGTTTGTTTGTTTGTTTGTTTGAGAAAGGGCCCTGCTACCTGCCATTTAATTCTGGTTAGCTTCAAACTCACTATATACTCAATCTAGCCTCAAACTTAAAGCTTTTGTCTCTCAAGTGGTGATATGTCTGAGCATAAACTTGGTTTTAAATATTTTCAAATATGTACTGTTTGAATCCATGGATACATGGCCCTCTGAAATAGATATTGAACAGAAAAATAGACAGACAGACAAACAGACAGACAGACAGACAGACATAATAGAAAAAGATCAAAAGTATACACATCATACATAAATACATATATATGCATCAGTCTTTATTGATATATTAAACATATTAGCAACTATAGTTAAGCAAAAAGATGAAACATTCCAACTGAAAGGAAATAATAATGTACTGAATCAAGTAAATATTTGAACTTTATACCAGCACATTTTTATTCTACTACAAATAATTAGAGAATTTAGTAAGTGGCAAGCTATAAAGTCAGCATTGAGATTTAAAATCTTAATACACGCAAAAATGTTAGGTAGACAGTATAAAAGGAGGCTATGTTTATCCTAGTGAAATAAATACATGACATGTACATGCATGCATGCATGCATGCATGCATGTATACATACAAAGAGAAAGACAGACACACACACACAAACAAACAAACAAAATGGGATTTTCCATTTTCCTGAGATTAGATGATAGTTTGATAAAACATTGTTTTCCTGTCAAAACATATGCCAAAGACTTAATATCTAAAACTTGTGAATCAATCGGGCTTTTTTTTTAAATCACAATTTCAATGGATATATGCTTGCTTGCTTGCTTGCTTGCTTGCTTGCTTGCTTGCTTGTTTGGAGGTATGCTTGCTTGCCTATTTGCATGTTTGCTTACTTGCTCAGCCCACCTGTGGTTTTAGAGTATAAAATGAGAATGCAAACTGGATTCTGGACTAAAGTCTTCCAGCAGCTCTCCTGGCTACAGTCCACCTGTGAATGCATCTCCTCTCTTCCACTCTCATTGGGTGAGAGTCCTCATTCCATAGAGATTCCAGCAACAATTTCTCATAATTGTTACCACTACAGACATGAGATTGAGAAAGGAGGATCACACATTTGTGGATAGCCTGGGTTACCAAGAGAGACTATGTTTCAAGAATAAATGAAGCCAACCAAATAAAAACTACATAAAGAAATTAAATCCATCCTAATAGACATATACAAATATATTTTTGCTTATGTGCCATAATATGCCTTTTATGTGCACATGTGAAATGGCACATTGAGAAATAAATTCTATATTACATTATGAAAGAGTTATGTATAAAAACTACATAAAATAAGAAGTATAAAAAATATATTATCAACAAAACACCATAAAGTGCTTTAAAAATAGACTCCTGGTGAAGGAGTCTCATGCTTGTTCAATAGTCATTGCTGTAGTTATAGAAGAACATCTACCTATCCTAAGAATTTCAAATACCTTGACCCTTTCCCTGTACTCTAGTTTCTAGGACTCATGTTATACCCTAAATGAGGTGTAAAATCAAAATGAAAAAGACACGGTTTTACATCTGTTTTTGATTGTTAACATATCTTGTTTAGACACAGATCTCCACAGCCAAGTCATCTCAGCACTGTAGACTCAGTAAACCTGCGGAGGAGCTGGTTTTCTCATTGTAAAATTTTAGTTCCAAAGTGGTGAAAATACTGTCATTTTTCTCTTTGTTTCTGAGCCTCCTTTGCTCAGGGCCTCACTTCAGCTTGCAATTTTTATGTGAGAAATAAACATGCTGTCAGTTATTTCCTAGAACTGTCATCCACTCTTCAGCTTTTCTTCCACTCATCATGAATGTTGCCTCTGCCATTTTACTTGTTCTGTTTGTCTTTTTTATTATTTGCATTTTAGTATTGAAGTTTTTTGTTCATCTCTCCACTGAGATCCACAACTGCACTTTTTAGTATTAGAAACTGGTAAATTGGTCCTTTGACCTAGTCTTTCTAAGAGAGCCTGGCTTCTAAGTTGCCTGCAAAAAAAAGAGGTTTCATTTCTCTGAGTACACACAAGACATTTTTGGTTGTGCTATTAATGTTTGTGACTATTCTGTTTGCCCACAATGCCCTACCCCTCAATGTGACTTCAATTGGAGATACAGTCTTTGAAAAATAATTGGAATTAGATGTGAAAGGTGAGGTTCTCAAGGTAGGATTAGTGATCTCATAAAGGAAATTGGGTATTTTTTTTTAAAATATGTACCTTAAAAGTATATGGAGATAAAAATTAAAAAGCACTTTGGAAGCCTGGAAGGAAGTTGAAACCAATAACCAAACCAGGGACCATAGTCCTGTATTCCTCAGCTTCCAAAACTGAAAGATATGTCTATGATGCAGTGTTTCATTAAGATATTGGAGGAGATCAAAATACTAATTTTTTATTAGAAACTATCTGTTGTCAGCTTTCAATTGCCTTTTTCTACTATTTTTTCCTTTATTTTTATTATTTAAGTGTTATCTCTCAACTTTCAATGTAATAAAGAAACAAAAACAGGTTTTCTTCTGAAGTTTAAGCTCTTCTCCCTCATGATTAGTGTAATGAATAAGTTCTGATGGTTGGTTTTCAAATATGTCTCAAGCCAGCTTAGGTCTAGCTACAAATAAACAGGAAACACTATACCGCATTTTCTGACAGTCGGCTAAGCTATACACACACACACACACACACACACACACACACACACACACACACACAAAGTTTATTAATGATGATATCATTTAAATGCTTATAATTTTCACAAAATTAGAAAAAATCTGTTCTCAAGTTTTCTTCACATAAAATTGTAAAATTTCAAGCATTTCAAGTATTTTGTGCTGTAGTTAAACTTAAGATGATTGGGCTAGTTGTGGTTTTTTTTTTTGGTTTGGTTTGGTTTGGTTTGGTTTGGTTTGGTTTGGTTTGGTTTGTTTTTGTCAACTTGATGCAAATGAGAGTCACCTAAGAAGAAAGAGCATCAGTTGAGTGGTTACTCTCATCACATTGGACTGTGAACATTTTCTCAATTTATGTTTGACGTTGGTGATAGAATCTATGGGTAGATAGTCTAGGTTTGTGTAAAAATAGTAAGTGAGCAACCCAGGGGATGCAAGTCACTAAGCAGATTTCCCCCATTGTAACTGCCTCTGCTCCTGCTTTGAGATTCTACCTTTACTTCTCTCCATGACCAAGAATGATCAGGACATGTAAAACAAATGGACTCTTTCTTTCCTTAAATTGATTATAACCATTGTGTGTTTATCATAGAAATAGAATCAAACTAGGGCACCATTCATCAACAGGTGTGTCAATAGTTTTACAAACTAAATTTCCCTGTAATATAACCCAAACAAGGTTCTGCAATCCATATTCTTCCACTTCCCAGTGATTTAGGGAATGTTTATATTGGAATTACTCTCTGGTCAGGCACCTTAAGGCTCACAAAATCAAGTGGGTATGGAAGTAGGTATGAATTACATTCCAACAACAGGATTAAAAATGAATAACTGTGAACAGAAATGGCCGAGAAACATAAACATATCTCCTAATTCATCTTACCATAAATGCAATGAAAACATGCTTGGGCAACTCCTGAGACATGAGAAAGTACAATGATGGGGAAATAGATAGACTAAGTCAATGATTCTTAACTTTTTGCAATGTGAATAGTTCGGTTTTGAAAATGACCTTTAAAATGATCCAACCATGTGGATTGGATGCATCACTAAGACATCTCTCAGGGGAAGTAAAATTTCACCTGGGAATATAATGCATAGCACTAAGAAAAAATAAGAACTTAATAAATCATTTGGGGATTGACTCATGAAACATAGATATCATAAAATTGTGTAAAGCTGAGACTGGCCATAAGTTCTTCATCCTTCTTGTCCCACCTTTCAATGCTGGCATCATAGAAAAGCACTACCACACCTAGATTAGGAATAAGAAGTTTGAGATTTTGTGCAGAGTGATATATATATATTTACATTTCTTTAAATGCAGATATCCAGTTAGACCATTACCACTTGTTGAAATGCTTTCATTTTTATATTGTATGGTTTTGGCTTCTTTGTCAAAAATAAAGTGACCATGGATGTGTGGTTTTATTTCTAGGCCTTCCATTTGATTCCATTGATCAACCTCTTTGTTTCTGAACCATTACCATGCAGTTTTTATCACTATTGCTCTGGAGTACAGCTTGAGGCCAGTGATGATAATTCCTCTGGAAGTTCTTTTACTGTTCAGGATTATTTTATCTATCCTGAGATTTAATTTTTCCATATGAACCTGAGAATTTTTCTTTCAAGGTCTATAAGAAATTGTGTTTGAATATCGATGGGAATTGCATTGAATCTGTAGATTCATTTTGGTAATATGGACATTTTCACTATGTAAATCCAATCTATCCATCAGCATGGGAGATCTATCCATCTTCTGAGATCTTCCTCATTTCCTTGCTCCAGGGACTTGAATTTCTTGTCATACAGATCTTTTGATTGCTTGGTTAGAATTACACCAATATATTTTACATTATTTATTGTGTAAGGTGTTGTTTCCCTAATTTCTCTCTTTGCCCATTTATCGGTTGTATAAAGGATGGGTACTGATTTCTTTCAGCTAATTTTATATCCAGCCATTTTGTTCAAGGATCTCAACATAAAAAATGGATATACTTAATCTTATAGAAAAGAAAATGGAAAATAGCCTTAAAGTCATTGGCACAGGAGACAATTTCCTGAAAAGTTCACCAATGGCTTAGGCTTCTAAGGTCAACAATTGATAAATAGGACCTCATGAAATTGAAAAGCTTCTGTAAGGCAAAAGACACTGTCAATAGGACAGCAGCTGTGAAAAGATCTTCACTATCGCTACATCTGACAAAGGACTAATATCCAAAATATATGAAGAACTCAAGAAGTTAGACTCCAAAAAAATTAGATAACCCAATTAAAATTGGGGTTACATTGGTGAAGAGAGAATTCTCAGCAGAGTGACCAAGAAGCACTTAAAGGAATACTCAATATCTTTAATCATCAAGGAAATGCAAATTAAAACAACCCTACGATTCTGCCTTACACCAATCAGTATGGCTAAGATCAAAACTCAAGTGACAGCACATGCTGTCGAGGATGTGGAGAAAGGGAAACAATCCTGAATTGCTGGTGGAATTGCAAACTTGTACAACCACCCTGAAAATCTATCTGGTGGCTTCTTAGAAAATTGAAAATAGTTTGACCTGAAGACTTGCCTATATCACTCCGGGGCATATACCCAGAATATGCTCGACCATATCACAAGGACACATGCTTCACAATGTTCATAGCAACTTTATTTGTAATAGCCAGAAACTAATGTCAAGCCAGATGCCCCTCAAGAAAAGAATGGATACAGAAAATGTGACTCATTTACACAATGGAATAGTCTGCAGTTACTAAAAACAAGGACATCATGAATTTTGCAAGCAAACGGATGAAACTAGAGAATATCTTCCTGAATGATGTAACCCAGACACAAAAGAACGTGCATGGATGTACTCACTTATAAATGGGATATTAGTCATAAAGGATAGAATACCCATGATACACGCCCCACAAAGCCAAAGCAAGTAAGCAAGAAGGGAGGCCTAAGTGAGGATGTTGAATCATACTTAGAAGATGGAACAAATTAGTCATATGAGGCAGAGGGAGGGAGGGACTGTGTGGGAGAGGAGAGAGGGAGGAGAATGATGGATTGCAGGTGTGGGGAGATACAGAAGAGAGATCCACACGGCCAGAAGAATAAATAGAAATCTGCAGCTTCCAGGGATGAAGGTGTGGGGGAAGAGGGGTGATATTTAGGAAGCCCCAAAGACTTAAGAGGGGAAAGACTCTCAGAAGTCAATGTGGTAACCTCATCTGAGATGCCTAACAATGGGGACATGTAACCTGAAGAGGCTACCTTCTGCAGCCAAAGAAGGGATAAGGGCACCAATCCATCCACAAAACTTTTGATCCAAAATTTATTATGTCTAAAAGAAATACAGGGACAAAGATGAAGCAGAGACTGAAGGAATGGGCAACCAATAACCTGCCCAACTTGAAACCCATTCATGGGCAAGCACCAATCCCTGACACTATTAATCATACTCTGTTATGCTTGCAGACAGGAACCTAGCATAACTGTCCTCTGAAAGGCTCTATCCAGCATCTGACTGAAACAGATGCAGATACCCACAGCCAAACATTGGACTGAGATCAGGGAAGAGGTAGTGGAAAGACTGAAGGAATTGAAGGGTGTGGGAACCCACGTGGCCACCAACAAAGTCAACTAACTTTGCCCTTTGGGAGCTCTATGAAACTGAGCCACAAACCAAAGAACCCGTGTGTTGGGTTGATGAGTGGGTTCTACCTCTATAGCTAGAGCCTCTAGTGGGGACAGATGCTAGAATTTGACCGTGTTCACTCCACGCTGGTGCAGGGGGACATTGGGCTATACGAAGCCTCGGGACTCTGCTCAGGGGTGGGGAACACAGACTGAGGTCCCTCAGGAAGACAGAATATTTGACTTGGGGATCCACAAGTTGGTTCTTCAGGTCCTTGGGCTCTCAGGCACTGCTGGGGAACCACAGAAGGGCCTAGACAGACCAAAGTGGGGGCATGTGGGCTGGTGGCCAGAAGCCAAAGAGGAGAGGGGGAGGGATGAGCTCTGGCTATGTTCCACATGGATGAGAGTCTTGGTCATGTTGACTCACTTGGCTGGGTCACGAGCTAGCTCAGCTTGCTTACTTCAGTTGGGTGGCTGGTGGTCTCCATGGCTGAGAACGCAGAGAGGTTGTCTGTGGGAGATTGTTCCCCACAGCGGGTCTAAAAGAAGAGAAATAGGCTATGATCTTAAGATATTTATTGTCATGGCAGAAAATGGATGAAACTATACCCAGGTATTTTCCGGGAGGCCTGAGATTAAATACGTTTTGTAAGGAGGAGGGTCTGGGAGGGAATGTTTAATTGGCTACACCTTTAGGCCTTTAGGTATCTCATTAATATGGAGATATGTCTTGAGGCTCTGCGACCTGTAGTCACACCCACTACCTGTGGAGGGGCTAGTAGGCGCTGTCCTACATGATTAGAGGACATCACTCTATGGAGGTCTGCAGCCTCATGTCATGAGCCTTTGTCAGGAGTCTGGGGTCTGGGAGCATGGTGATATCCATGCTGTCCCTTAGGATCACCTGGGGTCTCCAGCGATTTCTAACTGGTGCTTGACCAGAAACCATGCCCTAGGTCCTGTGAAGGCTTGATGCCCCAGTGTAGGGGAATGCCAGGGTAATGAGATGGGACTGGGTGTGTGGCTAGGGGAACACCCTCATAGAAGCAGGGTGATGGGAGATGGGATTGGGGGTTGCAGAGAGGAAACTGGGAAAGGGGATAACATTTAAAATGTAAATAAATAAAATATCCAATAAAAAAAGAAAATTCTCCTGAAGATAGCAGGATGATTCGTATGAAAACCTCAGTATGATTCAATTAGGATTCATCACAAAGCCAACGAATGTGTTGATTTCAGGGCCAGTGTAAAAGTGAGTATCAATGGAAAGAAACACAGCTAAGAGAGAAGACACATTAATCCAGCATGGTGATTTTAATACACAAAAGTTAACAACAATTTAGACTCGGTTATTTGTTCAGAGTTAAGCAGACAGGAAGCCCTTTACCCATCTCCTGTCTTAAAACCAGGCAATAACAACAACCTGTGCAGTTAAGTGCACAGTGATCAGTGTTTATCAGTTTTTCCTACCATGACCTGGCATAGCACAGAGCATGTGTTCTGAGCTTTATAATGTTCAAAGATTCATTGGAGTATCCCTTTCTTAGAACATATTTCCTAACATTAGAACATTGTTTAAAGTGCATTTGTGAAGTACTGATAATTTACAGCTATCTGTTTCTCTGGTCTAACAAACTAAGCAAGTAGACTAGGAATAATTTCCTATTTTAAATGATGTGATTTAAAATTGTTCTCAACTAAATCGCCCAATCAGTGAACATCTTAACCTTATAATATTACATTTTCCTAGATCAAATCCCTTGGCAGGAAACAATAAAATATTATGAAATCAGATTAATACACACGCTAAAAGAATTTCTGTTATTAAAAAAAAAGCAGAGGCCCCGTTTCATTTCCTGCTATCAAACATGACTGCATAGCAACTCACTCAGCCTGCATCTAAAGTTTCAGCACTGCAGATTTTTGCATCATGTACTAATCTAAGCAAAGATGTTGTTTGCCAACTCCATCTACACAACGATGAACTTCTTCAGAGTTTAGAGTGAATGTCTCCCATTATCCTCACATTGGCCTTTTTACATGTCTTTTATGGATGTAATCATTTCACAGTCCATTTGGTTTGACTTTAGTCAAGAGACCTATAGCCGGCAGCCCCTTGTTTCCAGAAACATCTCCATTCTTAACCCAAATGAAGAGCTCATGTTCTCTAGTTTGTAGAGTGAAATTACTGGAGATGCAGAAGTTTGGGGCTTCAAATTCTGAGTTCATCACTCCGGCTATTTTAAACCCGAGTAAAGAAAAAAATTAAAATATGAAATAATACATTATATTCAAATGCTAATCTGAGTTTTGAAAATCAGAAAACGTGATTATATGGACATAGGCTGTATTTATATTATGTCTACAGACTTTTAAAACAATGAAAATAAAGATAATAATAAACCATTACACTTGTTAATCTTCTCTATATTTTATATTTTTGTTGTCAGCCTAGACTTTAAGCGATGAGCCATCTCCCTAGTCAATTTCCTCTATAACTTCCACTCACATTTCCATAATTAACATCTTAAACAATGAAGAAATCATTGCAAATAAATATGATTTACATGCATCAACTTTAAACTGGTTTAATATTTGCATGAATTCATAATGTCTCACTAACACACATGTCTGAAAGGTAGTTTTGTAAATGCCTAGGACTAAATTTTATACTCCATTCTGTGCTGATACAGAAACAATGTATCTACCCTTTCTATTATAGGCACTTAGGGTCATTAACCTGATGCCTGCCAGTGGCCATTTGGAAAAAAAAAAAAACCACCTCCCTTTAGAATGACTCTCACAGAATATATAAAAGGAATGTCAGCTCTGTCTTCCACCATCTACCCTGTAGCACAGACCCTTTGAGCAACTGTAGAAGAATGAGAAAGGGGATCATGAATACTCACGCTAGAGGTACATATGAAAGCAGTCAGTAAAATATACTGTGAAAACATCAATACAAGAATAGGACATGTGAAAATAATTAATTAATTAATTAGTTAATTAAAAAGAATAGGACATGTGACATAGAACTAAAGGCTAGAAATAACAAATAAATGGACTCTTGACCCTGACTTAGGCTAGTTTTATAGACTTTCAACCTCTTGTCTAGAATCACCCTAAGCTCCTCAGAAGCACTGGGGTTCTGCTGTCTCTGTGCTTTCTCATTCGAAAAGTATCATTCTCCACCATCTCATCAAGTCTGTGTCAGTGTCTACTTAATCTCTCTAGCTAGCAAGATGCTCTGATGCTGAAATCTTTTACAAGTACTTTTTTTAAAAAATGAAAACATCCAATCTGCCCTAAATATAACCATTTCAGGCACAAGATTATATTTTTATTTGGAAAAAAAGGATACTAAAGGATCTTCTCCTACCTGGGGACACGTACACTCACTCCTTCAGGTCTCTGGCATCCTCACCTCTAACCATGTGAGAGTGCAGTGTCTACTCAAAAGAACAAATAATATACAAAATATCCAGTGCTATAGATGGACACTGTTTCCTTGCTACAGTGAACTCTGGAATACCTTGTGCTGTACTGGCAGAGACCATTTCTGACCTGGGGAGGAGTGTTAGTTGAAAAATAAAATTTTCTTTTAATTTCAAATGTCCATCCTGTCCAGAAAAATACATCACAAATAGATTCAGAATTTTTCTTGAAGTGATGAATGAAAATGGTTCACTCATTTCCATCCACAGACACAGGGCATAGCATGTTATCTGCAAAGTCCATCTGGAAGACAACCCTCCTGGAAAATAGCCTCTCTTAGAATTAGTTTTTAATTTAAGTTTCCCATTGAAGCTTTTTCACTGAAGCTGTATACATACAGAAATCTCTCTTAATTAGAAGGATTCTCTCTTATGTTTATTATGATAGTGTTTCTTGAAAATCTACTCACAGTAACAATTACAAAGGTTACTCTTAACTTTCAATTTAGTTGGGCTGAGCAATGAATGCTTAGACTGGTAAGGCATGACATAGATGTGTCTGAAGGTGTTTCCAAACTCGAATAGATAATAAGGACTGGGTGTTAATCCATGGCTTAATCCGTTGGAAAGTTCAAAATGTGACTATATTGTTGGGAGGATGTGGAACAGCAGAAGGTGAGAGGCCTGATTGGCAGAGTATCCCTGGGAGCCACATCTTGCTGTGGCTTCCGCTCATTACTGTTCCACTTTGCTTCTGTTTTTCCATGATAGGAGCTGCCCTTCCACCACACCCCCTTGCCATGATGGCTTATATGAAACGATAGGCAAAAATAAATCATTTCTTCTTTTAAATTGTTTGTGTCAAGCATTTGACATCTCAGTGAGAAACTCAGTCGCACACGAGTACAGAAAAGAACAACCCCTAAAAACAGTAGCTGATTTAACATTCTCCAGGAATCTTTTCCTCCATAGCTCTGAAAAGTCAAGGATTTTGCTGTAAGAAATCTGCCATTGTGAAACTTTTTGTCTCCAACCCTGCATTGAGATTAAGCACTTCTGGTGAAATGTGTCTCTCCATCTATTCTCTCTAAGCAGATGTATTTCCTCCTCTGTCCTTCCCAGCTCTCACCCATTACTCCTCTAAGTAAAAGAAATGGCTTTATTTAAAGCTATATTGATCACTGTCATAATTACTCTTCCTCTACAGCTCCCCACACCACTGCGGTTAGTTATATTGTGGCATATGTACTGAACATTCGCATCACCTAACAACACCCTTAAATGTGCAGAATCCCATGAGATTGGGTGTCTTAACACTGTTCTGGCGCGAGAAAGTTTCCCTTCAATTCACTCAACACTTCTCTAGTGCCCTTGCCTTTGTCTTGTAATTCTCATACATAAAATATAATTATAGATAAAACTTCTCCAGAGACGAGCTTTTCATTGTCTCTCCAAAGTACATTTTGCTCAAGCCTTAAATCACATCTCTTCTCATCTCCCGACATTAACTACAACTTCGATTCTTGTTTTCTAGTGTTAAAGTAGCCAGTTTATATTCTCTCTATAAACTTTTTGAGTTCCAGTTAATTCTCTTATGCATCTTTATAGTTAAAATCGTATTATGTCTTTGATATAATGAGTGACTAGCAGACATCATTAATTTATAGCAAAACGTGTTGAGTGAAATACATAATTTTGAAGCTAAATAGTTTACTTAAGAGCATTTAATTCTGAACATTCAAAAGCTATTTTATTCTTTTCGTATGCTTTGTTTCTGTCAATTTTGTGGCTTTTAACAATAACCTTCTGTTGATTTTCATCTAATCCTTGATAATAACTGTTTTATCTTTTTGTTATAAACCATCTGGCCTTTTAAGTTTTTAGCTATCGTCACATGATATAAGTCTCATTCAATATGCCCAAGTGACATTTACTCCATTTTTTAGTGTATTTGTTTTTTTCCTCAGTAAAATAAGACTTTTAACAAGAACAGGTATGTCAAAACTGTGATCTTTACCATTTGTGCTAAAACTGTGCTTAAATCTTCTCCAATTAAGTTATCTTACAAGTCTGGAAAGTCTGGCTGATTTCAGTTTCTAAATGTCCAAGTTACCTTGAAGCACTGAGTCTTTCCTCTCCTCTATTCCTTCTTTCCAATCATCAATCCGTTCCCTTCCAGCCACCTCCATCTATCCACTTATTTGTGGGAAGTCCATTTTTATCAGCAATACAGTAGATGCTGATTCAAGCATTTTAATTTGTGGTATGATGCATGTTTTTCACAGGCAGTAGTCACAGGGGACAGTAAACTGTTACATCACAAGACTTTTCCTGGGGTGACACAGCAGACACCTCTACTCATCTCAGATAGCAAGACCACAACAGACCAATGTACGGATATTACCAAAGTCCAACATGGTAAATTAATGAGTTTTGTTAGAGCTAATTACAGAGCGGGAGCATAAAAGACTCAAAGGCAACTGCATTACAAGAGCCCACCCTAGTATGGGTGACAGTTCACAAAATCTGGGAACCTGGAGTGAAGTGCACAGCCTACAGGCATATGACCAAATTGGAGGATGTCTTTTCCAAGTGACTCAGTTGTCTAAGTCTCTTCCAGGCAGCTCAGCTGCTTTCTGTTCCTCCCAGGCAACTGATCTGGTCTCTCAGTCCTCTTTGGAGCTCAGCTCTCTCATCTGATGGGTACTCTCAACCTTTATTGCTTACTCTGGCAGGGAATGGCCTAGTGAATTTCAGTTTCAGTGACATCCTGAAGGTATTTTGACTTCTTCATCTTTCTGTTCAATCAGCTTCCCTGCAGGATGGAACATTTTGATCTCCAAGGAAACTGTCTCACAACAGATACTCAGGTTATTCTCTGTACCTGTAGAACAAAACAGTTTTATTTCAGAAGCAAACACACAAACACACACACACACACAAGCACACACGCATACAAGCAGACACACACACAAGAGAGATAGACAGACGATGGAGGGAAGAAGGGAAGAAGGGAGGGAGGAAGGGAGGGAGGGAGGGAGGGAGGGAGGGAGGGAGGGGGGCTGGAGGGCAGAGAAAGAGAGACAGAAGGGATAGAGGACTGAATTCCAATGTTGCACTTAAGATCTTCTATCTTCCAAAAGGGAAACTTTTGCTAGCTGTTCAAAGCTCATCCATGCTAATGGTGTCCATGACTAGATTATGGAAAATGTACTTTCCTTCCTACAGGCAAAAAGTCATCCCCATCTGTCTACTCCTGCTTCCCTTACAACAGTGGAAATGGATTGACTGTTTTCTAACTCTGTAAAGCCTAGAAGAGAGAAGGAAGGCAGAAATTCATAATATTGTGGATTGTTTTGGCAGTCTGAGAAGCCAGCTGTTGATTGGAGTTCCACAAAACCAGCCAGGGATGTGAGTAGCTTTCTCTGGCATCTGTGTTGTGAATGACATCTCTGGATGAAATCCCCCAATAGCTTCTTGGCAGCTTAAAATTTCCAGACTGAGATGAAAACATGGCTCTCGATATCTAAATGAGGTGCTAGAATATTTTGATCTTGCCTGAGCCAGCATGAGATCTGTGCGCATTTCAGAATTTCAATCTAAATTTGAACTGATTTTAAGAATCTAAGAAATAGTGACTCACAGTAGACAGCATCTTTAATTGTTTTACAGACATAATACTCCATGGATTTGGGTGACAGAAAGTTGTAGGGATTTTTTTCCCATTTCTCATCTGCCTGTGCTTCTTTTGGTCATCAAAACTGGCCAGTAGGAGCTATTACCTTTTACTGTTTGAATTAGGGTTCAGACTGAAAATAAGCAGAAAGAAATTATCTTTCCCACTACAGAGCACTGTTTAAATTGCAAAGATTGTACAGAAAGACATGTCCAGGTTATATTTGTATCATTTTGTTCGTTCGCAGTACCAGTTTTGGGTATTATATCACAGATCACAGGTTTTAAAAGGCAGCAAAAACAGATTGGAGATTTGCTACTCATGAGAGGGAGAAACAACAGTTGCTAATAGAACATGTTTAAAAGCAAGGCAGGAGATAAATAGGTGAATTAAGCTACCATATGCCCAGTTAATTAAGCAAAATCCTAGCGATAAAAAAAAAATGCTGATCTGATTTAAACAGAAAATGCTTTGCCTAAGAATGTAAAGAAAGGAAAATACAAATCAAATCATACATTGCTGACTAAATAGAGAGCCAGAAAAGTTTTATAACTACTGTAAAAATAGATAATTTCAGGATAGCAGTTGAATTTCACAAATGGTTTTGAAAATTCTTTCTTCAGTGTCTTATGAAAACCTTTATACTGTTATATATGTTAGGAAGTGTTCACACATCCGTATATAAACACATTTGAACATAAGTATGTAGATTGCTAGTAAAAGCAAACCTGCTTTGTTGCCAAACATAATGGCTTCCGATGTAGAAGATAATATACTTGGAAATATCATAGCATGCTGGACAATATCTTCTACAATATTTATGTTTTGAAATTATATATCTTAAGGAAACCTGGATAAAGTGTTTTGGGAGTGAGGGAACCGTTACTTAAAGATTTAAAAGTTTTTGTTTCATCTCATTTCATATAGCATATAAGCCATTTGGTAATAACTTAAATTACATTTTGTTAAGAAAACACATTTTGTCTACTGACTCTGCCTCTCTATTTTTCACTCTGTTTGATTTTAATTATAACTTGATGATAGGTTTTATGAGAATTTGTTAAGCACTTACTTACTATACCAGGCATAAGAAAATTATGTTATAGCCCTTTCACCCTCACACAATCATGTAAGGTACCATAGTTGTTCTTATATTAGTTGCATAATGAAACCATCATCAAAATAAAGAAAAATAAAAATCAGCCCAATCCCACACAATTAGTTAATCAACTCTAAATAAATGTATTTATCATTCTGATACATATAATTAATTCCACAGATTGTCTCTTAATTAGTGAACAAATATCTCCAGCATCGATAGTTTATTTGGATAAAGGGAAGACAGTTCCACTGTGAGACCTGCTCCTTCTCCTGACAATAGATAGATGACTCAGGGAAACAATGATTTACCACCTAGCTAATTTATAGATAAAATCGATGTGCAGCATTTATTGTATGACTGATCAATAAAGAGAAAGTCAAGATGAAACATCTCAGCTGTTTGTTCAACTCTCCATACCATGATATGTGCAGTCAAGGCTGCCTTACCTTGGTGGATACTAACTCAGAAAGAAGGAAGGGTATACAAGGATTCCCTCAGACACCAGATCCTTTAAACTGGTCACAAGCATCAGCCCATCTCTCCTCTGCTGGGTTCTTTCTCTAGGTCTACTTCTGCCTCAACTTGATTAAGTACAATACAAAGAGATTTTAATCAGCAATTCTTTACTAACAGAATAAGGGGTACAGGGGAAATTCCATAGCCCTTGAAAATACTGGCTTGAGTGGCAGTTAATTAAATAAAGCTAAATAACCCAAGATACTAACTTAATATCAAATGCTTTGTTTCCTAACATTTTAGAATAACATGATGCTGGTAGATTATGAACTGTCAATGTTTTTAAAGCTAGTATTAACATAACATGACAGATGCTAGAGGTATTTACTGTTGAGAATAAAGCCTTAATCTTCAGAAGCAGACAGAAGGAAATTATCCTTTTCTTTAGCAATTATATGTGTGTTTGTTGAGTACAGGAGTCATATTTCATACGTTATCTTCTTTGCCAGATTAAAGATTCATCATACTCAACGGTTTTCATTAATCTTCCTCAAATTTCATTGTAACTGCAGAATCCTGAGGGAGGCAAATATTCACTTGTTTCTGCTGATGATCTAAAAATACCATTCTATTTGTAGAAACAAAATAGAGAAATAATTTCAGGTTATAAAATACCTTAACCTAGATGCTGACCTTTTCATAGAATAAGGAACAGTCAAAAGGAGTCTCTGATACTATTATTTGGAGTCACTATGAGTTCATCACGTGAATGTTTCTCACATTTTCTATTTTTCTTTTTTCTTTTCTTTCTTTTTGTGTGGTTTTAGGATGCTCTTTTGTTATTGTTGTCTCTGCTTCTGTTAAGACAGGATCTCATGCAGCTCAGGATGATTTTGTTGTTGTTCACTGTGCAGCAAGGATACCTTGTACTCCTAATCCTCCTGCTTCCATCTACAGAGCTAGCATTATAGGTATGAGACATGAGGCCTGGAACTGAACTACATGCCCAGTCCTAAGCAGTCATCTAGATATATTAGAAGAAAAAAAAATTAACTATCTCAATATAGAAGAAAGTTCCATTAGAGAAATATATAACACGTAACCAAGTATTTACATGTATACATCAGCTCCTAAAGGAGTCATTCCATTGTCCAATTTAGTTGTTAGTGCTATTTTCACAAATCTTAAATTTAATTATATTTAGTGTAATATATTAATTTAAAGAAATAACTGTTCTGGATCACACCTGTAATCACAGTATTCAGGAGGCTAAAGTAGTAATAGGAGAATATTTGGGTGATTTTGAGAGTGTCACATACCTGCAATGCCAGCACTTGGTAGATGGAGGCAGAAGAATCAGAAATTCAAGGTACTCTTGTTAAATAGTGAAAAACAAAACACAAACACATCCTGAGATACATGAGACCTGGTGTCAACAACAGCAGCAACGATAACAATAAAACAAAAGCGCAAGACCTTTTCTCAGCTGTTAGTATGCTTGGCTTGCAAGCTTGGGTCCCAGAAACTCAATAGCTTCCAAAGCTACCTTGAGCTGATGGAATTCAAGTACTTGTTTCTCAGATTTGAAGAATGAAATTCATAGACCGCAGGCAGTAAATTTTAGAAAGTATTTTCTTATAGGGAGCTTAAGAGAAAGAAGAAACACAGAAGTCTTCTACAGTAGGGCAGGTCTCCTAGAGGTGATATCTTTGAGGATCATGGAATTAATAAGGCCTTACTAGATGGAGAAAGGGAATTGGCATGAGCTGGACAATACAGGTTCCATTTCAGGAGTCTTAATGTCTCATAGTTTCCATCATGTCCTCAGTAAAGTATCATGGAAATGGGTACTCCTTCAGGGCAAAAGAAATAAAACAAAAAATAACAACAAAAACAAACAAACAAGACCCTCTTCTAGCATCTAGAGCCCCTGGCTATGACAGAACCAGAGATAAATTGGCTTCAACACTTCAGCTATCTCTGAACTAGGGCAAGAGGAAGATTAAACTGAGGTCTAAGAACAAATTGATCAGTTTTCAGGGTGCTTTTACTCTAAATCATCCTAGCCAATTTCATTCTCCTGTTCTCATCACCAGAGAGATTATTATGAGTTCAAGGTCATCCTACACTACCAAGTGACATATCAGTTCCAACACTGTCATACCTCTGAATCCTTTCCAGAAACAGTTTCACCAATTAGGTACCAAGCATTCAGATACATGAGCCTATGGGAAGCAGAGGGTCAGGGCATTCTCATTTAAATCACCACAACATGTGAAAGAGAACATACAGCATTTATCTTTCAGAGGCTAGACCTCCTCAGTCTGTATAATTTTTCTAATTCTATTCATTTTCCTTAAAAACCTCATAATTTCATTTTTCTCTAATCTGAATTAAATTTGATCATGTATATGTGGCCCTGTTTTATAGATGATTTTTTAATTTAAATATTCCTTCCAGAAGGGAGGGGCAATTTCAAGAGAATCTTGAGGAAAATAAATCATCATGTGTCTTAAAAATAAAAACTTAGAAGATGCTGAAAGCCATTTCCAGCTTTATAAAAGAAGTAAATGGCTGCTGGGAAAATCTCTGATGAGCCTAGCTATAAAGAAGAGGTTCTCCAACTTGTCATGCTCCCTGTTAGTAACACCAACAGAAGCTCATTTAGTCCCCACCTGAACTTTGTTACAATTTTTACATAGGTCTGTTTCATGGGTTCTCTTTATATGATGAGGTGTGTGTGTGTGTGTGTGTGTGTGTGTGTGTGTGTGTGTGTGTGTGTGTGTGT
>NW_021604577.1:9177007-9195352 GCF_004785775.1 Grammomys surdaster
TGTGTGTGTGTGTGTGTGTGTGTGTGTGTGTGTGTGTGTGTGTGTGTTGGATCTTTAGAAAGAATATGTCATAAAACAGTACTGTAATTTCGTTATTTATGTATGAGTTGATGGACATCTGAAATGCTTCCCTTCCCTAGCCATTGTGATTAGAGCAGTAATGAGCATGAATGTACCAGTATCCCTAATGCAGAATAGGAAATCTAAGAATGGTATTCTTTATATTTATGACCAAAAGAAAAGGGAATATTTTGCAAAAATAATTCTTACATAGAAAGTATTTTAAAACCTCCCCTCTAATCCCTTGTTTCTCCAATCTATCTGTCTTAAAATACTGCAGAGTTGAGGTATAAAATGTCAGCTCTCAGCCCAGTATAAAACAGCAGCTTCATAGAGAAAAGCACAGGTTAGATCACTGGTCATCTGAAACCATGAGAGTCTTGAACTACCCCACCAGCAGTCATGAAGGAAAGCATATAAAGAAGTAGTTAATTCAGAGTGTAGGCAAAGCCCTTGTGGTACTGTGATGATAACTCCTGCTTTAACCCTATTTGTTATCATTTTGTAATATGCTGTTTGTGCTTTCAGATTGCATAATAAAGCCATTGGAGGATTTCCTGAATATACTCATACCCTTCAATTAGATGAGCAATTGAAAAAGTTATTCCTCTAAGAATGGATTTGATAGAAAATTTTACTTGTTGGCTTTTCATCAAAAACACCATTGCATTTTCAAAGCAATTGTTTGAAGCAATCAGTTAAATATCTAAATTTTATATGAAGTTCTCATCTTTGGTTGCTCAAGGGAAGGCTAGATACAGTATCCTGCTGCTCTGAAATGAACAGAAGCAAGAAAATACAAAGGTAATTTAACTTTAAATAAACCTACTGCTCCGCAATGCTCAGCAGTTATAAATGAATACATTTTAGGAGCTATGAATACTTTATCAGAGCCATTGTTCTTTTTCATATATTTCAGAGGCATTCCAAGTATCATAATCCCCAGTGATCCACACGTAAATTCACATCAGATACAGTCTGCCCTTAAAAGCCTGAGGAAAGGTTGAGAAAATCATGATGGTCATTATGTAACATTCTGCAGCATGACAACACAAAATAATAAATTCTTGAATATGCAAAGTCTAAGCAACTCAGCTAGGTACATGCGCCAAAAGAATTAAGATTACCTAGATGGTCAGAGAGTGCAAAGATTTAGAACAAAATATTAAGTTTATTAAGCCAGAACACATCTTATATTTATTTTCCTTTAATTCCCTGCTTGTATACCACAAATGCGTATCACGGTGTGAAAAAGAAAAAGAAATGCTCCTTTAGTGACACTGCAGTCGTTTTTTTTACCTCCTCTCCAGTTTATACTTCTAAATTAGAAATGATGGTAAAGATTCTGTTTTGGAAGTGTCTGTGCACTGAAATCAAAATTATTTACGAGGAATTGTTCACCTGTCCACTCACTTGCTCATTCTAAAGACCAGTGTGGAACATTGGTTGTAGATGAAAATATTCTTTTGTTCAAAGTTGAGTTCTACCACTTGTGCATTTTGTGACCTTGAGCATTATGTAGACTCCCGGCCCCCATATTTCAAGTTAAGTCATCATCAAAAAACTTTGGCAATAATAGAACCTTCCATGGAAGGTTCAATAAAGGACTGAATGGAAATTCCAAGACAGCTGATGCAAGTCTATAGTCTGACTTTCTTGGAGACAGTGATATAAAGATAACTTGATACTTAGAAGTTCAAGGTCAGTCTGCATAATATGGAAATATAGGAGATGTTCAAAAAATTAAATCTATATTCACTGAACATATAGATTAAACAAAGACCTCAAAAAGTATTACCTTTAATTTTAAAGTCTTCACTTAGTACTTACTGTATAAAGGTACTAAGCTAAAATGTTGAAATACAGAAACCTATAAAGGCCTTTGCTTACTAAAGATAACTTAATGAAGAAAACCAAAGCCAGTAATTAAAATAGAAAATCTGTGACAAAAATATCCATGTGGTTTTATAAAAGTCTGTTGTATATGCAGGTGACTATAGAAATAGTTGCCATTAGAAGATACCACCTGAGCCCATTTCTACACATAAATTATTTCTAAAGAGAAACTTCTTTTAATTGGATCACTTATTGACACAAAATGGCATGATCCATTCTTCTACATTTTTTTGGTCATTAATCTTACATATTTGTGTTTAGAGTAGCTGAAAAAATATAGTGTTCAAAAGAGACACAAACAATAATACAATTACTGCAAGATACAATTATAAAAATGGCCCAATATACCTTCCAAGTAAAAATCTAAGGAAAAATTCATGAAATTTCATTTTTAAGCCAAAAATTCCAAGGTACAAAAAAAGGTTTTGAAGTATAGGTTCAGAAAAAAGTAATTAATAAGGCAGAAAACCCTGAAGCCACATACTCTTAATTCCAATTGCCCTGACAGAGTTAAACCTTTAGATACTGTTTTTAGTTCCTGGTATTCCTAAGCGAATTTAATTGCCAGTCATAATAACTAAGAAAGAAAACACCACAAATGCTACTTGTGTCAACATTAAGAATGGATATTTCACTAAATACATGAGGAAAAACCAAGGGGGTTGCATAAAATTATACAAAACTCACCCATAATACAGAGCAAGTGCTCTGGACTAAAAAATATTTAAGGGAAAGCTCAATTCTGAATATATAAAAAGGACTCTAAAGCTACCATGTTAAATAGACATAAGAAAACAAATAAACGTTGACTAATTTCATGTTTAGCTTTGACCTGGTTTGCCATAAAACTCAGTTTTTTACCATCTGAAAGTGTACACTACTATATGGCATTTGTAGAATTTCTTATGTATTGCACAGTTGAGTCAATATCTCATTGATAGCACTATAGTTTGAAAAAGTAAATCTATCTTCCATAGAATACCATGCAGGCTAATCGGACATTTGTTTTCATTTTACAAATAACTCTTCTAAAATATATTTATATAGCTTTCTGTTTTATGACAGTGGTGCGTGAACTCTGGAAAATCTATAAATTGTTTCTTACTAGCCAAGTTAATGGTTGATGAACAATGTTAAAATATTATCAAGAAAATTTTATAAAATATTTAAATATCATGAAAACAAGGAAGGAAATATATACAGCACACATGCCTCTGTGTGTGTGTGTGTGTGTGTGTGTGTGTGTGTGTGTGTGTGTGTACGTGTGTGAAAAGTATTTGAAAGTATCTAAGGAAAACTATCTGAGCACAATTTGTATGTTCATTGAGAGTAAAAGGAAAATTAGCAATTCTATTATGTTAAGTATTTTGTGCCACAAGACCAAAACAAAATATTCCTGAAGCCCATATGTTTCTAAGAAACAACTTGAGTTAAAATTGCTTATGTTCTCAGACACTTCAGAAAGAAGCATGTGAGAGGGAAGTAAAAGTATAGCATGTTTCTTAAATAGGAATGGAAGAAAATAAATTTCTTTATTATTGGTAAGCTATAGTCCAAACTAAATACCCACAATTACTTCCAGCACTAATGGACATTCCATTGTTAAGGGAACAGACTTGATAGGTAACTAAAGGACAGAACAAGATATTCCATTTTGTGGAAGAAAAAGAGGGAGAGATGTGGTTTCTAAACCTGAGAGCGCTGAGCTCAATGGAAACTCAAGAAACAATGAGTTTACTTATAACACCACATGTCTAGGATCATGGCTAAAGGAGAAAATGCCATGCGTGAGGATATCAGGAACTTAAGAAGACTGTGCAGGTAATATCACCATGGCCAAGACCATTTGTCTTGTCTCTTAAAATGAGCTAATCAACAAAATGATTAATTTTACAAAGATTGATCCCTGAAAGTCAAAAGGTCTTGGAAATTCTCTGTGATTCGATATTCCTAAGATGAAAATTCCTTGTTGAGCTCTGTACCCCATTTTCAAAAAGGTTATTTGATTGTGTGGAGTCTAATTTCTTGAGCTCTTTGTATATTTCAGATATTAGCCCTCTATCAGGTGTAGGATTGGTAAAAATCTTTTCCCAGTCTGTTGGTTGCCATTTTGTCCTATTGACAGTGTCCTTTGCCTTACAGATGCTTTGGAATTTTATGAGGTCTCATTTGTCAATTCTTGATCTTAAAGCATAAGCCATTGGTGTCCTGTTCAGGAACTTTTCCTTTGTGCCCATGTGTTCCAATCTCTTCTCCATTTTCTCTTCTGTTTGTTTCAGTGTATCCAGTTTTATATGGAGGTCCTTGATCCACTTGGACTTGAGTTCTATACAAGGAGATAAAAATGGATCACTTTGCATTTTCCTACATGCTGGCCTCCAGTTCAACCAGCACCATTTGTTGAGAATGCTGTCTTTTTTCCATTAAATGGTTTTTAGCTCCATTGTCAAAGATCAAGTGACTAAAGGTATTTGGATTCATTTCTGAGTCTTCAACTCTATTCCATTGATCTTCTTACCTATCTCTGTACCAATGCCATGCAATTTTTATCACTATTGCTCTGTAGTACAGATTGAGGTCAGGGATGGTGATTCCCCCAGAAGTTAGTCATCAGGAAAAAGCAAATTATATCAACCCTGAGATTCCACCTCACACCAGTCAGAAGACTAAGATTTAACACTCAGATACAGCAGATGCTGGCAAGAATATAAAGAAAGAGCTCCTCCATTGTTGGAGGGATTATAAGCTAGTACAACCACTCTGGAAATCAGTCTGGTAGTTCCTCAAAAAATTGGACATAGTATTACCTGTGGGTCCAGCAATACCACTCCTGGGGATATACCCAAAAGATGGTCCAACATATAACAAGGACCCAAGCTCCACAATGTTAATAGGAGACTTATTTATAATAGCCAGAAGCTGCAAAGAACCCAGATGTCCTTCAACAGAGGAATGGATACAGAAAATGTGGTATATTTACACAGTGGAGTTCTAATCCTCTAGTAAAGAGAGAGAGAGAGAGAGAGAGAGAGAGAGAGAGAGAGAGAGAGAGAATTCATAATTCATGAAATTCTTAGGCAAATGGATGAAACTAGAAAATATCATCCTGAGTGAGGTAACCCAATCACAAAAGAAAACACATGGTATGCACTCATTGATAAGTGTATATTAACCCAAAATCTCACAATACCCAAGGCATAACTCACAGACCACATGAAACCCAAGAGAAAGAAAGACCAAAGTGTGAGTGTTCCAATCCTTCTTAGAAGTAACAAAATATACACAGGAGCAAATACGAGACAATGTGTGAGCCAGAAACTGAAGGAGGGATTGTCCAGAGACCATCCTACCTGGTGATCCATCCCAGGTACAATCACTATATGCAAACACTTTTGTGGATGTCTGGAAGTGCATGCTGACAGGAGGCTGTCTCCTAAGAGGCACTGCCAGAGCCTGACATATACAGAAGCCGATGCTCTCAGCTAACCATCAAACTGATCACAGGGTCCCCAGTGGAGGAGTTAGAGAGAAGACTGAAGGAGTTGAAAGGGCTTGCAGCCACATGGGGAGAGTGACAATATCAACCAACAGGAGCTCCCAGGGTCTAAACAGCTAGCCTGAGAACACACATAGAGGGACCCATCTCTCCAGCTATATATGTAGAGGAGGATGGACTTGTTGGGCATCAGTGGGAGAGGAGGGCCTTGGACCCTTGAAGGCTGGATGCCCCAGTGTGGGGAAATTCAAGGGTGGGGATGTGAGAGTGGGTGGATGGGTGGGGGCATACCCTCATAGAAATAGGAAGAGGGAGGATGAAATAAAAGGGTTTGGGGAGTGGAATGGGGAAAGGGGATAACATCTGAAATGTAGATAAATAATGTATCCAATAATAGAAAAATGAAAACAAAAAGAAAAACAAACAAAACCAGATAATGGCTATTGCAGTCAAACATTTGAGACATTTTGGCAGCAATTTAACATTACCCATATTACTGGGATTCCTTATAATTATCAAGGACAATAGACTGTGGAAAGGGCCCATGGAACTTTAAAACAATAAATTCATAAAATAAAAAAGGGGCTGATATATCTCCATACACCACAAATTTATGTAAATCATGTTCTTTTTATTTTAAATTTTTTTAAAAAATTGGATGACAAGGAACTTTCTGCTGAATGTCTATGGCACTCTACAACTAGGCATACCTATGCATAGGTGAAAGGGAAGGATCCACTTACTGACATAAGGCATGATCCAGATCTGGCATTAAATATGGGGAAGAGGGCATGTTTGTGTTTTTTCTGCAGGATGCTGAAGGAGCATAGTGGCTGCTAGAGCAAAAGGTAAGACACGCAAATCCCAGGACAAAGAATGATGCTGACCTGTGAGCTTGCTGAGTGCCCTGACAATGGTGACTGGGAAGCTGTATTGGAAAAATGTTCCCATAGAACCATTGCTTACCTATACCCCTGATGAGACAAGCTACCTTGCCTCAAGTTTTTAGACCTTGTGGAACAGAAAATCAAAAAGAGAAGTTATAATGACTCTTGTATTGTTCTTAAATGTGACCAGTTATTCAGACTCAATCATGGACTGGTCTAGAAATCAATCCAATATTGGAAATAACAGGCTTTATTTGGAACTGTGGTTCTGAACATCTTCAGAAACATATATGAAAATTAGCTGCAGTTCTCTATGATGTTATGTTAGCAAGAGATAAAGTTGGGGCAGGATCTGGATTTCAAACAGGAGTTACCACATGTGTTAAGGCTCTTTTAATTGTCAAGTTAAAATTACTTTTGTTTCCTCTACACTATTTAATGTAAATTGCATTGATTGTACACCTTCTAATTGTGTTAGTGTTTTGAAATCCAGCATGTCAGTTACAGAGGTCTATCGACCAGCTTTTGTTTTATTGTCCTGAGTATCACAGAACCTTGATATTCTAAAAATAGCTTGCAAGTATTGAAAGAAATGAGTCAGGCTTTAAACAGAAGCAAGAAGGTTGTGGGCTTGATTATTGCTGGTATAACAGCTTAAATTACATTAATTGCTGTCACCACTGCTTCTATAATTGCTTTGATAGAAGAAGTTAAGAAAGCTACTTTTGTTAATCATTTAACAAAAATGTTACTAATGTGTTGAATATACAAGAGGATTTAGATAGGCATTTGGAAGAACAGATTGATGTTCTTTATCCTATTCAAATTATTGGAAGGATATTCAGAATTTAAGAGTAAGGAGCCATCTCAAGTGTCACATCAAACACTATTGGATTCATGATAGTTCTAAAATTTATAGTGGTAGTCATTACAGTTAGAAAAAAGTTTAAGGACTCTTGCAGTGCCTTTGGCATAATTCTAACACCTCTCTGGATATTTTTAACTTTACATAGTGAGCTTATGAATTTCAAGAATGCTGCTCTCCTGAACATTGATGCAATAGATAATACTGATGAAACTACCCATGGCCTGAGGTCAGTATTTCTATTTTGGTCAAGCTTCAAGAATGACATATATAGCTTATCCTGGGACTATTTTTATTCCTACTCATTGTGTTAAAGCTTGTCTTTAACAACATCAACATGCTGGCATCCAAAGTACATGGCTTAAGCCTGAAAATGGACCCCCAGACAGAGTTACTAAATTAACAGACTGGCAAGCCAAACACAGGTAAGATTCTGCACAGAGCCTTGCCAACCTAAAACAGAAGTGCATTGCTTTTGATAAAGCATATTCTATGACAGGTAAGGAAGGCATTCTTATCAGAATGAACTAAGACAGGCTCAGTCTTGTTAATGAAATAGAAAAGGAGGAGAGGCAGAAAGCCTTTGGGGCTGCTTGGCAAGAATCTGACATGGGCCAAGGACAAGGAAATGGGCTGCTTGGCAGGAATATTACATTGGCCAAGGACAAGGAAGAAATCTGACATTAGGCTAGAACAAAGAAGAAATTTCAGACAGGAATCTAAATTGTATGCTAATACAAGGAAGTAGGCTTCAGACATGAAAATGACTTTGGACTAAGGCAGCGAAGTAGGCTTAGATATTTTCGTCATCCTGAGAAGCTCTTAGAAACAGTGATCATGGGAGTGTTCACGGAATTTTGTTTATTGTCTTGCTTGATCCTTGACTATTTGCATCTATTGTATTACTAGTTCCTCAACCTAGAACTGACCTTAATACTTGCATGTAATTAAAATGGTACAGTAGCAAAAGGGGGAGGGGGAAGGGGATGTGGTTTCCAGGGAGGGGAAATTGGGAAAGGGGATAACATCTGAAATGTAAATAACTAAAATATCCAATAAAAATTAAATCAAAGAAAAACAAGCAAAACAAAAAATTCATAGTAAAAGAATAATCAAAATATTACAGTTAAGTTGGGAAATAATCAAGTGTTACTAGTACAATATCTAACAGAAGAGGCTTTAACCTAAAGCTAATCAGAAGAGATAAGAGGGACACTTCATTCTAATTAAGGTAACAGTTAACAAAAAAGGAAGACATATTCTAAATACATATGCACCAGTATCTAGAGTACCCATTTCCACCAAAGAAATTTACTATTGATTTACTGTGTATCTTCTTTAAAAATATAGTAGAATTCTGCTGTCAGTCAACCTGAACACTTAAAATTTGATTAATATATTTTGATCATATCCATGCACATGTTCTTCCTGTAACACCTCCAAGATCCCACCCTCCATCACCATCACAATTTTATGTACTATTTTTGTATTTTTACAGTTAACTGAGTCTGATTTGTGCTGCTCATATATCAATGGAGAACTATCTCATGGAGCATGATTGACCTAACAGAAGCCATAGTCAAAGGCAAAACTGAGTCTCCCTCTCTGGAAATCATCTACCATCAACAGCTCTTCATCTAGGGATAGAGATTTCTGAACCCCCTTTTCTCTCCCCCTTTTCTTTCCCCCTTTTCTGCTGGAGTATTGATTGATGTGATCTTGTACCAGTGGCATGTGTGAAACTCATCTACTGTGGGGACAGGATTGCAATGGCCTGGTCTGGTCCTCCCTGACCTCTTTGTCTCCTATAATCTTTCTTCCTCTCCTCCATGACAATTAGGGAGAGATTTTATCATCTGCCCTTCTAAGAATTATGGTATTCTTGCATAATCAGACCTTTCCTTGAAGTTTATTGAAATTACATTGTTTGTTTCTAACCACATCTATTCTATGCCTTTAATGTCGTGAAGAATTGTTAAATTTTAGAATACAGTAAGTTACGTGATCAAAAACATTGCCAAGGTAGTTCAGAGTTATTACAGAACTGTCCAATTTCCTTTGCTGTTAACACATTTTCATGTTAGCATAATAAATTTGTCACAGCCAAGGAAGCAACCTTACTGCAGTGCTATTGACCAAACTAGTCACTTTATTCATTCTTTGAGTTTTTAAAAGAAACTGACCTTCCAAAATGTTCCAAAAGGAATACGCCTTCCAATATGGTACAAAAATGTACACAAAATATACAAGGTTATTTCAGTACATTTATTAATTTTTACCATATGTGGATTTGTGTGCCCAGGTGTATGCATGTGCACTACATTTATGATGTGCCTCAGAGGTATCTTTAAAGTGGAGTCCCAGGCTTCTGTGAGCTGCCAATGTGCATGCTGGGAATGGGAATGCAGCCCAGGTCCACTTCCTGAGTAGCAAGTGTTCCTTTTATGGAGCCATCTTGCCAGCCCTCTCGAAAGTTGTGGTTCACTGAGAAATAATCTCAAAAATGCCAAGTATAGGTACAGAAGTCAGAAGTAAAGTAAAACAGGAATTTGGATCGAGAGAAAAAAATTACTCTGATTTTCTTTATTAACTAAGTTATTAAGAAAAGATTGGCACTTTTATGGTCTAGTTTAAGAGAAACCAATGAGAAATTTCCCACTGCTTTTGAGAGAGTAATTGCTAATATCTCCACACAGAATGATTTGACAATGTGTCTCAGTATTACAAATGCATAAAACCCCTCATATCTTATCTTGTCCCATAATTGCTCTACGTGAAAAATTATGTGCACAAGATTATGGCCTTTCTACTATATTAATGAAAGAATGCAAACAATAACTAAATTAACTGTAAATAAATTACAAAAAAACTATCTTAAACAGAATCAGTAAAAAAAGGGAAAGTATTTTTCTAAGATAGTTGAGATTTTTTTATGAAAAATATTTATTCTCTATTCATCTTCTACGAGCATAATATACTTTTCTATCTCATTAATAACACTATTATAAGGTTTGATTTGCTCATAAGGTTTTAAGTGAGTATAAACAGAAGAACAAAAACAACCTTTTAAACTACAGTATATTATTTTTTAAAGAAATAACACTTCAGATTCTTAGTTTTCTAGTGCTTTGATAACAAGCACTAACAACTTAAAACAATAGAAATATATCATGCCCCGGTTCATGAGTCCAGAAGTCCACAACCAAGGCTGAGTCTTTCTGAGAGCTGAAACCAGACATATCCCATTCCTCTATATAAGAATCTGGTATTTTATTAATGATCCTTGGTATTCTTTGGCTCATAGAATTTTGGCCTTTGCCTTTGACCTCTATCAATGTCCTTCCAGTGAATGTCTTTACATCTGAGCATAACTTCTGTATGAGGCAATGGCCACATTCTTTGTTGGTAAATATGCCTCTGTGGCCATTATCTAATCTACTTTCGTCTTTAATGATCCTGATTCTGAGTAAGGACACATTCCCAGGCACTGGAGATTGGGATTTTATATGTCGGTTTAGAAGTAGTAGAGAATACAATTCAACCCCTTACACAAATAAGTGAGGAAAAGAAATTTAATGTGACTTTTGTAAAATATACATGCATAATATATATTTAATTTAAACATAATTATATATATTTACCAATTATATATAATTTAATAATATAAGAGTAATAATTATACAGCAAAATCAATTGCACAACCAATATGAAAGAAAACTTTCATAAGAAAATATAAAGAAATTTCCCTATGGCCTCAGAAAGGGAAGGCAGTATGTTTATTTGTTTTATTTATTTATTTATTTATTTATTTATTTATTTATTTATTTATTTTACTTATTCACTTTACATACAGCTCACTGTCCCCTTCCAGTAACCCCCTCCCCCAGTCCTTCCCTTATCCCCCCTCACCTTCTCCTTGGCGTGGGTAGGGGCCTCCTGTGTATCTTCCCACCTTGGCCCATAAAGTCTCTGGGAGTCTATGCGCCTCCTCCTCCACTGAGGTCAGCCAAGGCAGCCTAGCTAGAAAGACAGACAACAGCATTTGGGATAGCCCTGTTCCAGTTGTTCAGGACCAACATGAAGACCAAGTTGCACATCTGCTAAGCATATGTGGGGAGGCCTGTGTCTAGCCTATTTATTGTTTTTGGTTGGTAGTTCAGACTCTGAGACCCTCATGTGAAAGATATTTCTTAAACATGATACAACTATATGAAAAATGAAGCTACTCAGTTAAAACTGAGAAGTAATGTTCACAAAAAGGCAGTAAGAAAATGAAATAACCTGTAAGCCTTAAAAATAATCTGTAATAAAATGCATTATAGTTAAACAAACAACTAAATAATAAAATAAGCAGATGACATATAAATATATAGTAATATATGACATAAGCCATATACAACTGATAAGTATATTAAAAATTTTTCAACATGTTTTATAATCAAATGCAAATTATAACAACTTTATTATTCTATACCAGTACATATGCAAACTATGATAAATCCAAGTATTCATAATGATTAAAATCAATACAAACATTTACATACTACATGAGTGTATGTGCATTGTATACTTTAGTAGTCACCTCCCTTTAGTACCTGCCTTAGCAAATGTCTTTACTAAATGACTAGGGACATATAAAAATCTTTATAGAATTTATATGAAAATTCAAACAATGCAAAACAAATAAAAACTTATACTCTGTAACCATATGAATTACAAAGATTAACTAAAGTCAATGACTTTAGTTAATTCCATGACTAAAGTCAATTCCATGAATGCAAGTCAAGATATATAAAAGTATATCTGATCTTATTCCATTTTGCAGGTGTCTAAATAAGGAATATAAATCATATAACACACACATAGGGGTGTATAGCTTGTAACCAGTGATAGAAAAGTAGAACAATTTTTAAAAGCCCAACTGCTTATACTTAAGAAATTATCGGGAAAGATGGACAATCAAGAAGTAAATACTGCATGGCTTGCTAAGGCACTCCTCTTCCACAAATACACTTCAAAATTCTCACAACTCTTAAGAAAAAGAATCGCAAGACCATTGTCCCAGAAAAGAAAATTTCTTGACCCCATCCCATTGTTGTGAAATTAAGATTTACTTTAGGTCTTTGATTTTGAGTCATATGTTCATTTTTATGTTTTTGTTGGTATTTCAAGTAAATCAGTATGATTTGAGTATATTCTCATGAATAAACAGTCTGCCCTGAATTTCTTTAGGAAGCAACGGAAAGATGTTGATCAGGAGTGAGGAGAGGAACTGGAGGGAGTTGGGGAGCGCAGGCTGTAATGAGAATATAGTATATGAGGAAAATACATTTTCAACAACAGAAAAAAAGAAGTAAGTGATGTATTTTATTTTCCTCATATTACTTTGGGTCAGCATATCTAACAGATTTTTCTACAATCTTCCAATCAAACTTCAGCCACAACATATATTCCACAGTCCTTAAAACTGTATTTGAACCTAGTCCACAGTCACTCCCTACCATCACGTTGGAAATCTTATTCTAATCTCTACAATGTACATGATAATTTACATCAAGTAGTGTTTTAAATAAAATTAAGAAATAAAATATTTTAAAGACATAAACCAGAGACTGTTTAAGGAACAGGGTTATCCATTGTAGGGATTCATGAGTTTGAAATCCATAAAGCAGCCTGGCAGGACTTGACAGGACTTAACACTGTTGGATTGAGGCAGAATTTCCTTTAGAAAATTGAATTTTTGCCATTCAGACCTCCAACAGATTGAATTAGGTCTGCTCATATTATGAAGACCAATCTCCTTTGCTTAAAATCAACTGATCAGAGATATTAAAAAAGTCTTCAAAATACATTCAAAGCAATTCTAGATTAATGTTAGGTTAAATCGTTGAGTAGGATGTCCTTGATAAATCAACAGACAGTAGCCATCTCAGCAGGACATACAACCGTCTACATCTCATTTTTCCCAAAAAATACAGACATAACCTGAAGGGGAAGGAGAAAGATGATAGGTAAAGAAGGGAGGAGAAAATGGGGAAGAAAGGCAGACTGATCTCAATTACATATGAATCTCAATATTGTACAGTTAGGTATTTCCTCCAACGGCTTGCAAATAGTAACTGCATTGTATGACTGAAGCTGCATTGCCCGCCTTCAGTATTTTAAGCAAAACACATTAATTACCAGATTGTTCTAACAATGTAAATTGTGGTTGTGGAGATGGCACAGTGGGCACAGCACTTACTGTACAAGACTGAAAACAGTTCAGATCCCCAGCACTCAGGGGGAAAAAACTGGCTGTGGCCAGGAATGTAACCCCTGTACTGTGCGGTGGGAGATGATTTAGAAAAATCCCAAGAACTCATGGGCCATGCAACTTAAATAAAAGAAAGGCAAGCTCCAGGTTCAGCGGAAGACCTTGTCAGTCTCAATGGAGTAAGACAAAATGCTAGAGTAGGACACCTGAGTCCCTTTTGGAGATATTAATTTAATTACATATGTTTGAATGTATATATATATATATATGTATATATATATACATATATATATATATACACTTAAATTAAATTATTAAAATTTAATTTAATATTAAATTATTTAAATATATATAAATTAAATATATCCATATATAATATATTAAATACATGTAATTAAATATATATACATATACATATAATCACAAATGGATGACCCCATGAAGTAGACGGTAATAGATTTCTGTCTCTTAATAGCTATCCTTACTATCTTATTGAGCAAAATTGTTTGATAATCTCATTCCTATATACAAGGAAAACTCAAATGCCTACCAGACACCATAGAACATGTTGCTGCCACCTGCAGAAATACATTAGACTCACCTGTGCATCTTCCCTGTAGAAGACAGACTGAGATGGTGGGTTAGGTAGGAAGGAGAAGATAGTAACCTCTACTTTGCATCCTGTCAGAAAATAATTGAAGACAGTTTGACTCCAAGGTGACAAAAATTAACGCCAAATGAATACTCTACAGGCTAAATGACAAGGATACATTTGTGGAAAAGAATAACATCCTCTAAGAATTTAATATCTCCATTGTGTTCAAAATTGCCCTTCCCACAAACAAAACAAAAACTTCCATGCAATTGGTTAAAACAATAGATTCTGTTTCTATTTAACTTTATGACATTTTCATTATTTCTTCCCTGGAGAAACACAAGATTCTAAAGGCAAGACTCAAGTATCTCTCACAGTTCTTCCATCTCATCTGAGTTGTCTCCAAGGGACATCATCCTGTTAGCACACCACCTTGCTTATTGACTTTTGCTTCAATAAATGTGGTGGCCCAAACTTATTTTTTTAAATGGATTCCCTTACTAAATTTGGATCAGACAGCCACTTTGTTAGCAGGAGTTTGATAACTATAAAGATGTTATTATGTAGAACTTCATCTCTTTATACCTTAAACTCAGTAGCTTCTGAGCTAAAAATTGTACAACTGTGGATATACAAGTGAGAATAAAGCTATAACAGTCTCAATGAATGTAATCAAGTCCTTGGTGAAATCACCTTAATACTCAGAAGGGAATTAACTGTAGCCTGTTATGTATGAGCCTCTTGAAACAGCAGAACCTTCTAAGGACTGTTATGTCTATAGAAAGGATACAATGGTACAGTGATCACTTGTACAGGTTTTAAGATCATTAGAAGACCATGCTTCTCTGCTTCATTTTCCCCAATTCCAACATCATCTTATCCTTGATTACTGACACAACTATTCATGTATTTAAATCTGCATTCAACGCTCTTTTATATATTGAATCTAGTCTCGTGGATATACTTTGCATTAACTTGTCAAAATCAACAATAGAATTGAACATTCAGTCTTCAAAATTTAAAAAAATTACACTTTTATATCTTATAAATTCTTGGTTATAAACTTAGAAACTCTTGTTTCCTATGGATCTGCTCTTAAAAATGTATTGGTGATATTCTACTATATTCTCTGAGCATCTTATAAAATTACCACCTTCACTTGGGAATAGCATTACTATAAATGAAACTCAAAGCACCTAAGTATAATCTCGAACTTTATCAGACTTAAATGCATTATTTAGGTTCCAACATCAGACAGAATGGAAAATTTCATTCCCCTCACAGACTGGAAGCTATTCATGACTTCATCACCTGACTAATTGCTAAATGGATTTCCTGGTCTCATAGGATGATGTACATATTGGATTAATAACTTTTCTGATATAATGGCTGCAGACTCACCTCAATCTTTTTCTTGAGTAGACACTATATTGCTGTATATAACTGAAAGACTTGCCTTTAAAAGCCCCCTGTCTGGACTTCTCAATTGCTGTAAGCATTTCTATCCATTAAGATATGAAAAGTTGGATTTAAAATGTTGCCTCCAGAGACCATCACTGCTCATATATTTCTTCATTCCCAGAGCAAAGTCTTGCCTTCTTGTTCATATGCAATGACTGTACCAGAATTATATAAGGTCTCCTGTGACTTGTTTTAAAAATAACTCTTAGGTCTCAGTATTCTTCCGGCTACTCATACTTTACTCCTGACTAAAAATACCATTTTTCTTCTGTAGTGACCTCATACTTAGAAACCTAAGACAGGCACTATTAACCCAGGCACATGATCTATTCTGCTCAGTCATGATCAATTCCATCCATTGCCAAAAGCCAAATGTGCATAGTTGCTGAAAAATGTAGCCTTACTTGTACCTTCCAGGCAATGAGAAAAGGAGGAAAATGTGTCCAGGAAATGGATAGTCTTCGAGGTGGTTCACAGCTTTTATATGCCTTGGAGATACGTAATTTTTAAAGGGATATGGTGCTCCAGATATAAGAATAACGTTGACTCCTCTTCTCCCTAGCTCACAGTGAGCTAAATTCTAGCAACTCAATGATCAGCTCACACTTCTCTCCACTCCAGTCTTTTACATGCAAATATAGATGAATGTCTTACGTGTTTACTTTATACACTCAAGATTACCATCAATAAATATAACTCAATGTGACTTTTCATGAACAAAACTGACAGGAACCCCTGTGGTACCCACAACATTGAACTTTGATATACTGGAACGATCTATAAAGTTGCTCTTAAAGTTCACCACAGGAGACTTTGTGAGGGACTGTTAGACACTCATATTGCAATAGAACCCCTTTAACCAAGCACAGATTATGTATGACCTGGGCCATAAAATAAATAAATCCTTAGAATGTTCAAGAAACCAAAAACAAACATTAGTTGCACTGCCGCTGAAATTAGAAACAAATAGAAAATTAGAGGATCTACCTAATCATTAACTCATAAATCAGAGAAGAAATCATGACTGAAAATAAAACATAAATTTTTAAAGGTATCCCAAATTTTGAGATGTGACTAAAATTCTGACTAAAAAAAAAGATTAAGACAAAGCTTTTAGATGAAATAGAGAATTTTACAAAGATAAAAGTTGCTGTACTGTTTCAAGAAGAAAGTATTATTTCTACTGCCCCTTAGGCAACCTCTTCCTAACCCTATTCTGTCAAACATTTAAGGACAAATAATATCTGTCCTAATAAAGCTCCTCCACAGTCTGAAATATGATGAAATGTGGCTCACTTCACTGTATGAGGCTTGCTTCGGCTTTATAATAAACCTGTAAGCACATTGCTGAAAAGCAAAATTCCAGTTCGCTCTAACTCATATATGTATACATGTACACAATTGTTATGGAAAAAAGGAGTCTATCAAAGAAGAGTAGCACAAAATAATAAAGACGTAATACAGCACAACTAATTTCACTCTTCACAGAAATTCATGGTTGAGGTAACATTAGGAAACAGCCATTGTCATCTGCCACATCAGCACATTAAGGATGAAGTCATGCCAAGTGTGACTGGATACAGGAAAACATAATAGAGAAGATTCTACATTCATTGCTTATATCATCTAAACGACTTCTTGGTTAGCAGCGTATCCATATGAGTTTGTTGATAGCAAATGTCCCACCCTTGTAAACTGGTGAATGTAAGGCACATGCTACAGACTGCACTGTGTCCAGCTAAATTACATGCTAAAGCCTTCTTCACAATGTGCTGGTAATTTAGAGATCACACTTGGGGGGGGGCAATTTCAACTTGATGATAGTATGTGAGATCCTCAACATGGGACTAGTGTGTCTACAAGAAAAGACAAAATGTTCCTTCCCTTCTCTTTACCTTGTGAGGATACAAGGAGATGTAACAATTTGATAGCCAGACCTGAGCAGTCACCAAATTTTTCACCACCTCAACCACTAAATCTGCCCTTGCTTGTCTAGATCATCTCAGCCTTCAGAACTCTGGGGAATGACTATATTACAACCCTGTCTCATAGTTAAACCACATAGCTTATTGTATTTTTGCTACAGTGACTAGATATGACTGAGAAAGACTAAATAAATAAATATGAATTTTATTTAATATAAGACACCTAAAGAATTAAATATTTATCTTGTACCTAGTGGCAAAATGTTGGCCTTCATTTTCAATATCATACCCGACATTATCCCACTGACATTCCTAGGCAATTGGTAAGAAGATAAAAATAAATAAAATTCATCTAGATTGAAATCGGAAAACATTGTTATTATTTATAGATAATAAGATTTTTTTTAATAACTATTCATTTAGGTATGCATTTTTAAGGTTGATGTATTCTAAACTAATATAAAACAATTAATACTATTTGCATTTCAATAGCAAAAAGCAACTCTACTATGAAGAATCATTTGAAGAACTTAAATATAATGTCAAAAGATGATCCTATAGAGTTAAAACATACCAATATTTTACAGAAACTGATTGCAGTGCTTACTAAATAGCAAGGGACTGTCGATGAATCAGAAAGCATACAAATGTAGTAATGGAAAATTTCTCTGATTGACCCAGAAATGCATAAAGCCCACACAAAATCCCAACAAATTTTGTTGTCCTTGTTATCTGTGTAATGAAATAGTGTCACTGTGGAAAGTAATTTGAGGACAATATATCTTAAGAAAACCACCAATTTCACTTCTTAGACGACCCTAGAAAAATAGTCTATATCATTGTACATGTGAACCAGAATACTTGTTTAAACATGATGCTAGCATTTCTGCACACAGTAGCAGAA